>NC_056746.1:540154366-540309366 GCF_019279795.1 Protopterus annectens
CCTTAATTGTTGGTTGGAGACAGCGTGAAGGGATAGGGCTTTTAGTCAATCCATGTAGGACATTTTGTTTACAACCTGTATTTCTTTGTGAGGAACTTCTGCAGTTGCTTCAGCTGTTGGAAGTGCCTAGTCAAGTACATGTCAAATGGCCTATTGTGCTCAATTATTGGTCTAATGAGGGATGAATACAATCGGACTATAATTTCATTGGATCTGAATGCCATACCTTTGCTTATGCCACATAGAAGGACTTCCTCACCACTGTGGACACAGGGCAGTCATAGTTCAGGCTACTATCTATTTGTGTACCTAGATCTCTCACCTTTGAGTCTACTCTTAAGGATGTGGTGTTGGTGTTGTAATTCGCAGGGGTGTTTGATTTCCCAAAGGGTAAAAAAATGCATTTTTCACATTTAGTTTTAGGCCATGGTTCTGGCACCAATCATATGTCTGATCTAGGCACACCTGAAGGACATCTACATCTCTGGGGAGTCAATGATTGCTCCCCAGCTTGCAGTCATCAGCAAACTTTGTTATCCAGAGACCTTTCATAATAGCCTTGACAATAGAAATGTATATTCTGAACAGGAATGGCCCCAACCCTGAGCCCTGTGCCACACCACTAGTAAATGGCCTCTTGCTTGATCTGGAGTCATCCAGTTTAACCACATGTAGTGATTCATACCCAGTTTTGTGAGATTATTTATAATACCCTAGTGGGGCATTGCATCAAATGCTTTGGTCAGGTTGAGGCAGGCAGTATGTACTGTTAACCCTCATCCATGGCCTTAGTGAATTTCTCAAAGAAATCCACCAGATTCAGTTGCTAAGATCTGCCCTTGACAAAGCCAAATTCAGTTGGGGCCAGTGTTTGGAGGTTTCCTATGTCATTACTTATCAGGTCCATAATTATTCTTTCCATGGCCTTACATATAAGACTAGTCAAACTTATGGGTCTGTAATTTCCTGGGTCAGTAGATGGTCCCTGTTTATGCAGAGCGATGATTGTTGCTGTCCTCCACTTTATCAGGACAAAGTTAGTCCAGAGGCTGTGGTTAAACAGAGATACTAATGAGCCTGAAAAGTCCCAATTTCAGAGGTTCTTAGGTTCATAGGAGATTACTAGGTTAACGGCTCAAGAACGCTTCAAACCTATGCAGTTTTACTCAGATTTTTACCCAATTTTCAAATTCTTGGGAAAGATAACAAGGGTCAGTAAGCAGGGACATGTGCACCACTTCAGGAGTGAATTTCAGATTTCCCATCCATTGGTCCAGACCGAACTTGAAGATGGTTAGGTAAGAGCTCTGCTTCATGTGACTAGGAATCCTTTTTCAGAGGAGGGGTAATATCTGTGACATGTATCTGTCTTTTCAGCATGATCTATTCATGTCAGAGATCAGGTTTAGTTCTTTGGAATGGGTAACCCTCATGCAGTTAATTTTGCGAATATGCAACATTTATATCAGGGTTGGGTTAGAGTCTGCCTTGTAGGTCAGGCACAGATGACTCCTCAGTAATTGGTAGGAAACTGAATACAGCAATAGGAATGCTAATTGGTCCGCATATGGCATTTTGGTTATACCCTGTATTTTATTTAGTTAGAAACCTCTGAGGATGCTTCAACTGTTGCAGGTGCCCGGCAAACATGCTAAAGGGTACATTGTACTTGATTATTGGTCTGATGTGTGGTGAGTACAGTAGTACTATGACATCCTTAGATCTGGATGCCATGCCCTTACTTATAACCTGAGCCACATAGAAGGATTTCCTCACCACTGTGAACACATGGTAGTCAAAGTTCAAATTACTGTCAATCTGAGTACCCAGATCTCTCACTACTGGGTCCACTTCTAGGGGTGTGCTATCAATGTTGTAATTGACAGGGGTGTTTGATTTCCCAAAGGGTATTATTATGCACTACTTCACATTTAGTATGAGGGCATGGCTCTAACACCAATCAGTAGTCTGCATCAGACCTTTCTGTAGGATATCTGGGGAGATGACGTTTGCAGTCATCAGCAAACTTGTACAGCAAAAGGCTACCTGCATTTGCCTTGTCATCTGAGAAGTATATGTCAAACAGAAGGGGGCTCAGTACTAAGCCCTGTGGTACTCCACTGGTGACTAGCCCCTTGATGGATGTGAATTCCCTCACTCTAATAACATGTGCTCTATCCATGAGCTGTTTGGCTATCCATCTGGTGACATTCAGGTTTATGCCCAATTGTGTGAGTTTATCTATAATACCTGAGTGGGGTATTGTGTCAAATGCCTTGGCTAGATCAAGGTAGGTGATATGCACTGTCTTACTCTTATCCATGGCATTAGTGACCTTCTCAAAAAAGTCAACCAAAATGAGCAGGCTGGACCTGCCCTGATGAAGCCAAAATGAGTTGGATCTAGAATATGGACATTTTTATGTTGTTGTTAATGAGGTCTCTGATTATCCTTTCCATAGCCTTGCATATGTGGCCAGTCAGACTTATGGATTGGTAGTTTCCTGGGTCAGCGGATGGTCCCCCCTTGTGCAGAGAGATGACTGTTGCTGTCCTCCACTCTACTGGGACAAAGCCTGTCTGGAGACTGTGGTTAAATGGAGATTTAAGTGGGTCTGCTTGGTCACGTTTCAAGCTACTTAATAGGCACCATGAGATTATGTTAGGGTTCATTGATGCCTTATTTCTAGATTTAGAGAGCTCAGTGATGACTTGTTCTTTTGTGATAACAGACAAAGGAATGGTAGGGGCATTTCATGGGGAGTGATTGGAGGTGATGAGTAGGTGAAATCTAAGCTGAATTTATCAACCAGCAGGTTTGCTATTTCTTCTGGTTAAGTATACTTAGTGCCAACTACAGCAAACTCAGCACATTGTTGAGTGTTATCCTTAAGATTTTGGACATAACTAAAAATGCTTTTTGGTTATCCTTTGCCTCAGAGGTTAGTTTAGTCTTATATTTAGCTTTTGAAGACTTAGTTCCCTGATTTGCCTGTTAAGTCTAATGAGGGGTTTTTTTTCTATTGTGCTCCCTCCCATTTACTTCTAACAAGAATTTCTTCTTTCTGTTGTATAGTCTGTTCATAGCAGGGGTCTACCAGGATGGCTTGTTTTTCTGGCTAGACCTGGGTTTAGTTCAGTCAGCTACTGCTGTTTGTATGTAGTTGTTTAAGTCGTTGTACAGAGTATTTGTGTATACTTCTGCATAGGCTTTCATGTTTTCAGGGTTAAGGAGAGCTTTAAAATTGCCTGTGCTATCATTTAATAGAAGGTAATTTGCCTTGGAAAAATTCTTTAGGATTTGATGAGTGTTTTACGGTTACATTTATTTCAAAGGAGCCCGATTTATGAGCCAATCTTACCAATGAGGACATTATGCTGGGGGTGAGGGTGCAATCCTCCCCCATGGTTGTGAGTACCATGTCAAGGATATTTGAGCCCCTAGTGGGAGTGCAGGGCAACTATTCCAGAGCATTTGCATTGACAAAGTCTAGGAATCTCTGAGCCTGCATGTTAGTGGTCATATCTGTTTCCCAGTTTATACAGGAGCAGTTAAAATTACCCATGGGTAGTGTGTTGGTCTGAATGGTAAGTGATTCTTGTAACTTCAGGTATGCAGAGTAGTTTTCATGGTTCATGGTTGGGGACCTGTAGCTAGCAATGATATGGAGGGTGATTTTGGTTATGGTCAGCTGGACATGGAGTAGCTCAGGTGAGTCATCCTGCTTGACCAGTCTGGAGGTGTGATTATTTTTTATGTAAATGGAAACACCCCCCCTTTCATTTTGCCTTTTCAGGGGGTGGTCTGAATGTGTGCTAGGAATTGCAGCCTTGCACTGTTGGGATGCCTTGAACTATGTCTCTGTAACTGTACAGATGGCAGCATTCTCCAGGGTGAGGAGACTTTTCAGGGAGTGCAGTTTCTTGTTAAGACTCATAGCACTGAACAGTTGTATCTTCAGCTTGACATTAGAAGAATTTGTTATGTTGGTAACTAAACTAAAGGCACTATGGGCTGGCTAATGCCTTGGCCAGTATTCTAAAGCCTATCATTGACAGGTGCAGACCATCTCTGGCAAAGCAGCATGGTCTGTTGATCATGCTGTCCCAGGCTGACAAATACTGGATCCCCTTGGAATGACACCAGTAGCTAAGCCAATTATTGAAGTCAGTCACTTTCTGTTTGTATTGTGGTATCATTCTTAGTGAGAGTTGATTACTGATCAGTAGGAGGCTCATACCAGCCTGCAACTCATATTCAGAGAGATGTCTCTCTCTCCATATAGTCCAGGGAGGTATGTCTCAGGTCATTCACACCCACATGGACTAGGACTCAGTCATACTGGTAATTGTGGTTGAATGACCTAAGTGCCTATGTGATCTGGGGAATCCCCTGACAGACAATTTATTGCAACCCTCTCTTTATCCAACCATGATGGAGTGTCCTATGACCAATATGCTTGAATGTGTGGTGTTTTGCCTAAGCTGTTTAAGAGGCAAGCTGGTATATCATCAGGTCTCACTGAAGCCATGTTTTTAGCTTTAGAGAGCACAATGGCAATCTGTTCTTTGGTGATAATTGGTGGTGGATTGGTGGAGGGTATTTCTTGGAGGAGAAAGGTGGAGGGGGTGATGGGAAGGTGAAATCTGAGCTGAATTTGTTGATTTGCTATATCTTCTGGCTGATCATCAGTGATGCCATCTACAACAAATTCCACACATTGTTGGGTGCTGCTCTGACTACTGAGGACATCACTAAAAATGCCTTATGGTTATCCTTAGCTTTGGAGGCTATTTTCATCTCAAAGTCTGCTTTCAGAGACTTGACTAGTTCCTTGATCTGCTTTTTTAGACAAATAAGGGACTTTTTGCTCTGTTGTTCACATTCACTCTTACTTCTCAACAGGATTTTATTTCTTTGGTTGTATAACCTATTAATACTACAGTTCACCAGGGTATCTTGTTTTGTGTTTTGACCTGGGTTTGTCTGGTACTGCTGTTTTTATGCAGTTGTTTATATGTTCATACCAGGCATTTGTGTATGTCTCTACATAGGTTTCTGTGTTTGCTGGATTTGGGGGAGCTTGGAAACTAACTATGCTATCCCTTAACAGAGGGCAATTTACCTTTGAGAAATTCTTAAAGTCTTGGGGGTTATGTGGGGAACTAGTTTTACCTTAATTTCAATGGAGACCACTTTGTGATCTGATCTTACCCATCACTGAATACAATGCATGCTGCTCCACTGGAAAGGCCGCAAACATTTTAACCAAGAAAATTAAAGGCCTTAAATATTTTAACTATCCAAATACATCAGCACAGCACTTCTTATATTCAGTAGCATTCTGATTGCTTTATGATGACACGTCTTGCTTTTTGTGCCATGAAAAACACAGTCATATTTAACCTCATGTTTCTTTATAAAAGATGACTCCGCAAAAACCTGTACTTCTCATCTTGTCCATTTAAATTTTGATATTATGTTGATTCAGTCTACTGAAGTAGATCCATATATATACATATACCTATCTATCTATATCTATATATATATATATATATATATATATATATATATATATATATATGTATGTATGTATGTGTGTGTGTATGTATATATATATATATATATATATTTTTTTTTTTTTTTTTTTTTTTGTATATGGATATAGATATCTAGCTATGTGAAACATTATTGGAGCTAAAAGAACTTAGATGGCAATTACTGCTGAACTCAGAAACATTTCCAGGTCTGAATGACTCTTTAAATATAAAATGTGCTTTACGCTGGGCAAACAAATGATTCATCTTAATGGTGGAAGTAGTAGTCACTGTGAATATTATTCGCAATTCTCTACTGTATGAATATGTATTTGCTTTAACAGGGTATTGGCTTGCATGGAGCTTAGACATGACATCATTGGTTTAAACATTATTGGGTCTTATTCATTACATACAGCTTTCTACAGGCTATTCAACAAAAGTTAGTATACCATTGGTTGTTTTATTCTGTTTAAGTAGTAATTGTTTAGTTAATGAGAATGACATCATGACTAATTTAAATTATTTCTGTGAGCACTCTATACTGAATGTAGTAAACAAGTAGTATGAGTTCTGAAGAAGTTCCTGACAGCATTAAAGGAATGAAAGCGCTAAACCACAGTCCGGTCTCGGTGTTTTATTTTTTATGTTAGTAGTTTTTAATAGTTTTTATTGGAGCAAAAAGTTTTTATTTATAATGTACAATAATTACTTTGGTTGCTTTTAGTTTTTCGGTTTTCTTTTTGATATATCTGAATATGTTTGTGTGTGTGTGTGTGTGTGTGTGTGTGTGTGTGTGTGTGTGTGTGTGTGTGTGTGTGTGTGTGTGTATGCATGTCTGTCTGTGTGCATCTGTGTATCTGTGTTTGTCTTTATCACTTTGCAGTATACAATATATCTTCTTTTCAAGCACACTAGACATCTGATATGTCATGTGACAGGAACAAAAAATGGATTCTGGTATTCAAAATCTAGAAGACAAATGGTTAATAAAGACCTGGGATTTATCATCTGCCTAAATCTAGTGGCATAAATACTTATCACAGGTTTGAGATTTATCACCTGCCTACAATTTAATCTGAAACATTTCCAGTTCTGAGGCAGCTGGATTATTCCTGATTCAAGGAGGGATGTTACGTATAAACAGCAGTTAGCCAATTTAACTTATCTCACTTAAAAGCAATGCTGGAATGCAGTTTATAGATGAGGTGAAAGGCTTCAAAGAGCCTTGAAAGCTCTGAAATGGCTGAAAACCAGTAGTCAGAAGACTGAACAACATGCACTTTACAAATTAAACAAAACTGGCGCTCAATTTTTCATTGCAGTTTGACATTGGATTCATTATAGTCGGCACGAGGGATCTTGGCTCTCATTTATGTACAGTGGTATGCTAGCAATGAAATACTGCCGATTATAAAGTAAAGTCTGCATCTTCAATTGACTTCTTGTCTTTCAAGTTTACTGAAAGCCACCAGTGTAGAAATGTCATTGTTAATTTAAAAAAAAATGAATTCCACTGATGGCAGGCAACCTAACAATAACAGACCTTCGTGACAGAAATGACATTATGCAGAAAGTAAATCTCTTTGCTAGAAATAACCGAGTCTTCCATATCTCTGATGTTCCTTCTGCCTTGAGCATTTTATAAAATTATGAAAAGCAAATCTAAACTGCTAGCTGGGGCAGTTAATGCAGTGAGCTTGGGCTAGCTGAAAGCATCATGCTAAAGGACATAGCACTTGATAAAAGTAATGCATCATGCTTACAACATCAAACCAAATGGCAGTTTGGCAAAGGATGGTATCTGTTCATGGTGTTGTTGGTTTTATGGGTTGGTTGGAAACAAAACAAAATCAGTCACTGTGGAGATAATATTGCACAAGAAACAAGAAAAAAAGTCTGATATTCTAGCAAGAGATGCTGTGCTGGCTGAACCACATTTCCAATTTACACTATAGATGTAGGGCTTCATAGCAAGGGCCAGGTAGCTACTCAATGTTGATGTGACACAGAGCAACATACTGCATTTTGGGAGAAGGTGCAAGACATCTGTGTTACAAAATATGTTCATATGCATGTATTTATGTATGCAAGCATGACTATAATGTAAACATGCACACAATGTATGCATGCATGCACCTATGTGTGTGTGTGTGTGTATATATATATATATATATATATATATATATATATATATATTTATATGTGTGTGTGTGTTTGTGTGTGTGTGTGTGTGTGTGTGTATATATATATATATATATATATATATATATATATATATATATATATATATATATATATATATATATATATATATATATATATATATATATATATATATATATACATACAGATATATATATATATCTATATATATATATATATATATATCTATATATATATATATATATATATATATATATATATATATATATATATATATATATATATATATATATATATATATATATATATATATGGGTCTACCTGAAAATGCCATCGCATAACACTGACAACAAGAACACCGACACAGGAAGATTGACAACGGAGAAGACCGACAGTTGAGAATCCCGACGCTGAGAACACCGACATGTTAATGGGCCACCATTGTGACAATGGGCCACCAACATGGGGTTGGGAGGGTGGCCTAATGGTTAAGGTGTTTGCCTTACAAACACAAGGTACAGGGTTTGAATCTCACAGGGGATAATTGGCTAGGCTTAAAATGGCTCACAAAGGCATTTAGCCTAGTATGAACCTATGAACCTATTAAAGTAAGTGTGCGATAGGGACGGACATTAGGGTTAGGGTTTGGGTTAAGGTCAGTGCATAGATAGTTGTGTATGTAAGGATTAGTGTAGGTTTGTAAGTTTTTTGGTGTGCTTGTGTTGTGTGTGTGTGTTTTTTGGGAATGGTATTTGTTTTGTTGTTTGTCAGGATTTTGGTTTGTAGGGCATGTGAAGTTTTGTGTTTTTGAACTTTTGCTTTTTTCAGTGTTTTCGTGTTGGTTATTTCATTGTCGGTGTTTTGGCATATATATATATATATATATATATATATATATATATATATATATATATATATATATATATGCATGCATTCAGCCATTCATTCAAATTACCCCTCATATAAATATAGTCTGCAAAGTAATGAATAAATTTCCTTTAATTTACTAACAGTTTTTCTGTGTGAAGAACAGCACAATCACCTAAGGTTTGTGTGCCACAGAAGAGGGTTCAGATAGGTTTATAGGTTCATAGGTTCATACTAGGCTATCTGCCCTAGGGCATTTATAAGCCTAGCCAGAGTGTGTATGGCTTTCGCCACCCATATTAAATTAATTTTGCTATGCCCTTTTTCAAGGTTAGTATACTGTGCCTCTGTCTAACAGTGACACAGAAATGATACCCGGGGTAAACCTATGATCTCCCATCCACTCATCAAGATTCCTCTTGAAGAGAGTCAATGAGGGACTCTGCCTAACCTGGACTGGGATTTTTTTCCAGAGTGAAGGGAGCCTCTGGGTTATGAATCTGTCCCTCCAGCATGTCCTATTTATTTTAGTGCTGAGGTTCAAGTCCCTCGAGCGCGTAGCTCGATGGGATTTGGATTTTCTGAGGTGCAGCATGTCCATTAATTCCGGGTTGGACATGGCTTTATACGCCAGGCACAGATCGCCTCTGAGCAGGCGGTATGCCACTGAGTAGAGCTGGAGTTTCTTTAACCGGGCAGCATACGGCATCTGTTTGAGCCCCTTGATCCTCTTGGTGAGGTACTTTTGGGGTCTTTCCAGTTGCTGCAGGTGTCTGGTAAGGTACATCCCAAAAGGGGCATTGTACTCAATTATGGGCCTGATGAGGGATGAGTAAAGAGGCACGATGACCTCCCCTGATCTAGATGTGAATCCCTTCATGATTAGGTGGGCTATATAAAATGTTTTTCTAACCACTTTGGCCACGTGGTTGTCAAATGAGAGATTGCTATCAACTTGGGTCCCCAGGTCCCTAATCACTTCTTCTGTACTTAATGGATTACCACCTATATGGTAATTTGTGGGCACTTTGTTTTTGCCAAAGGGGATGACTATACACTTTTTGGCGTTTAGCTTGAGGCCATGGCTCTGGCACCAGTTGTCTGTTTCTATGAGGCCCTTTTGGAGGATGCTTGTGTCGGCTGGAGAGTCTATTATGGCGCCCAGTTTGCAGTCATCTGCGAACTTGGTCAGCCAAAGTCCTTCCATGTTGGCCTGTACCTCCGAGAAATATATACCGAACAAGAGAGGTCCCAGGACTGAGCCTTGTGGGACGCCACTTGTAACTGGTTTGGAGTCTGACATGGCTCCAGCTATTCTAATCATGTGGGTTCTGTCCTTGAGCCAGTTTGCAACCCATCTAGTGACATAGGGGTTTATATTTAAGCTGGTGAGCTTATCTATAATGCCCGAGTGGGGTATTGTATCAAAGGCTTTTGCTAGGTCCAGGTAGGCTGTGTGGACCACCTTCCCCTTGTCAATGGCCTTGGTGACTGTTTCAAAGAAATCGACCAGGTTCAAGAGGCAGGATCTGCCCTTAACAAAGCCGAACTGGGTAGGATCCAGTGTTTGCAAGTCCCCAATATCTTTATTTATAAGGTCCATGATGATCCTTTCCATAGCTTTGCAGACCAAGCTAGTGAGACTTATGGGGCGATAGTTTCCAGGATCCGTTGAGGCACCACCTTTGTGGAGAGGGACCACTGTTGCTGTACGCCACTCTTTGGGTAAATATCCTGTAGTAAGGCTGAGATTGAACAGTAGTTTTAGGTTTGGGTTTAGCTCTTCTTGGAGTTCATGTAGGACGCAGCCCGGGACACCGTCTGGTCCCATTGATGCTGTGTTTCTTGCTTTGGAGAGGGCAGCTCTTACCTGAGCATCTGAGATGTCAGGGGGGCAGCACTCTGCTGGGATAGATATTAGCCTTTTTGGTGGGGGGGGGGGAGAAGTTTGCGCTGAACCTGTCAGCTAGGATGTTAGCAATGCCTGTGGGTTCGGTGTATTTTTTGTCATTTTGGACTTATTCTGAGCATATCTGGGAATTCCCACCCAGGTTCCTAACATAACTAAAGAAAGCCTTGTGATTATCCTTAGTGTCCTGTGCAATTTTTCTCTCAAAGCTGGCCTTAGAAGATTTTATGAGTGCCCGTAGTTTTTTGCTAATACTGATCAGAGATGCCTTCCCTTTTTGTGATTTTGCTCTATCATGTAGTAGCTTCCTCCTTCTATTGTATAGTTTGTTTATGGCTGGGGTCCACCAGACAGGACATCTGCCTTTGGAGGATTGGGTCTTGGTTTTATTTGGGATTGCATGATCCATGCATTCCTGAAGGTGCTCATAGAATGCGTTTATAAAGGATTTTGCGGTCTGGGCCGTATTATCCACAGGCCTTGGGGCTTTGAAGGATTCCACCTTGGTTTTGAGGAGTGTGAAATTTGCTTTAGAGAAGTTTTTCACTGTGGTTTTCTGGGCATGGGGTGGGGTTGGGATGTGAATATCCAGTGAGATTAGTTTATGGTCTGATCTTACCAGTGAGGGATACACTTCTGGTCTGGGGCATAGAGTCCCCATGTTGGTGATGATCAGGTCCAGTATATTTTCCCCTCTTGTGGGAGTGGTAACAAGTTGTTCCATAGCATTTGAGTTTATAAATTCTAGGAACCTTTGGGCTAGGGTGTTGGAGCTAGAGTAATGCTCCCAGTCTATGGTTGGGTAGTTGAAGCCACCCAATATAATGGTGTTTGGAGAGACTTTCATATTTTCCAGTGTTCTCAGGAAGGCCGAGTGGGGTTCCTGGGTTTGGGAGGATGGTCTGTAGCAGGCTATAAACTGGAAGGCAGTTTTACCCACTGTTAGTTGCACATGGATAGTCTCTGATGCTTCGTGCTGTGCCACCAACCTGGAGGTGTGGGTATCTTTGACGAATATTGATACTCCCCCCTCCTTTTGTGGTTCGGTCCAAGTTTTGGGGCCGAAAAGCATGGTATGAGGTATAACCTGGTAGTGTTGGGGTGCTCTTGAGAGCCTTGAACCAGGTTTCTGTTACTGCACAGATATAGATGTTCTCCATGCTAAGGAGAGTTTTGAGTGCGTGCATCTTGAGGTTTAGACTTCTGGCATTGAGTAGCATTACTCTTAGTTTCTTATCCCTTGTGATACCTATAGAGGTGGGTTTGTCTTTTGAGCCTTGCCTAGAAAAGGCACTATGGGGGTAGCAAGAGCCTTTGCCAATATCCGAAAGCCCAGGGGTGACAGGTGCAAGCCATCCCTAGTGAAGCATCGTGGCTTGTCGAGCATGTCATCCCAGGCTGACAGGCATTGGATCCCCTTTGAATGACACCAATACTTAAGCCATTTGTTGAAATTGATAATCTTGTCTTCATACTGTGGCATCATTCTTGGTGAGGGTAAGATGCTACTCAAGGTCAGGGTCATACCGGCCTGGGCTACATGCTCAGAGAGCTCCTCTATGTCTCTTTTAATGTAGTCCAGGGAGGTACGTCTCAGGTCAATCACACCAGCATGGACAATGACTGAGTCATATTTGTACTTGCCTTGGAGTGACCTGAGTGCTTGTGTTATGTGTCGGATCCTAGCGCCCGACAGGCAGTTCACCGTGACCTTCTCCTTGTTCAGCCTGGTGAGTGGGACGTCAGTGTGCCTGATGATAGAGTCACCTATTACAAGTGTATCAGATGTGTTGTTTAGCCTTAAGGGCTGTGACTGTTCGGCACACTGGCTTTGTGAGATATGTGTTGCACGTGTTTTGTTTTGGGGTAGCGGTTGCTTGGGTGTCTGCTTTGGAGGTCTCTGCTGCTTAGGCAGATTTTTATTTAGAGCCTCCAAGTATGTTTTTGTGTGTTTATGTGTTTGGTTTGCTGTCGTGGTAGGTCTATGTGAGACTGGAATTGTAGTGAGTTTGGTTTCCTTCTCCTCCTGACTGGTTACGCCAGTACTGAGTTGAGAGAGCTTAGCCTCCAGTTTGGCTATATGGTTGCATCTCTCACATGTGTTGGAATTTGTTGGGAGGAGGAGAGGGTTGTCTGTGTACATGAGGCAGTTGTAACATTGCCTCAAGATTCCCAGATTCACCAGCTGGACTGGAGAGGAGATTGACAACTGACCTTTGGACATGCTAGAATAGTATTGGGAATTTCTTTATAATTGAAAAAAATGGCCAATGGGGAGCAAGGTACTCCAGGGGGAGTTTGTGAGGGTGTAGTGCTTTTAATTCTTTAGTGCTGACTTATATAATTGCTTTAGTGAGCAAGTGCCAGGTAACTTAAATGCAAAAATGACAAACAGTAACTTTCTTTCAAGTGAAACAAGAAAATAAGTACAGTAAGCAATGCAGATATCACTAGGGAGCCACAGAAGCTCTGAAAAGCCACGTTTTAGGTGGAATTGGGAAATAACAAGCATACAAACAAAACTAGATTCAGCAGGCCTGGATCTAGTCTATGCTATAGTAAACAAGGTGTACCAATTACAGTAAGAAATAGTTCAAATATGCAGGCACTATAAGCCTTTAACCAGAAATTCCCAGCTCAGAAGGGCAGAGTCCAGCCTCTTCTCCCACAAGAGTGCAGACCATGAACCTTCTTAATGTAAAATAACTGGCCTGAAGCCCTGGAGCTTAAACCAGAACTAATACACTTTTAGAATAACAGACACTGAGCCCTCGATCAGCAGTTCCCAACTTAGAAGGATGTAAGCTACCTGTCCTGCCACCACAGTGCAGCCCACAAACCTTCCTAATGTAAAACAACTGGTCTAAAGCCCAGGTGCTTAAACTAAAAGGCTTAGAATAAGTTACACCAAGCAGTAATAAATACAATTGAGTACTTTTAAGATGACGCAAAAGCAAAATAAAGTAGGAAAAAACACAAATGCAGTAAAAGCAGATACATTTTTTTTTTTTTTTTTTTTATTTAGTGGAAAGAGAGAAAGGAAAGAGAGAAAGGAGTAGCCGAAACTAAGCTGATTGGCCTTCTCAAATGTTCTCCCTGTACTGGGTAGAATGAGGTAATGACACTAGACTGGGAGGAGGGTCCCAGATCAAATTTACACTAGGGGCGGGCAACTGCAAAGCCACCAACTATAAAAACACTATACCAGCAGGGAGGGAGGGTGGTAAACAAACTGCAGAAATGTTTCACAGCTGAAAAGCAGCAGTGAGCCTTTAAATTAAAGTTTTAAACAGCTAAAGGAGCCTCTAGAAAAAAGAGTTTACTGTAACCAGTTATCAGAAACAAACAACCCAACAGATGCTTAATAAAGGTGGACAATTTCCAGTTAATACCTCACACACAGTGAAACTAGCTAGAAAAATACACAGTACACAAAGTGCTATAAATAACAAAGAAATAAAGAACAAAATAAACAAAAAACAGGATACAGATGAGAAACATTTGCATGTTAAACATGTCTGGTAGTACTTGGGTTATTGGTGAGACACACTGCTGAATGCTGCACAGTTTTAATGAGTTAAACTGGAGATTTAAGGAAATAAAGGACTTTCTCTTCATACAAGAGCAACACAAAAGGAGTACCCAGGCAACCCTGTTTTAAACTCCACTGGATAAAAATGTAATTCGGTGGCAAAATATACATGGCATCATTTTCAAATAGCGGCCAACAGCATTCAGTTAATTTTGCAGAAAACACCTCATAATGCAAATAAAGCCTCTGTAATACTCAGTTGACATTGTGGGCTACATTGTTTAAGTCCAGAGAAGTTACAACTGCTAGAGCTCTCTGTTTATACTCAAAAATAATCTTCAAAATGTAAGGAAGGAATGACCCTCAGAGGAGACCCCTGCTACAAGATTAAAATGGGGTCTATACTGAATCAGCAAACGCTTAAAAAAGTGAACGTTGATTCATCGATTCTATTTCAGCAAATGCTGAAAATCCCGAACACCCAGAACAGTGATTTTTTTCTCAGGGAAAAATATCGCTGTGCCGGTTTTGGGAGTTTGCCGTTTCTTCCACTGTGGTGAGATCTCAGAGTTGGTATATTTAAATAGGGGGTGTGTGGGGGCTTAAATACTGTTTTAATTTTTTTTTTTTTTTTTGTGGAGCAGCGATTATTTTCCCAGGGAAAAAAATCGCTGTTCCGAGTGTTCGGCATTTTCAGCATTCGTTGAACTAGGATCGATGAATAGGCATTCGCTTTTTTTTAAGCGTTCGCTTATTTAATATAGACCCATTAAAATACACTGATCAGATGGTCGATAGTTTTGTTTCACAAATACCAAGCTCCTCCGAATTATGCAAACTAACCTTATCCACTTTCTGGTAAATAACACACCACACAGGGGACATACAATCTCATCATATCAGATTTGGTACTGCAAAGGCCCGTTTCCACATATGGCTAATACCTGAATTTAAATTTAGTTGAGTATATTTGTTAATTGAGTAAGTAAACTAGCTTCTTGACCTATGGTTTAGAAATATACAATACAGTACCATTCAGGAAGTATAATTTAGCTTCAGGAAGTAGAATATTTGTTTAGTTAGTTTCATTTCAACACTAACAGGTTTCAGTGCCGCCACCATGATACTGCAACAAAAAGCTATTTATATGAATGAGATATGAATAAAGATATATCACCATATCTGTGGACATACTTTATTAAGCAGATCATGCTGAAAGAGTTGTTGCATACCATGATGATCTAGGGCAGTATAACAAACTGCCATGAAGTGAATGTGTCATGGAAAGTAAGCGCATTTTCACATTTGCTAACATGGATAATTATAAAACTATCTTATTATCACATTTTAGAATAATTCTGGTCATTTCTCTTATTAAGCTTGCTGCTTGGGAGTTCTAATCTAGATTGTAAAGAAGTGCTTAAGACATAAAAACTGACATGAACACAGACTGATGGGCATTATCAGAAATGAAGATGTAACACTGACGCAGTCTTACAAACATTTGACATATTTATCATATCTGCTGCAATATTTTGCTGACAGAAACATATCAATGGAAGTCAGGCAACACATTGTAATTGAGGGTAAGTGAAGGAAATAAATATGTACGTTTGGGAAACAAGGAAAGGAAGATATTGATATATTTGTTTATGGCAGTGATAATGAAAATGTGTATATATTACTAACATGTATAGCTGTAACTCATATAACAGGCTTGTTAATTTTCTCATAATAACAGCCAACAACACAAAGGAAAAACTGATAAATGTTCATTAACCTGCAATATTCTAGCTAAATATAACTGAAGATAAAGCATTTTATTTGTAAATATGTTTAATGAAACCATAAAGTAGGTTTTAGTCTTCCATTAATGTTAAACCTCTGTCCATCACAACTGCAGAATATGATAGCCATGGCAAGCTGCTTAATATTGTCATTTTGAAGTACTCCCTGCGAAGGTCTGCATGTGGTGAACAGTTTTTATGCTTATACCTTGTGTATAGGTGTTGTTAAATATTTGCCACTGTTTGTCTCAGCTGTTATTTTAGAAAAGATTTTTCCCTAAAAAACATCTCCGCATGAGCCATCATTCATGTAGATTAAGCATTTCAGAGCTTTCTTGGAGAGCATGAGTTAATTTTCCTTATGTGTACAAATGGATAGGAGTCATCATTTCACATTGCATCAGTTATACGTTCATAGGTTCACAAGAAGTTACTAGGCTATTGGGCCTAGGACTTTTATAAGCCTAGCCATATTATACCCTTGTTCCATCATTGACCGAGTTGTATGGTCTATATTTGCAGTACGAGTCTATGATCAGCACTCACTGCCCTTATCCAAGAGGGACATAGGTGACACCCTGGAGTAAATTTATGGTCTCCCATCCAGTTGTCTAAGTTACACTTAAATGGTGTCATTGAGGAGTTCTGTTTTACATGAATTGGGAGTTTGTTCCAGATCAGTGGCACTCTCTGGGAGATGTATCTGTCATGCCCTGTTTATGTTGCAGGCTAGGTTAGGATCCCTAGAGCAAGTGAATCTTGTCGCATTTGATTTGCAGATGTGCAGCATTTCCATTAGGGCAGGGTCCCAGACTGCTCTGTAGGCCAGGCACAAGTTGCCTCTCAGCAGCTTATAAGATACAGAATACAGTGACAGGGCCTTCAGTTTGTCCATATAGGTCATGTGTTGAAAGCCCTGAACTTTCTTGGTGAGAAACCTCTGAGGTCTCTCCAGATTCTGCAGGTGTCTGATGGGATACATACAGAAGGGAGCATTGTACTCAATTAGTGATCTGATGAGGGATGAGTACAGGGGAGTTATAACAGCCTTAGCTCTGGATGTGATGCCCTTTCTTATGAGATGTGCAACACAGAAGGCCTTCCTTACCACTGTGGATACATGGTGATCAAAGTTAAGGTTGCTATCAACCTGTGTACCCAATCTGTCACCACAGGGTTTGAGCTAAGAGGGGTACTGTTAATATTGTAATTTGTAGGGACTTCCCATTTGTTGAAAGAGATGATAATGTATTTTTTTGTATTTACTTTAAGTCTGTGGCTTTGGCACTAATTATTTGCCTGTTTAAGCCCTTTTTGTAGTATGTCAACATCGTTGTGGGACTCAGTGATTTCACCCATTCTGGAGTCATTGGTGAACCTAGTAAGCCACAGGCCATCTATTTTCACCTGGACTTCTGAGAAATACATTCAAAACAATGGGTTCCTATTGAATTATCAACAGCTTAGGTTGTTGAATGCTTAATCTTCGACACCTAAGCATCGAAAGCTTACAAGAGCGAATGGTCACATCATTGACTTCTTTCCTCAGGAAAGAATTTGTGTAGCTGTTAGTGGGGATTTGCCCTTTCCCCAATGTATAGCAATCTCGGAGTTGGTATATTTAGTTGGGAGGGGGTGTGGAGGACAAAGCCCCCCACTATGTTTGGATGTGTTTGTTTATTTTGTTTACGGATGGCCACCTGAATTCTTTCCCGAGGAAAGAATTAGATGATGTGGCCGTTCACTATTGTTAGCTTTCGATGTTTAGGTGTCAATGTTGTAGGATTTGACAACCTAAGCTGTCAATGTTATGATATAGACACAAAACAATAGGGGGTCCAGCACGGATCCTTGTGGTACACTAGAGATAGCTGGTCTGCTGGTAGAGGTGGAATCCCCAACTTTGACTGTATGCATTCTGTCAGTGAGCCAGTTGGCTACCCATCTAGTGACATATGGGTTAATTCCCAGCTGGGTGAGTTTGGCAATGATGCTTGAATGGGGGATTGTGTCAAAAGCCTTGGCTAAGACAAGATAGACTATATTACTGTTTTGCCTTCATCCAGGGCTTTGATGACATTGTCAAAGAAGCCCACCAGGTTTAATAAGCATGATCTACCCTTAACAAAGCCAAATTGTGTTGGGTCAAGAGTTTGAAGGTGACCTATGTCTTTTTTAATAAGGTCCATGATGTTTCTCTCCATGGCCTTGCAGTTAAAGCTAGTTAGGCTTATGGGTCTATAATTCCCAGGATTGGTTGATGGACCTCCTTTGTGCAAGGGAATTACTGTATTTTATATAAGTGACCTATCTCTTCTAGCTAATGCAGTCGACTGAAAGATAATTGTTTTCACTGCCCCACACACTTCATGTAACCATTGATATTCCTTATTATTATGCTAAAGTATGTTTTTCCCTAGTGCAGGAATGTGACTTTGGTAGTTATTTGCTATTGTTAATGCTATCATTAAATACTTAGGGCTGCATTTTGTCTCACATGATGATCAAGTGTCTAGCTAGGATTAACCTCTTTTGAAAAGGATAAGATTGCATGACAAACTGATGCAATTACATTTATCTTGCACAATGAAAGTGTTCTTGATTGAGAGGTTTTTTTTTTATCTGTGGTGAAGAGTTTGGATTATAGGATCACAGTAATTACAAGGCTATGGAGTCTTGCAACAGTGTATGCCTTGCCAGTACCCATGTTCAGCCTATACCTTCTCTCTCCAGGAGTGACAGAGCAGTCAAGACAGGGATGTACTTGCAAATACCCATTCCATTATCCATTTCCCAATTCAAGGAAGCACTGCTTAATTTACATTGGAAGTGTATTCCAGGTGCGAAAGGCACTGTGTAATGAACCCAGTTAATTCTAGAAGCAGGATAGTGAAGATAAAAAAGTTCCAGAACCACTGGGTCTCTAATGGCTCAGAAGGCAAAGGACAGATCTCTCTTCAGGAAGTTGAAAGATACTGAATAAAGAGACAGTGGTTCCAGTCTTTTTTCTTCTAGCTTATTGTTTTTAAGCTAGGATCTTCTTACTTAGGAACCTCTGAGGCATTTGTTGTTTGATATGTCTAAAGAGGTATATCCCAAAGGAATATTGTGTTTGGTAGTTTTATTTTTTAATTTTTTTGGTTTCCCTTCAGACATCATTACATCAGCATGGCCTCCAGTGCCCCACATCAATGCTAGGTTTACTAGCTTGTCTCCAACCCTCCTGGACTTACTCTGACTCTGCTGGGAATGGTCATGGATCTTAAGTGCATCCAGGGGGCATGTCTGTCTTCACTTCTGTCCCTGGGTGGTTTGTTACATGCTGTACCCATTCTGTGAACTGCATCCCCCAATATTAGATTTTCACAAAGATATTTATATGTATTTTGACAACCCAAGTGTGAGTTAGACCATAGGAGAATTTCACAAATAATTTAACTGGGTCAGCCTTATTTATTTCTTAGAGGGTAGAATTTGAGTTATCTGATGGATTTCTTGAGTCATTTATCCCTTTAGTAAGTTTTCTTTTTTTTTGTGAAAGACAATGACAGATAACACAGGTTTGAAATATTATGCCATTTTAGTAGTCTTAATGGCAAGAGGAAACTGTGGAAAACTTTTTGTTACAATGTTCAGATTTTGTGGGCTTCTGGGAAACATGGTAATGCATATGGGATCTGATAGTGTTGCCAACTTTGGATCTAGTTACATGGCTGTATAATATAACAACTCGGAAGGCATTCTCCATTAATACTTTCAACTTGATGTTGTATATAAATGTTAGGCTGTTGGGCAATTTCTCTGTCCCTTCATCCCATATAGCACTTAAGGGATATTAAACTTAAGATACAGACTTTTTATTACATCAAGGTTTGGTAAGACCTCAATATAACTATGTTGTATGGTCCTTTAGTACCTCCAGTGGATGTATTTTCCTAGGAACCCAGTTGCAGCACTTATCTGTAGGTTTCTAGTGTAGCAGTACATGTTGGAGTGACTGACTTAAGATGTACCTTTCTGAACTATATAAGGAAAGACATGATAGAGCTCTCAGATTATGTGTGCCAGGCAGGTATGGTCCCTAGCCCTAAGCAGCATTCTACACTCACCCATGATGATGCCACAGTGCAGACAAAAATGATTGAGTTTAACAATTGGCTTAGCTTCTGGTGTCACTCCAAGAGGATCCAATACCTGTCAGCCTGGGAAGACATGTTCAACAAACCATGATGCTTCACCAGAGATGCCTTCACCTGTCTCCTCAAGGCTTTAGGATATTGACAAAGATCCTTCCCTCATTATAGATCCTTTTTTAGGTCAAATCAAAACAACAAAACTTCTGATGTAGAAAAATACTCTAGAGAAAAAACTCAAGGTCATGCTGCTTAATGCTAGGAGCCTAAACAACAAGCTGCACTTCCTGGAAGCCCTCCTCACCTAGGAAGATGCTGATGTCTGTGCAGTCACTGAGACTTGGTTCAATGCCATGAAGAGTACCCCGGCCATGCAGGACTACAATGCCTTCCAAAGATTCAGACCCCAAAACAAGCATGAAAGAACCAAAGGAGGAGGTGTATCCATTTTCATTAAATCTAACTACACCTAGCGACTGGCGAAACACTACAACTCTCTTCAGCTACTCCACGTCCAAACAACTATAGGCAAAACACTCTACCACATCATAGCTAGCTACAGGTCCCCCACCATGAACCAGGATAAACACGTCACCTACCTGGACTTGCTTGAATTGCTCAGTATACAGCCAAACACCTTGGTCATGTGAGACATCAACTACCTAGCCATCAACTGGGCAGATTACACGAGCACAAATATGAACGCACTGAGGTTCCTGGACTTTGTTAACTCATATACACTGGAACAGTTAGTCTGCACCCCAACAAGGGGCTGAAATGTCCTAGACCTAGTACTTATCAACATGGAGGCTACTGCGCTACCCCCAGTGTGCTGCCCTCCCTAGTTAAATCAGACCATAGCCTCATTTGAAGTAAAGATCAGATCTGACACCCCTACAGGAGCAAAAAAAAAAAAAAAATGTCTGCAAAGCAAACTATCACCTCCAAAGCGATGGCATAAATGGTTTCAAGCCCCTGATAACACAGGCAACAATGACTGCTATGCAGAGAAGTACACAAACACTCTATATAGCCACTTAAGCAAATATATTGACTTAGCAGTACCTGACAGGACTAAAACCAGGTTCTCCCACAAAAACAAGTTAGCCTGGTGGACTGCAAGTGTAAATAAGTTATATAACAAAAGGAAGAAAACTGATATCTAAAGACAAGAAGGAACGTACTCAACAAAGGAAGACTACCCTACACAGCCTAAACAAGCAAATCAGAAACCTTGTAAAGTCCTCTAAAGCTAGTTACAAGACTAGACTGACATCCCTAGCTAAAGAAAATCTTAATACATTCTTTAGCTACATCCAGAACCTCAAAAGGAATACCCAGCTGTGTGCTGAACTTATAGTGGATGGCACCTCACACGGAACCTGAAGAAACTGCCAACCTGCTGGCTGACAGATCTGACAATTTCACCCTCCTGTTCCCACCAGCCATACCCAATACCATTACTGACACCTGTCTACTACCATTTATCTCCAAAGAACAAGTCATTCAAGTACTCTCAAAGGCCAATAATACCACTTCTGTGGGATCAGATAACATCCCAGGCTGCATACCAAGCAATCTAAAACAAGACCTAGCAGAACCACTTGGCTGTCTCTTTAACCACAGCCTGAGCAATGGTTTTATGCCAGAGGAGTGGAGAACAGAAACAGTCATCCCCTTACACAAAGTGGGTCAATCGACCAACCTTAGGAACTATGGACCCATTAGTCTGACTAGCTTTATCTGCAAGGCCAGGGAAAGAATCATCATGGACCTTATCAACTAGGACATAGGCAACCTTCAAACTCTTGACCCGACCCAGTTTGGCTTATCAAAGCTAGATCTTGCTTATTATACCTGGTGAAACTTCTTTGAGAAAGTCACCAAACCTCTGGATGAGGGTAAAGTAGTACACATTGCCTACCTTAACTTGGCCAAGGCATTTGATGCAATTTCCCACTCAGGGATCATTGAGAAACTCTCTCAGCTGGGTATCAACCCATTTGTCACTAGATGGGCAACAAACTGGCTCACAGACAGAACGCACACTGTTAAAGTTGGGGAAACCACCTATACCACTAGACCAATTACCCGGGATGTACCACAACAATCTGTACTGGGCCCTCTACTGTTTGGAATTTATTTTTCTGAAGTTAAAGGTTGATAAGTTTTCAGATGACTGTAAACTATGCTCAATCACAGAGTCCCCCAAGGACATCAACAAATTACAGAAGGGACTGACACAGACAAACAATTGATGCCAGGGCAATGAAATGAAACTAAATGGAAAAAAAATGCCTCCTTATCCCCTAAGGCAGAAAAGTAGCCCCTGCTAATTATGATATAGACAGTACCCCTCTAAACTCAAACTGAGTGGTGCATGACTTGGGAATGCAGGTTGATAGCAATCTATTCTTCAATCACCATGTGTCCACAGTATTAAGGAAAGCCTTCTACACTGTCATCTCATAAATAAGGGTAGCACATCCAAAACCAGGGAGGTCATTACTCCACTGTACTTGGCCCTTATCAGGCCACTGATTGAGTACAATGCTCCCTTCTGTATGTACCTCACCAGACACCTGCAACAGCTGGAGAGACCACAGTGGTCTCTAACCAAGAAAATTCAGGGCCTCCAAGACAAGACTTACATAGACAGACTGAAAGCCTTATCACTGTGCTCTGTATCATACAGGTTGCTGAGAGGCAACCTGTGCCTGGCCTACAGAGCAGTCTCTGACCCTGCTCTAATGGAAATGCTGCACATCCGCAAATCAAATGGGACAAGAGTCATTCGCTCCAGAGATCTTAACCTGGCCTGTGACATTAATAGTACTTGAGCAAGAGACAGATATGTCTCCAAGAGATTGTCGGTCCTCTGGAATAGGCTTTCACTTCATGTGAAGCAGAGCTCCTCAATGACCCTATTTAAGTGCAGCCTTGACAACTGGATGGGAAACCACAAATTCACCCTAGGTATGGCACCTATGGCTCTCATGGACAGGGACACTAGGTGCTGATCATAGTATCGATCTGCAAACAGCGACCTTCTAACAATGGTCAGCTAGGGTACTTGTGTTTTTTATGTGGCAAGGCTTGTAATGGCCCTATGGCCATTAGCCTAGTAACCTCCTAGGAACCTATGAGCCTATAAACCCAATGTTTTTAGATAACGGCTATCTAGTCTTTATAACCATCCAAGCTATCAACCAGCTCAGGAATACCTTTAGTTTGTGCTCATAGCATCAAAGTACTGGATCAACTGCTCCTTGATTCTTAATAAATAACTTAAGTGTTATTTGTTATTTCACTTTTATGCCATGATACTGTAAAACATTAAAAACTCAGGTTTATAAAAACAGACAAAAATGAATGAGGTTTATAAGCATAACGTACAATGCATAATGCTGGTGTACTTTCAAAATACCATTTCAAAAGGCACAAAGATTATCTGAGAAACTCTCCTACAGTCTAACTCACACTTGGGTGAGCATGTCATATGACATGTAGTTGAGCAAAAGTGCTTCATATATTCATATAAATGAACAACCTATACTATAAAACTCAGAATATAATTAGTAAGTGACATATAATGCGCACAAAGTGGTGCTGGAGTCAGAACCAGGCAACTCTGTGTGAGAACTGAGCACCAATTATAGAAATGGATTAGAATTCAAAAAAATATGCTATCCCAGGAAGCACCACCACCCATTGTATACTGTTGATGTACACACTGGCACTTTGTTGATCATGTGCTCTACAACTCTCTCACCACACAAGGGCATCTGGCATAACTCAAGATGTATCTACACCCTTAACCTGTTATTTGAATAATGACAGAGAGTGATAAATAAGGAAGGCATTTTGTATCCTTCAACTCTATGTGGATTATTATGGACACTATCATTCTAGCCATTGGCCTATTCCTAAGGTCTGCAGAGATACCAGTGGAAAATTCCAGGGCCCAGTCAGCTATATGCTCCAGAATCTTCCAGTACCTGGGACTACATGGAGAAGACTACATTAAAAAAATCCCAACACAGGCAGAGTGAATCCCAGAGATGTGTGGTGCCTAAATTATTTGTCACTTGCCAAGTATTATAGATTCAATAGATGTCACTGACATAGCTCTCCGTACTTCTGACAGGGATGTCAGCAGGGTCATGCATATCATTTCATAATCATTTAGGTGGTGTGTGACCATGTGGCCACTGCAGTGAATGATGGATGTCAATGACAAGCATCCAGTGGACAACAGCAATGCCTATTTTTCACACTCTAGTGCCCATCAACACCTTCAATACTGGAAAAAAATCCCTTAGGGGATGATGTATATTCCCTTGATCCATGGCTTTGTTTTTAATTGCAAGATCCTAAACTGTCCCTGAGAAGGCATATAACATTTCTTATAGCTGAGTCTCTAATATAATAGAATGTGTGTGTGAACCATTAAAGATAGGTTTCCCTAGTATGGATTGCTGTAGAGGAGACCCACAACCAAACTTGATAAGATATGCCAGATATTTTTTTCTGATTGTATACTGTAGTTCCTTGTCCCCATAATCAGCGTTTGGGCCTGCAAGACCCTTCTTTGGGAGTTAACTCCTGAGGAAAGGATCTTGCCAGCCCAAAATCATGAGTAATTGTAAAACCTATGTTGGTCCAATAAAAGGTATTACATCATGTCTGTATTCTAGTGTCTTTTAGTTCCCTCTTAAAGGAGAAATGGCAGTCTTAGGAATGTAGACAGGGGGGCTCATCTGTATTGATGAATATGGAAGGATTTAGCCAGGGCCACTACCCTGCTTATGGGATGGAGAGGGAAATGAATGGGCAGATGTGGAATAGATGGTCTGCAAACCATGGTTTCACTTTGATATCCAGTATATGAAAATCACAACCAAGACAAGCCACACCATTAACAAATTCCTAGACACACCTTGAACATCTTTGACATGGCAGCAAGAATATGGGCTCAATTCTCACTACTCAAATACAGGAACAAAATGGTATATAATATTGACATTTGGATTACTATAGTTCTAGCACTAGCAGCTGGGCACTCTGAGGTACATAGTCATATGCCTTTTCCAAGTTCATAAAACACACATACCAAATACTGGAAAACTCATGTGAACCCTCAAATACATGTGTAGGAGCAAAGACTTGGTGTGCTGTTCCATGATCAAGATAGTATTTGCATGGTCTGTCTTGAATCAAAGGTTCACCTTATAGATGAAGTCTGCTTTCCAGAAGTCTAGTATATGCTTTTCAAGGGAGACTTAGGAGTGTGATAGTTCTGTAAATGGAACACACAAACTCTTGTCCTCATTTTTTGAAATGGGAGACACTATCCCAATTTGTTAATCCTGAGATACTGCCCCAGTCTTACAAGCAACTTTGTAAAGGCATGTTAACCCTGACACAGCAATAATGTCAATCACCTATAGCATTTCTGGTTGGATCCCATCTACTACTACAGCCTTACCACAGCAGAAATGTTATATTTGCCCAATGCCCTTAGCTTTTGAAATAGAATTAGTTTCACCACCTTCTGCTGTCACTCCCTTCTCAGAACATAGCATGTCTGTTGGACTCAGGAATTTCTCAAGATTCTCCTTCCACCTCTAGATCATGCCTTCAATGGAGGTCAACATTTCCTTACTTTGCTGAGAGCAGGCTGTACAATACCTTATCCTTTCCTCAATGTGCAGATTGCCAGAACCTCTATGAGATCATCTCATACCTCTGAACCGCTTAGACAAGAATTCTGTAAAAACCTAAAAATAATAGTGGGGCAAAGGCCCAAAATCAGGGACAGAATTTAAATATTTTTCTTATAAACTTAGAAATCTGCAAAAATGACGATGTTTGTATTAATATGCATTTGCTGAAGGATATGAATTCTAAAACTCAAATGTCTGTCATTATTTAATGACTTCAATCCCCAGTTATTTGCCAGAAAGTGATGCATTTTATGAGTAATATACAAAAATATGAGGCAAAAATCTGGATAGTCTGAGGAATTATGGAATAGTTGAGAGTTATGGATCATCTAGAAGTTATTCTCCATGGCATCAGCAAACCCTTCTTGCATTCAGGCCTTTTGTCTGGCAACTGCTGCACTTTCTTCTTTCCTGGCCTGTCAGTATCTGTCAATCAAATTCAGAGATTAGACTAAGTAACTAGCAATGCATGGAAAGTCTCTTTCACTTCTCGTCTACCACCATATCCTAGGATTATTGCATTGACAAGAATCAGTCTTTTTTCACAACGTCTTGCTGCTAATTCAACTATTAAAATCTCAATAGTTGAATTAGCAGCAGGGAGCTGTGCAAATTCAACTATTATGATCTTGACCAGGGCACATTCAGGCTTCATGCACTTGAACGTCCCAGGAGGATGTGAGATTTGAAATCACTGCATGCAGAAACATCAGCTAGGTGTTCCCAAGACATTCTCTACATGTTTGTCTTTCCTGGGTCTGTACAGGAGCAGTTCCTGCTATGTACCTCAACTTATCATAAATTAATGATGGATAGTTCAGCACCTATCTTGAGCCGAGTGGCTAGGTCATTTGATCTTTGTCCTAAGATATTCTAGTACAAAGTACACTAACAGGTCTCTTTGTTTTTAAACATAATGTGTGTTATAGGCAATCCATGAGTATTACAAGCATCCCAAAAACAATTCACCGCACACAGGCAGATTAATTAAGTCTATTCAGATATGTCCCTCTAGGTATTGTCATCATTCCTCACATAAGTGTTGAAATTTCCCAGTACAACTTCAGACTCCGTACCCTATTGAACTTGATTCCTACAGTTTCTAAGATGGTTAAATACTCTACATGACTGTTAGGTGTGTATGCAGAAAGAGAAGATGTTTTCCTTTCTGCACATCACAATCACAATGAGGCAATCTACTTATTTACCAGTATAAATTCCAACTTGGCAGCACCTGGCTAGACTTGAAGCTTCTGAGTACCACTAGAAAGTCCAGAGCCTTCTTGGAGGGTTATCTCTAGAACTATAGAGAGACCTCCCCTATTTAAGAACTCTGCTTCTAGAACCAATGTTGCATGTCAAAATAAGACCAACTAAATCTAGCTGGTACTTTTCAACCTCCCATGCAAGCTCCTGTTCCTTCCCTAGCAAGGAGGTGACACTCAGTGTCCTCTGAGCAATTTCCCATTGTCAGGGTGTACAGAGTCTTAGTTTGCTTAGTCTGTTTCCATTCTGCCTGTCACTTAACTGGGCATAATACTTGAGCCCAGCCTTCACCTTGCAGATAAGGACATAATTTGACAGTTCACACTGCATTTTCAGGCTAAGGCAGGTTAGACAATGCTGGTGACCTGCTCACCAGTCAACACTATCCCAGACCTGGTTCCAGAGGTACCAAAATCAGTGTTTTCAGATTCTTTAACCTATCTTTATTTTCTATATTGCCTGTCAGTAGAGTTACATCAATGCACAGTATATTAAAAAGGATTTTGTTTAGTTCCCTTGAGAAGTTCACTTCCAGACATCTCTACATACCAAATATTTCTAAAATCAGCTTAGAACCTCACCTTGACTGATGTGTCTTTAAAGAAGCTGTACATACTGTCTCCAAAATAATGTCTCCTGAAAGAAATCCTTAAGATACAACTAACTGCAGAGCACTTGCTTTACAGTGGAAAGGATTATTTGTCTGCAGAATTTAAACATGATATTTTTGCACTTTTTAATACTGTGCACAGGGTATTTATAAGATAGAAGCAGTGGCTAGTAAAATATAGTTTTAGAACGGACAGGACCAACAGTTAAGAACTGTCAGTTTTTTTTTTTATTGTCAGAAACAGATATGTATCAAATATACAGAGCCATTTGCATCAAAATATTGCTCTCTTCACAAAAAGCAGAAGTTCAAATAAAGAAATGCAAGGGAAAATTGCATGCATTAATGAACTCCTTGCATTTGTGTATTTTAATAATGATTATGATAGAGTTCACAGGGTATATATGTAATTACGTGGTCATTGGTAAATAGACTGTCTCTGATTTCAAATAGCACTGAGCATAACTATAACGTGATTCCTTGTATGACACCCTTCCCTCCCACCATCTATATTGTGAGAGTGTAGCATTATGGATTTAAAATATGATGCAGCAATTATAATCTTAACTATGGAAATTTGTTGACAACCACAATTAAAAGTCTTGGCTTGACTGGTAATTTTCTGAGTCATGTCCTGTCTGTACGTCTGTGGTCACCATAGCTGGTTTTGTTGGATTCAATATGATGTGGTCTTTCTACAAAAAAAAAAAACATATCAAATGTAAGCCAGTTTGTAGTCTCATAAAAGCATGTATTGGTATATAGGGTAATTATATAAAGTTATTCGACTTGAACTTTGATTCTATGAAGATAAAGCCATTTTCTATTATAGTTGGCATACAGACAAATATCTGCAGAAAGACGACCATAATCATAAAAAGTAGAAAGTGAAGAACAAGAAAACATGGTATGAAAGCAAACTGTCATAAGCATTACAACAAAGTTAATGAAAGAGTACTAGACCTTACCTTCCCCACTCTGAATAGAAAAGAGACTCCAGGTAAGAAAACAACTTTTATACTCGTCCAAGATAAAAGCTTAAAACAATAAAGAAGAAGGAAAAAAACCCACCATTGTATGTAGGTATAGTTTTATGTGTTAAGAGGATTTTCAGCGAATACATGAATAATGGGACACATGATCTGTGGCTTAGAGGAAGTATTTGAGAGTCAGGAAGCATGGAGGGTGATTACATCATCAGTTATGAAACAGGATTAGGAACTGTAACAGTAAATATGTTCAATGCACTGAACAGGTGAAAGGCCATCATCATAAGGACTAAGTTAGGGGAAAAACTGGTATGTGATATGGTCTGCAGGTTACCCTGCAAATAACAAGCAGTGTTGATGAGTCATTCTCTTTGTAACTGCTAACAAAATATATGCTGTTTTATTGTTTTCTTGCTTTTCCCTTTCACATTTTTCTGACTTCCCGCATCACACATGATTGTTAAAGCGGTCTAATACACAAAAAACACTCTACATGATCACATGATCACCATACAAGTGCCACCGATAATTTTAAGGGGGCACACATTTATTTATTTATTTATTTATTGCAGTTGGTTTACCAGGATAGTCCATTGGGCCACAAGGAACCCGTTTTCAATGGAGTCCTGGGGAGAAAAGCTCCAAAAATACATTTAACATTCTTACAAACATATATTCACTCAAACATTTCAGTTTAACAATAGGTAAAAAAGAAAGAAAGCAAAAAATGTAACAGCTAAATACAATGTGCAGAAAGTACATAATAATTATATTTATTAGCTCAGAAATATCCATTTTAATACAGAGTAGTTAGGAAAAATTAGTTACTGGAAAAGAAGAGGAGGTTCAGTGACATGATGAAGTGGGGGAAGAAGAGAACCTAGGGCTTATCTAATAACTTCTGTAGAATCTGGGTAGAATAAGATGAGGCAGAGCAATGGCAGATGAGAGAAGGAGAAGAGTAGGTTATGTAGGGTGGGAGCAGGAGCATTCCCACTGAGATGCTAGGTGTGTATAGAGAGATTTTTGAAAGCAGAGTGATTAGAGGTGGTGCGGATGAGTGGAGGAAGGGAGTTCCAGAGGCGAGCTAGGTTGAAGGATAGAAGGTTTTGCCTGGGGATGTGTAGGTTTATGGACTTTGAGTAGGTTTTGATTGTTTGATCTCAATACTCTATTGGGAAGATGCATGTCAAATGTGGAAGAAAGGGAAGGACAGAGGGAGGGGTTGAGAATAAGTTTGTGGGCTAGAGTTAACTGAGTGTAAGTGAGTTGATTGGGAAGTTCTAGCCATTTTAGTATCTGGAGGGAGAGACAGTGGTGGGAGGAAGACTTGTGGCTGGTGGCAAATTTTGCAATTTTGTTGTAACAAGAGGAAAGTTGTTTTTTGAGGGAGGATTGAAGATTAGTTAGGAGTGGGGCACCATATTCATAGGTGTGTACTAGGCTAATGGCCCTGGGGCCTTTACAAGCCTAGCCATAAGATTTCCCTGGCATTGTGCCACCTGACCTTAGTTCCCAGTGCCTCTGTTGAGTAGAGACACTGGAGTTATCCCCGTGGTGAATTTTCTATTTCCCATCCACTCATCAAGATTTCTCTTGAAGAGAGTCAGCAAGGTGCTCTGCTTGACATGTATGGGAAGTCTATTCCATAGCATGTGCAGTCTCTGGGTTATGAACCTGTCCCTCCAGTATGTTCTGTTGATTGTGGTAATGAGGTTGAGGTCTCTGGAGCGTGTGGTGTGGAGGGATTGGAGTTTCTTTAGATCCAGTATTTCTAACAGAGCTAGGTCAGGCATGGCTTTGTAAGTCAAGCAGAGATCGCCTCTAAGTAGGTGATATGAGACAGAGAATAGTTGGAGTTTTTGAGTCTGTCCATATAGGACAAGTGTTTAAGGCCAATAATCCTCTTTGTGAGGTACTTTTGCGGCCTCTCCAGTTGTTGCAGGTGTCTAGTGAGGTACATGCCAAATAGGGCATTGTACTTGATGATTGGCCTAATGAGGGAAGAGTAGAGGGAGACAATGACTTCTTTCTTCCTGGATAAAAAACCCTTAGTAATGAGATGTGCCACATAGAAGGATGTTCTGACCACAGTGGCAATGTGGTGATCAACAGAGAGGTTGCTATCAACCTTTGTTCCCAGATCTTTTATAACACCTTCGGTGTTCAGTGGACTACCATCAATGTGGTAATTCATGGGAGCCAGGTTTTTCCTAAAGGGGATGACAACACATTTTTTGGCATTGAGCTTAAGGCCATGGTTCTGACACCAGTCGTTGGCCTCAGTAAGACCATTCTGTAGGATGTCAACATCACTTGGAGAGTTAATAATAGCTCTCAACTTGCAATCTTCTGCAAACTTTGTCAGCCAGATTCCCTTTGTGTTGGCCTTGACTTCAGAGAAGTAGATAGGAAACAGGAGAGGGCTCAGGACTGAACCCTGTGCGACTCCACTCGTGACTAGTCGGCAGTCTGACTTGGAGTCAGATACTTTCACACTGTGGTTTCTATCTGTGAGCCAGTTTGCAACCCACCTAGTGATATACGGACTGATGCCTAGCTTAATGAGTTTTTCTATGATTCCTGAGTGGGGAATGGTATCAAAGGACTTGGCCAGATCAAGGTAGACTGTATGAACCACCTTGTCTTCATCCACAGCTCTGGTGACTGACTCAAAGAAGTCGACCAAGTGGAGCAGGCATGATCTACCCTTCACAAAACCAAACTGTGTGGTATCCAGAGTTTGGAGATTCCCTATATCCTTGTTTATTAGGTCCATGATGATGCGTTCCATAGCTTTGCATATCAGACTTGCCAGGCTAATGGGGCAATAGTTTCCAGGGTCTATAGTCGCTCCTCCTTTGTGGAGAGGGATGACTGCAGCAGTGCGCCATTCGGTAGGGACAAAGCCTGAGGTGAGGCTGTGATTGAACAGGGCACAGAGGTGAGGGCCAGTTCACTCTGTAGTTCATGTAAAACACAGCCAGGGATAATGTCAGGTTCCATAGAAGCTGTGTTCTTGGCCTTGGACAATGCTGTTTTAACCTTTACAGCAGTAATACTGGGTGCCTGGTAATCTACTGGTATTGTGATTGGTCCTTTGGAGGGAGAGAGGGGTAAAGCTGGCACTGAATCTGTTGGCCAGCAAATTGGCAATAACTGTTGACTCGGTATAGGAGGTACCATTGTGCAGTAGCTCAGAGCAAATTTGTTTATTGCTGTGGAGATTCTTTACATAACTATAGAAGACCTTGTGGTCGTCTTTAGTATCTGCTGAAATTCTGTTTTCATAGCTGGCTTTAGAGGATTTGATGAGGGATCTCAACTTCTTGTTGAGGCTGATAAGGGAGTTTTTCCAGTCTTAGGACTTCACCTTATTCCACATTATTTTCCTCCTTCTGTTTTAGATTTTGTTTATGGCAGGAGACCACCAAATTGGCTTCCTTTTTTTGGAGGAGACCATCTTGGTTCTATTGGGTATGGCGAGATCCATGCATTTGTGTACGTGTTCGTACAGTGCATTGGTGTCTGATTCAGTGGTCATACAACTATTCTCCATCTGCAAGGGTGCAGTGAAGTTAGCTACCTCTGTTTTTAGGAGCCCAATGTTTGCTTTGGAGAAGTTTTTCATGGTGGTTACCTTTGTAGGGTGGGTGGGGGGATGTGGATTTCCAAGGTGATTAGTTTGTGGTCGAATCTAACCAGGGAGGAGCTGACTATTGGTGTAGAGCAAAGGTTGCCCATGTTAGTAATGACCAGGTCAAGCATGTTGCTACCTCTAGTGGGGGTAAGAATGAGCTGGTCCAGGGCATTGGAATTAATGAACTCATGGAAACGTTGGGCAAGTGTACTGGTATATGAGTAGTTTTCCCTGTTAATGGAGGGGTAGTTGAAGTTGCCCAGTATGAGAGTGTTAGGTTGGAGCCTAATATTCTCCAGGGTGCTTAGGAAGGTGGAATCTGAGTCTTGGGACATGGTTGGGGACCTATAGCATGCTACAACGTGAATCGCTGTCTTACCCAATGTTAGCTGCACCTGAAGTATCTCTGATGCATTATGTTGGACTATCAGTCTGGAGGTGTGTGCATCCTTTATGAATATGGAAACACCACTGCCTTTGGAGCTTCGGTCCAAGATCTGGGGCCGAAAGTTATAGCCTGGTAGTGTAGGGGTGCTTTCTGCTGCCTTGAACCAGGTCTCTGTTACAGCACAAATGATGTTCTCCATTTTAAGGAGTGCTTTGAGCGAGTGCATTTTGAGATTTAGACTTCTAGCACTGAGCAGCATGACCCTCAGATTGTATTTTTTGTAGCTGTTATGGTGGTAATTTGGTCTTTGGGATACCACCTAAAAAAAGTACTATAGGGGTGACAAGAGCCTTGGCCAGTATCTGGAATCTCAGGGGTGACAGACGCAGGCCATCTCTGGCAAAGCATTGAGGTCTGTCAATCATGTCATTTCAGGCAGGCAGATACTGGATCCCTTTAGAACGACACCAGAAACTTAGCCAATTGTTGAAATCAATAATTTTCTGCTTGTACTGTGGTATCATTCTGGGTGATGGTAGGATGCTGCTCAGGGCTAGCATCATATCCGCCTGGGCTACATAATCCGAAAGCTCCTCCATGTCTCTTTTCATGTAGTCCAGGGAGGAACATCTCAGGTCATTCACACTCACATGTACAATGACTGAGTCATATTTGCACCTGTTGTTGAGGGACCTGAGTATGTGCATTATGTGGCAGATCCTGGCACCTGACAGGCAACTGACTTTTACTTTTCCTTATTCAAACTAGTAAGGGGGACACCAGTGTGCCTCACTATTGAGTCACCTATGACTAGTGTGTTGGGCATGTTTTTTTGCCGTAGGGGCTTTGGATGAGTGGCACACTGTTTAGGAGAGTTATGTGCCTCGTGATTAGTGTTGTGTTGTGGTGGTCGAGTGTGTTTCTGCCTTGGCAGTCCCTGCTGTTTGGAAAGATTTTTATTGACAGCATCCACGAAAGTGGGTATGTGGTTTGTGTTTTTATGTGAAGGCAGTGCTGGTGTGTGTTCTGGAGGGCTATGTGTTCCATGTGGTGTGGTGCAAGTGTTGACCTTCTCCTCTTGACCAGCTATTCCGGTCTTGGCTGGAGAGTGCGTGGCTTCCAATTTGGATATATAAGTGCACCTCTCACAAGTCTGAGTGTTGTGAGGTAAGAGGAGAGGGCTGTACATGAGGCAGTTGCTACATTGCCTCAGGATGCCCAACTTCACCAGTTTATAAGAGAAAGCACAAAGAACTTTAGACATGCCTGGAGGGGTGGGCATTAATAACAAGTATTGGATCTGTTTTCTTGTAGAACGTTTAGTGCTGGTAGCACTTTTGTGTGCTACAATAATTTCTACAAGAAGTCTGATAAAGTGCTAGACTAATAAGCTAGTAAAACTGCAGAAGAGGAGAGAACTAGTAGATCTATGGTAAAATTGAAGAGCAGACTTTGGCACCGCTCAGATGCTTACAAACAGTCCTGGATACAGCAAGCCTGTATTTGCACTAGACTAGTTACAGGAAAGGCTGGAAAGAAGTGCAAATGTGGGTTTTTAAACCAGAAAGTTGAGAGAGCTGGAAAAACTGCCCAAACAGCCAATAAACTAACATTTCTGGGCCAGAAACACTCCTCTTGTGGTAGATAGGCTACCTAGTACTTACCACTCCCACTGACAAGCTAGAAGGCTTCCCTCCAATACAGAAAGGCTTGGGGACTCCGAAGCTTACATACAGTCCCTGGATACAGCAAATCTGTATCTGGGCTGGACTAGTTACAGGAAAGGCGGGAAAAGTGCAAACGCAGGCTTTTAAACCAGAAAGTTGAAAGAGATGGAAAAGCAGCCCAAACAGCCAATAAACTACAATTTCTGGGCCAGAAACACTCCTCTTGTGGTAGATAGGCTACCTAGTGCTTACTACTCCCATTGACAAGCTACAAGACTTTCCTCCAACACAGAAAGGCTTGGGGGGGCTCAGAAGCTTACAAACAGTCCTGGATACAACAAATTTGTATTTGGACTAGACTAGTTACAGGAAAGGTAGGAAACAAGTGCAAATGTGGTCTTTTAAACCAGAAAGTTGAAAGAGATGGAAAAACTGCCCAAACAGCCAATAAACTACAATTTCTGTGCCAGAAACACTCCTCTTGTGGTAGATAGGCTACCTAGTACTTACCACTCCCACTGATAAGCTAGAAGGCTTTCCTCCAACACAGAAAGGCTTGGGGGGGGGGGGGCTCAGAAGCTTACAAACAGTCTTGGATGCAGCAAATCTGTTTCTGGACTAAACTAGCCACAGAAAAGGTGAGAAACAAGCACAAATGCAGACTTTTAAATCAGAATGTTGAAAGAGATGGAAAAACTGCCTAAACGGCCAATAAACCACAATTTCTGTGACAGAAACCACTCCTCTTATGGTAGGTAGGCTACCTAGTGCTTACCACTCCCACTGATAAGCTAGAAGGCTTCCCTCCAACACAGAAAGGCTACATATTTTTTTCAGAAACAAAAATAAATGACTTTGGTTAAATCTTGCGATATAGTTCATTGAAGTCTACAGATTGTATACTGTCTACAGATTTTACAGAGTCTATTTGATTTTGTGCTTATATTTTCCCATCATTTTTGTCCCTCATTTTTTAAACATGTGCTTCTGAGTGCTTCAGGTGGCATTTGCAAGACCTATTAGATTATGTAAGACAAAATGAGTTAGTGTTGATAATGGGAGCCTGAATGTTCATATTGGGGCAGCCAGAAAAGGATATGTGGGCTGCCTAGATTCACATAGGTGGAGAAACTGGAATAAAGATGAAGAGGCTATTCTACACTTCTGACAAATGTCTTGATGGTGGCAATATGTGGTTCACCAAGACAGAAAATCACATGACCACATATCAAAGTGGTCAACATGCAACTCAGGTAGACTTCCACCTAGTAAGAAAAGGATATATGGATAGAATCTGAGATTGCAAAGTCATCTCCAGTGAAAATGGTAGCCCCAGCATAAACCACTGCTGGCCACAATCAAATGTAAACAATGTTAAAGGAGGCACAAAGGTCAATAGACTAGGCTGATAATCTGGAGGTGGACTAAAATAAAAGTAGTAGAGGAAACAGGTGGAGTTAGACAAGAATGGTAGTGTTTCAAAACAGCACATGCAAAGAATATAGAACAGGTATGTGGTCCAGCCAGGTACGGAAATAAGGTGTATAAGAAAAGCTGGTGGTAGAATGCAGACGTCCAGGAAGTCATCAAAGGATAGAAGGAGTGCAGAAAGAAGTGAAATATAGAAAAGAAAGGAAGAAGAAATACTGGTTAACTAACAAAGAGGAAAAGAGAGCAGTTGCAATAGCAAAGAACGAAGCTTCAGAGCCACACTGTTAGCTTCTGGAAAACAACTCAGTAGATGGCACAAACTAACTCTATAAGGATGCAATGCAAATACAGATACAGAAGACGGTAATTAGACTCCATTCATAAAGGCTGTCATCATCAAGCTCTCATAGGTTCAGAGGCCATCAAAGACAGATAGGAGTGCTTCCAGCAATTTCTGAATGAAGAACATCTGACTGATGCCGCACTGCTCCATGCAGAGCTTATGATGAATGGGTAAGAAAACCTCACCCTAGAAGAACTAAGAACCACAGAGAAAAATGAAATCATGAAAAGAAGCAGGCTAAAATGAAGTCATGACAGATATGATTGAGATGTTAGGTAGGTTAAGGGTGAAAGGGTTCCTTGGGGTGCTATTGGCAGTATGGTAGAAAGGCATATCTCAAATGACTGGAGAATAAGCATTCTAGTTCTACTTTGTACAAAATCAAAGGGGACATTCACAACTGAGTGCAGTACAGAGGTATCAAACTCCTGTCACACTGCATGAAAGTGTGGATTATTGATAAACAAATGCACTGAGTAGTAGAAAATAAGACAGGAGATGAATAATTTTGATTGAGATCAGGATGCAGCACAAACAACGATGTTTGCAGTGAGACAGACAATGGAGAAGAAACTGGAGATAAGAAAGAGTCACACTGGGCATTCCCAGACTTGTAGAAAGCATGTGGCAGTGTGTCAAGAAAGTTTATTTGGGCAGTCTCATGATGGCTTCAACTCCTAGAAACATTGCTATATTTCTTCATGCTATGTGCATGCACCCAATGACTCAAGTATGAACAATGGTCATGCTCTCAAAGGGATTCCTAATGTGAATGGGTATACAACATGGTTTTTGTCCTGAGCTTACTGGTGATGGACTACATTAGAAAATGAGTCTGATTTGACAAATTAACTGTATGCAGATAATGTGGCACTAAAAGCAGATAATGAATAGGAACTTCAACAAATAATAGGAGTATGAAATGCAAAACAGAAAGGACATTGGATGTTCATGAGTACAGAGAAGACAGTTGTCATGGCAGCAAAGAGGGAAAATGAGAAGATACTGAAAACTGAGATAAGATGGGAAATAGTGCACAGGTTAACAGCTTCAAATAGCTGGGAAAGGTGACTGAGGAGACAGGAAATCTGAATGAGTACATCAAAGCAAAACAGAATGTGAGTGAAGAAAGAAAACAAAGTTGAAAAGCAAAGTGCACAAAACAGTGGTGTGAATAGTGCTTCTGTATGGGAAAGAAACCTGGACAGTACAGGCAGAGCAGTAGGGGAAGTCAGAGGTGATGGGGATGAAGTGCCCAACATGGATGGTAGGATCCACACTGAGGGATAGATGAAGAAATGCAAATGTCAGAGAAGAGGCTAGAGTAGACCCAGTTAAGGAAATGGTCAAGGGTTACAGATTATGGTACACTGGTCATATGTGCAAGAAAGGAGAAGATGGTTTGTTGAAGAAGATTTGGGTGAATCAGGAAGACGACTAGAGGATGTGACGAGATACATGATGGATGGATTGTATGAAAGAAGACGTGTGACAGCCATGCTTAACTATTAAAGAATGTAGGAGGGTGGTACACTGAATCAAAAGGTTTGGTGACAGTTGATGTGACACCTCAAATCCATCTAGAAAAATGTAGAAAAGGAAACTGTTGGTAATGAAGTACAAAGCTGATATTCTTATTCTTCCCTGGCCAACACTAAATGCCGTCTTAGAAATGATTAGAACTGACGTAGACAAATGGCACAAGTTCATGGTCAATTTATTAACAAGAATATCAACCATTAAGATGAATATTTTCTCAGTAAACATTTTAAATTGATAAGTGCCATTCGTTTATATGGAAACAATAAGAATCTTCGAAAAAGCTCAAATACTGTCTCAGAGTCAAAAGAAAAATATTTAAATTGCAAATAATTTCCTCTTTTGCTTAATTTCTAGGTTGATAAAGCTGTCATATGATAATATACAACTTCTCTTATCAACACTCCTCTCTGAATTTCTATTGTAAGGTCAATTATACTACATCAATAAATTATACCTTTGACATTTCCCTTTCTTAAAAAAAAAAAAAACTTCCAGAGTCTTCACAAAACTCCTTCATTCATCTTTTTTTAATTTTGAATTTCCATAAATCAATTTTTGTCTGAAACTGAGTATCTTGAGGAATTTATGTTGTTCTAAGCCTTGGAACATAATCCAAGTATCACTACAACTAATGAACTTCCCCACATACTTCAGGTTGTGGAAGAATATAGCTCTATTTTGAATTATGAATTAAATCCTGACAAACTGTTTTTTTTCCTTCTGAGTATGTGGAACAATGTACTTAACTTATTACTTGCAAATCAAATTAATGTCTTGATGAACAAACTTAAGTATCTTGGAATCATATATAAACTGATATGCTTACCATATGTTTACTCTTTTCTTGGCAAATCTAAACACTACCTGTGACAAAATTACAACTTAAAGAAATGGAACAAGTTCAAGGTCAATTTATTAGCAAAAGTGTCAGTTATCAATGTGATGCTCCACCACTGGACCAGTAATCAAGGAGCCTCAATCCTGACCACTGGCACCAGTAAGGGACATACACTGGAAGAATGACAGGTACACACACACACACACACACACACACACACACACACACACACACACACACACACACACACACACACACACACACACACACACACAATATTTCCAGATACAGCTCTCTGCATCAAGTGCAATTTTCCTTAAGAACACACATAGACCACAGTCAGTCCGGGGCTGGTTTCTCACTCTTTGTCTAGCTCCCCAGTAAGACTCTCCAATGGCACAGCTATAGAGTTGAGATCTCAGCAAAGTTGCCAAGCCAAAACCTCCAGCACCCTCTCTGTCAATCCAGTGCTTTGTGTCCCTGCCCATGTAGCTGACACACACACTCTCTGAGGTTTGATTTACACACACACACACACACACACACACACCTAGGAAAGGCTGGCTTGGGTTTACTAGCTATGCCTACTTTTGCCCAGACTATAAGGTAGTTATCACTGCCACTAACCAACTCCTTATCAGCTACTTTAAGACCCTTAAGGCCAATCTTTAACCAAATGAGGTAGGTTATTTCAAGCAGACAAAGTGAAATTGGCTTGGCTTAAAATGGCCCACAAGGGCAGCTAGCCTAGTACTTACCTATGAACCTATTGTTTATATGGAACAAGAAGGATCCTATAATAGGCTTGAATAATGACACAGCTCCAAAAGCAAAATGAGGCCTTAAATTCACAATATTTTCCTTATTTGCTTGATTTCTAGGCTAGTAAACTCACTGTATATCTCAAGGATTTTTTGTTATTCCAACCACTGGAATATAATTCATGTATCACTATAAATAATAAACCTCTCAAGTCTTCATTACATCCTAGACTGAAAGATACATTTCTCTTTCATTTGATGACAAATAATATATTAACATCAGATTTTGAATTAATACACCACTGAAACCTTAAAAAAGTGTCAGTCCATAGCTGTATGTAGTCTGAACCGCTGTTACAAAATGTTTTCCTCTGTTGGATATTAATGGTAATAAATATGGCTCAAACACTCAAAAACAAAGTATCTTAGTTCTCTCTCTTGTACAGATTAATATTAAATCCCTTGGACTTTTCCTAAACCTATTCTTCCAGTTGTTGAGCATCATTACTAAAAGGTTTTAGCATTGTCTCCATTGTACCATTTGTAGGGGAAACAGCTGTTGACACTGTACATGCATTGTTGTCATGCAAGTGTATCCAAATGATTTGGACATTCTTATATAATAAACTTTGAAAATGTGAGACTATAATTATTTATAGGTAGTATAACTGTGTTAGGTAGCTATGTACCAAACCCTTCTGCAGATAATACTGTCTTAATGCTTCTCATTGACACTAGGCTCATTTTTTTATTGTCAAACACTATACCAAATCAGAAGAGATTTTTATTCAGTCTTCATGAAATTTTCAGTTTACCAGAAAGTTTCCCAACCTCTGGTCTCAACTAAATGTATCAATAGTTTTGACTGTTGAGTTAGAGCTGGGACCAGAGCTGGACGGGACATTCCTTCCCGATTATGTCTTATTTATATGTAAACACTTGAAATATGATTAAAATTAACTGAATAGATGAAAATTAACCAAATAGTGCCTGCTTAATAATATTTTCAATTAATTAATTTAATGACATGCATAAGAAATAGGGCTCCCTATTGAAATGTTAGCACTCAAAAGGCTGAGTGCCAAAAAGCCAGAAAAAAAAAAACCTGGAGAAGAGTGAATCTCGAAAATCCCTCTTCTCCATAAAACTTCTTTTTGCAAAGAGAGGGCAAGTCCCCTACACCCCCAGAATGTATATATACCAACTGAGAAATTGCCAGACCTTTTTCTATTGTTATATTGTGGGATTTACATTGGGCACACTGGCCAATCAGTGTGCACGTTTTGGAATATTAATGGGGAGTCATTGTATAATACAGTTTTTACCATTCCATTCCTTACGAGTCATTAAGTGCTGTTTTGTTGTTTTAGGATACCGGGTATAGTGGCAGGGCTTTGAGTCGGTCCATGTAGGACATGTTGCTTAGACCTTGTATTTTTTCAGTAAGATATCTGCGTAGGTGTTCAATTTGTTGTATGTATCTGGACAGATATATGCCAAAGGGGGCATTATATTCAATGACTGGCCTAATGGCAGCTGAGTAAATGGGACAATGACATCCCTAGATCTAGACACACTCTCTTTGTTTATAAGCTGTGCAATATAGGAGGACTTTCTTACAACAATAGGCACATGTTGGTCAAAAGTTAGGTCACTCTCCACATAGGTTCCTAAATCCTGAACAACTGGGTCAAGTCTTAGGGGGATAATGTCAGTGTGGTAGTTCCCTGGGGTAGATGACTTCCCAAAAGCTACAATAATGTATTTTTTGGCATTTAGTTTCACACCATGATTTTGACACCAGTTATTTATTTAAGACAAACCTTCATGCAGGATGGCAAAGTCATGTGGGGATTCAATGATTGCTCCTAGTATGCAATCATCTGCAAACATAGTCATCCAGAGCCCTTTGGTATTGGCTTTTATTTCAAAAAAGTAGATGTCAAACAGGAGAGGTCACAGCATAGAATCCTGAGGGAATCCACTGGTGACTGGTCTCTTTGCAAAGGTAACTTCACCTATTTTGATTATCTGTGTTCTATCTGTGAGCCAGTTGGCAATTTGGTGGGTGACATAGGGGTTTATTCCCAGTTTATTTAGCTTTTCTACTATGCCTGAATGCAGAATTGTGAAAAGCTTTGCATATGTTGAGATATACAGTATGTATCATTTTACCTTCATCCATTGCTTTGGTGACCTTTTCAAAAAAATCCACCAGGTTATGTAATCATGACCTGCCCTTGATTAATCCAAACTGAGAGGGGCCCAGTGTCTGGAGGTTCCCTATGTCCTGATTAATTAATTCCATGATGTCTTTTCTATGGCTTTGCATATGAGTTTGACTGATTTATGGGTCTGAAATTGCCTTGGTCTGTGATATTATGGTTCTATCATGTGGGTTTGTTTCTGGGGTTTGCCCTGCACTTGTTCATACAGGGTAAAGCTGCATCTACATGCATTTGCATGCTGGTATAGTGTGGTGATATACATATTCACTGGAGTTAACTGAATTTGGTGGGGATTTGAATATGGGCAGTGTATCACTTAGGTGCAGGCAGTTTGTCGTAAAGAAATTTTTAAAGGTACCTTGGGTGGAACGGATCTCTGGTTTCAGATTTATTTTGAAGGAGACTTTATGGTTAGACCTAACAAGCAATGAAGATATGCAAGGGATGGTGCAAAATGCTCTCATATTAGCATGGACAAGATCCAAGCTGTTATTTGCACTAATGGGTACTCTGACTAATTATTCCACATTCAGAAGTCTGGGAATCTCTGTACTTGTGCACTAGTGGTGGTGTAGGTTTCTCAGTCTATAGCTGGATAGTTTAGATCACACAGGAAATTGATACTCGGTTTAATACTGAATGATTCCAGTTTCCATATCTAGATATGGTGGCTTTTGCCATACAGGGAGTTCTGTAGCTAGCTAATATATGTTATGGGACCTTTCTGATGGTTATTTCTACACGAAGAAGGTCTAGTGCATCATGCTGCCTTATGTGAGTTTCTTCTGAATATAGACTGATACACCTCCATCTTTGTTTCCTCCTGAGAACTAGCTGTTCTAAACATGTGGAAGGCATGAAGGCTCTACACAGCTGCAGTGCTCTCATGTATTTTAAACCATGTCTCAGTCACTACACAGGCTTTAATGCCTTCCAGGGTGAGAAGGGCTTGCAGGGAGTGGAGTTTCTTGTTCAGGTTCCTAGGATTGACCAGTAACGCTTTCATATTTTCCTGTGCTTGTTTCATTATGTTGATAGGTTTATCAGCTTGACATTGCCTAAAAAAGGTACTATTGGAGTGGGTAATGTCTTTACCAATAATCAAATTCCTAAATGGGACAAAGGCAGGCCACTTCAGTGAAGCAGTGTGGTCTGTTGATCATATCCTCCCAGGCTGACAAATATTGGACCCCCTGTGAATAACACCAAAAACAAAAACAATTACTGAAGTCATTTTTTTTTGCTCATATTGCAGCATTATCCTTAGAGAAGGTAGAATGCTGCACAATGCTAGGCTCATACCTGTTTGGACACATAGTCTGAGAGCTCTCCATCATGTTTCTCTTCATGTCTGCCAGGGAGATACACCTCAAGTCATTGATACTGGCATGAGCTATGACACAATCTTACTGGTACTTGTTGTTCAAGGACTTGAGTGCATATGTGATCTGATGGATCCAGGCACAAGGCAAGCAACGAACCGTCCCTCTTTCCTTGCTCAGCCTGGTAAGAGGCACAGCTGTATGTCTTACAATGGAGTCACCTATAACAAGAAGTTTTGTTTGGGTCAATGCTTGCCTTATGGGCTCAGCATCTATGACTTTGGGACTCCTTGTGCTATGTGAAGAAGTAGGCTTAATATGCTGAGTGTGCCTTGTGCCTGTGTTGTGTTTTGGAAGTCTTTGAAGTTTAGGCAAGTTAATCTTTAGAACCTCAGCATATGATGATTTATGTGCATTGTGATTGCCTTGGACAGGTGTGATGTGTGGAGTAACACTGGTGGTTTTGGTGGTTGAGTTTACTGTGTGTGAAATTTTGGCTCCAAAGATATTGTATGTGTATATCTCCCACACACTGTGTTAAGCTGTTTGACTGACAGATGATCGTTAGACAGCATGAGACAATTCTTACACGGTCTCAAGATACCCATCTCAGTCAGGCAGGCTAGAGAAGTTGTGGGGAATTGCTGGTCCATGATACCAACAGGAATGACTCTGGAGGCAGGGGCAACTATAATTGCTTGAAGTTCAGTTTTAGAATAACATTTGGGTGGACTTGCTACTGAGTATTTAAATTTCAACACAAAACAACTAGCCTGGAAACGTCTTTCACCAACAAATAACAGTAAAAAAAATCACTAATTTGATACTAAAAGCAGTGCAAGCAGTATCAGTACACTCAGTATTAATCAATTTATCAAAGGTCTTTTAGCTTGGTGAGTAGTATATGGGGAGAGACTTTGCAAAATGATACTTATGTGCTTATTGTCAACAGCCAATAAGGGGAGAGAAGGGGGTAATTATGTTGTCAAATTATCAAAAGGAGCAGGCAACAGCAGATACCTTCGGTTTAAGAAAACAACTACAATATGGTTGGTATGAGGAAAAAAACAATTAGAGTCTTAACTCAGAGCTGAATGGCCTAGATTTGCCCCAGTGCAAAGACAAGTCCTGCACTAGTGTGACTGTGACATACACTCAGTGTACAAGAATGAAACCAGGGCTTAATAACAACAGACCACTTAAAACAGCAAAAATGCATTTCTTCTATGTACTGGCATCACTAATATATGCCTAAAGACCTTAGCTAAAGCAGGCACAGACTGTTAAAATAAATACAAAATCAGATCAAGATGTGAAAATACTTATTTGTCTTTCTGTGTCTTGAACAACTATTACAATGCAACAGTAATTCAACACATCCTTTAAGGCTGGCAATATAGGAAGTATGAGAGAGGAATGAGGACTATCCATTTGTAGCATATAGTAATACCTCTTCAATTTAGTGGGGGCATCTGTTTGTTCCATAAAAATATCAACTTCATCTTGCATATGGTCTGTTTAAAATAAAATTCCTCCAAATGAGGATAAGAAAGTATATTTATGTAAGCTGAACTTAGCATTACAGTAGATGTTCAAATGATCACTGTTGTTGCAGCCCCAGCTACATGGACTATACCCTACTAAGGACACAATAGCCGATCAACTTCCAAAGCTCAGGGCATCCTCCACGTGCCAAACAATTTTCTTATCTTGATTGTTATATGACTGGTAATCCATAGCAAATCTTAATAAAAACATTTTGAAAAAATATTAATAGTATTTTTTTATCAATGGCATGTCATACTGAATATTTATTTATTTGCATAAATGTTTGTGTTGATTGTTGCCGATCTGCAAATGGGTTTGCTTAAGAGTGTCTGGCCACATAAAATCATCTATAACACACATACACACACACACACACACACACACACACACACACACACACACACACACACACACACACACACATAAACACTAACAAGTTGCTGGTGGAAATACAGATAAAAATGGAAGACATTCAGAGTTTCATGGCAAATAATGACCCACTTTGTTTTCAAGAAACTGTCAAGAGATATCAGCCTGCTCTTTAAGAATCTTAAGGAAAAATTCATCCACTTTGAGTGATGTCTTAAAAGTATTTCCTTACTGCTCAAAAATATTTACTGGATTGTATCTTTCATGGTTGTCTTTTGGGTAGGAGTTCTGGCAATGCATGACTTACCTGAGAAACGGTAAGCCTTTGAGTGCAGTATATCTTTTCAAAGCTACAGCAACTTGAAAAATTAGAAGTAATAGAGTGAGAGATTCATTGTCAGAATATATCCTGCTTCTGTGCTGGAATACAAATAAAAAATATTTGTGAAACCCGTAATCATACTCAAAGTTTGCCAGAACAGTGTTTATGCAGTTGAGGTAGCTAGATTTAGAAATCTAACATAAACTAATGAGCAAAAATAAATAACAATGTAACTAAATAAATAGCAATGAATTTCCTTAAGTAGGGCTTTCTTAAAGTTGAACAAAACATGTTTTATATATCAGCTTAACTTCTTGTCGTGTTGTTTTATTATTGTTATTATCATTATTATTATTATTATCATTATTATCATTATTATTATTATCATTATTATTATTATCATCATTATCATTATTATTATTATTATTATTATTATTATTATTATTATTATTATTATTATTATCATTATTATTATTGCACCTCTTTTAGTGTTGTCATTTTGCATATCCGCTGGTAGAACTATACAATTCAGATGATGATTCTGTAGCTGTTTCTCCTAAACAATACCATTTATACTGTATTAATAGAATTTATTTTTAAAACATTTATGGTTGTACGTGGTGTTATAAGAAATTCATGTTGAAAAATTAGTGGTCAGTATTAATTATTGGAAAAAATTATATTTTTTTCATAACTTTACCAGTAGGAGTTTGAATGTTTTTTAATCCATAATTAAATATTGTGTCACCATTAGTCAAGATGCAAATCACTGTAAATTAAATTTCTAAAGGTCACTTGCAATGACTTGTTAACCTATATTACATCCAGAAAATGCAATTAAGTTTTTACTTTTATAGATAAGTTGTACCATATGTACACCATAATGTTGACTTCTTACATCAGATCCCCAATCTAAATATAGGTTACCTATATTTCTCTACAAACTTGGAGAAAAAAGATAGATTAATGAAAAATGAAATTCACACTGTTGCACAGAATCCCTAATTTCATTGCAGTAATAGCAAATAATTAGTATTTATTGCACAGTAGGTTAAGGTAGACTGTCCATTGCAGGGCTAGCCACCTGATGGTGTGAACCTTGGCTCTAGGTGATTGTAACTGTTGAAGTGACACTCCCACCCCATGTGGAAAAAATGAGAAAAGGAGTTGTGGATGGAGGGCTAGATGAATGGATGGTAATGTAGACTGTATTCTCCCACTTACACATTCCAGTCCACCACTGTTGCATTCCCACATGCCATCATGTATTCTATTTTTTGGTCTAGGTATCTCAGTATCCACCCTAGAATATGTTGCTTCCCCAAGAAGATGCAGTTACCATTCAGTAGTCTGGAGGATGGTGCAACTCTCTCTCTGTCTGCAATGAAAACCATCAAGTCCATTTTCAAGGGCTGTAATGTGACATGTTCAGATCTACCCTTATTTACATTGTCAACTGGATTAATGTTCTTAACAGGGCAGCACAATAGTACAGTGTTAAGATCCCTATATTAAAGTTGCAGGGTCTGCGGTTCAAATCATGACCTTCAGTGTCATACTTTTTGGAGAAAGTTTTGCACATATTTGTGTGTTTGTGTGTGTGTGTGGGGGGGGGGTGAGGTTCCTGCATAGTGCAGTTTCTTCCCACCTTCCAGATACACATTGATTCTGATTGATTTGCTGTATACACTCACATACACACTGATACTAAATTCTAATCGGTATAGTCTCTGCACTTTGGAATATATTTTTCTGATGTCCAGGCAAAAAACAAAGGTCTATGGCTGACCCAATTTGTAGATGAGTGTAGGCTGGGACCAGTCATAAACACCCCAAATGATGTTAATATTCTCCAGGAGGGCCTTGCCCAAATAAATGACTGGTGCCTGAAACATGGCCTCAAGCTCAATGCCAAAAAATGTATTGTAGTCCCCTTTGGCAAGAATGAGGTCCCCACCAAATACCACATCAACAACAACATCCTAAAAATGGAATCAATAGCAAAGGATTTGGGCACCATGATAGATAGTAATCTACCATTTGATCAACACGTAGCCTCAGTAGTGTGTAAGGCATACTACATGGTTCATCTCACAAATAAAGGCATAGCATCCAGGAAAAAAGAGGTCATTGTCTCACTGTACTCTTCCCTTATCAGGCCAGTTATATTACATTGCCCCCTTTGGTATGTACTTCAATAGGCATTGCAGCAGCTAGAAGGACGGCAAAGGCTCCTAACCAGAAGAATCCAGGGACTCCAGCACCTAACCTATGTGGACAGGTTGAAGTCCCTCTCACTCTACTCGGTCTCATATAGACTACTCAGAGGAGACCTCTGTCCGGCTGTTAGGGCCATCTTGGACCCTGCCCTATTGGAAATGCTGCATATCCACAAATCTAACACCACATGTGAAATGCACACTAGAGACCTAAACCTAGCCTGCAACATTAATAGGACCTGCTGGCAGGACAGATTTGTGTCCCAGAGACCCCCCCATCTGTGGAATAGACTCCCTCTTCATGTGAAGCAGAGTACCTCTCTGTCCTCGTTTAAGCATAACCTGAATGACTGGATGGGAAATAGAAAATGTACCCCTGGGATTCCAACTGCATCCCTGCCTGACAGGGGGACAGATGCTGACCTTGGGAATATGTCATAATTCTTGGCAAGGCTTAAAAGGGCCTCATGGCCATTAGCCTAGTAACATCCTATGATCCTAATCAAAGTTCATGTCTGAAAAGAGAGTGTCTAATTAACAAATAATAAATAAAACATAATATGGTTTTCTGATTTTTGGAGAACTGTAAAATAACCTCTGTTTGCTAATCTGAAATTCAAGAAATTATATGAGTAGCTCCCATTCACATATAAAACTTATTTTAACCAGTATCTCTTGAAACTCTGCATTAAATGTGTGACTCAAACCAGTTTTAAGCTTTGTTCTTTGTGATACTTTTGCATTTAACCATACAACTAAATTTTCCAAATGCATCTTAAGAAACTTCTTGCCATGAATAGTAGACTTTTAAAACTATACTGTTGAAATGTCATATCTTAGAGTCAAAATAAAACATTATGAATTATTTTTTTCTCAAGGTGCCTCTTTGTTTGAAATCTCTCATAATTTGTTTATGTGTGATTTTTTTTCAAATTAGATTCTCGAATGTGTATCTCTCCCATCTGCCCCAATGCCTGATAACCATGTCCAACACACATTTCCGCAACTTATTTATATAACCAAGTTAATATTCCTGACATCTCCTTTAGTATGCATTCTCACAGCTGTTCTTCAAATGAACTTTTCCATTAATTTTCTAAAATTCCATTCATTTTGATAATAAGATGAAAAGGGATAAAAACATAAAAAACTACAAATTGCAAAGATAAATTTAGTGTTCATACCACTTTTTGCCCTCCCACTTTGAGGTAACCAGATGGTCATCCTATACCTAAAGGCTCCTTTATTTGTTATCTTAAGGGTATAAAGGTCAGTAATAGTGTGACTGACCATTTTCATTTTGCTGTTGCTGATGGGGACATGCAGATAGCATGCTAAGTAGGGCAACCCAGATTTACCTTTCTCCAGCCACAAATTCCAGCTTATCTTTAAGGAGCTCCAAGTATCCCCAATGCATATGAATGGTAAAGTCCATACTGGATCTTATAGGTTCATAAGTTCATAGGTCGGTACTAGGCTATCATCCGTAGGGCCTATACAAGCCTAGCCATGACAATTCCCTGGCTATTTCTTCCCACAGTATTTACTTTCCGTAGGGATGTCTTCTATTGAGTAATACCTGAAACAACTCCAATGAAAGAAACTCATATGCACCCTTAGAGGATACCCAAACCATGTGAGATGGCTTCTGTAAATACAATGGAATAGTGACTGTACTTTCAGACTGTACAGTTCCCCTTTTGCAGAAAAACATAATAATTTATGTGATTTGCATTTATGATTTTATTATTTTTGTCATTGCCCATACCTCTCGTCCACAGATGAAATGGCAATGAAGGTTACAGATCTGCCTGACTCTGCTTGTCAACCTCACCATCCCATTTGCCATCATTTTGTGAACATACTGCCAGGGTAAATTAAACTCCCATACTAAGGGCAGCTCTTCCATCATGATGTAAGATTTGGAAGGACTTAATTTCATCATGGGTACTTCATTATCATTGTAAATCCTACCAGCAGGACAATGATCAGCATGCAGTATAAAGGTCATTTTAAGTCTCCAAATAACCAGTCACCCCCCCACATCTTAATATCTGACCTGTAAAATCATGAAGAAGAGTGTTGACAAGATGCACCCTTGGTGCAACCTCACTCCCCAAACTAAATAACCTACAAAAAATAATTTTCTCCACAAATAATATTACAAATCTTATAATGCTTTCAGACTTCATTCTCAGCCTATTCATTCTCATTTTCAATAACCTGAATATTATTCTGATACTATTCAGCTTTACCCAGCTCATATCCCAACATACTAGACTCAACCTCAAGATATGTTGTCACTCGCTCCTACATCTCATATTAACTAACAAACCTGCTCTTATCTGAAACATCACCATCTATCCACCATCTTTCAATGACCACTGTTATATTAGTTTTCATATCTATCATCAATATGAAAAAGTACCCCTAACACTCACATCTTTCTGTAATAAATCACAGAATAACATTAACAAACTTCAATCTACCCTCTCCTTAATTGACTGATCACCATTTCTGAATTCATCTGACCCTAATACTGCTGCAGAACTACTCATTTCTATACTGACTGACCTGCAAAACTCCTGCATTCCAGTAATCCAAAGGCTTTACATACTTATAACTAACAACTGGTTAACTTATGAGCTTAAATCTCTTCTATAACTAAGAGACAAGGCATGCCATTCTTGGAAAATGTTTCATATTATTATAAACAGGCAGTGTCACACCCAGCTATGCATAATTGCCAAGCAAGCTATACTTCATCATAAACGTTAATTGATAAAATCATATCAAACTTCTCTATTAAAATCCTCTCAAAACTTCTGGTAAGGGGTAATCTGGCTTACAGGACAGAAGAGCCTTCTCTCTGTGAATTCCACATCCTGTCAACTTTCTTCTTCTTGTTTCCTTCTCATTTCAACAACCTTCCCATCCCTTTTCTCAGCAAATTCCAAGCGTCATCTGAAACTTCTATCTCCTCTCCATACATCCCTACATTCTGCTTCAGAACTATCACATCCAAGGACATCTACCCTCAGCTTGAACAGATTTAACTTGATAGTGTCCCCTGGTACAGACGACCTCCATCCATGGTTTATTTATCATTGTAAAGACAACATCACAGACCCACTGAAACACATCCACAACCTATATATTACCCTTAATATTATATCTGGAAAAATACTATTGTAAATCCTCTCCCTAAGAAACCTAATCCCCTCAATCCATCAGACTTTTGGCCCATTTCTATTCTCCCTACCCTAGGACAAATTCTAGAAAAACTACTTTATTTGAGACTCACTCAGTACATCAACCAATGCTGCATTCTCTCTCAAAAGCAACGTGGCTTTTGGTCTGGTCGCTGTACATCCACCACTGTCTGGACACTCAGTGACTACTGATCTAATCAGCGTATCCTATAATTAAAAAGATCATCTCTACTTGACTCCAAGTAGACTATTCTCTATCTGTTAAACGTAGCACTTGCTCCTACAGTACTTATTACCTTGATACGGCACTCTTGTCATAGATAGTACCCCAAAAAGGCAACCCCCCATTTCTCGGTCACCCACGTCCTCCGGAATCTTTTTTAATGTTTTTTTTGTCTATTCCTTCTAGCATGTCGAGGGATCAGTTGCTAGTGTCCTCTCCTGCTCAGCTGGTAAACCTGGGAATATTGAGGCAATGTTACAATTGCCTCATGTACACAGACAACCCTCTCCTCCTCCCACAAAACACAAATACATGCGAGAGATGCAACTATACGGCCAAACTGGAGGCTGAGCTCTCTCAACATAGGACTGGCAAGACCAGTCAGGAGGAGAAGGTTACCACACACACTATAGACCCAGTCTCACATATTACCATTACAACCTCAAATCATACACATAAACACACAAAGACATACTCGGAGGCTCTGATCAAAAATCTACCAAAACAGCAGAGGCCACCAAAGCAGACACCCAAACAACCACCACCTCAGAACACAACACCTGCAACACATAGACCTCACAGTCAGAGTGTCAAACAGTCACAGCCCTTAAGGCCAAACACAATGCCAGACACACTAGTCATTGGTGACTCCATAGTCAGACACACTGACGTCCGCTCACCAGACTGAGTAAGGAGAAGGTCACAGTAAGCTGCCTGTCGGGCGCTAGAATCCACCACATAACGCAAGCACTCAGGTCTCTCAACAGCAGGTACAAATATGACTCAGTCATTGTCCACGCTGGTGTAAACGACCTGAGACGTACCTCCTTGGACTACATGAAAAGAGACATTGAGGAGCTCTCTGATTATGTAGCCCAGACAGGTATGACCCTGACCTTGAGCAGTATCCTACCTTCACCAAGAATGATGCCACAATACAGAGATAAGATGATCAGCTTTAACAATTGGCTTAAACACTGGTGTCATTCAAAGGGGATCCAGTGTCTGTCTGCCTGGGATGACATGCTGGACAAGCCACGCTGCTTCGCAAGGGACGGCTTGCACCTGTCACCCTGGGATTCCGGATATTGGCAAAGGCTCTTGCCACCCCCATAGTGCCTTTTTAGGCAAGGCTCAAATTCTAAACCTACCACCCTAGAACACAAAAAGGAAAAAACTAAGGGTAATGCTGCTCAATGCCAGAAGTCTAAATCTCAAAATGCACGCACTCGAGGCCCTTCTCAGTATGGAGAACATCGATGTCTGTGCTGTGACAGAAACCTGGTTCAAGGCTCCTGAGAGCACCCCAGCTATCAGGTTTTACCTCATATCATGCATTCCGCCCCAAAATCTGGACAATACCAAGAAAGGAGGGGTATCCATATTCATCAAGGACACCCACACCTCAAGACTGGTGGCAACGCATGATGCATCGGAGACCATCCAGGTGCAATTAACCATAGGCAAGACTGCTCTGCAAATTGTAGCATGTTACAGGCCACCCTCACAAACTCAGGAACGTCACATGGCCTTCCTGAAAACACTAGAGGGATAAATGTATCACCAAACACCATCATACTAGGTGACTTCAATTACCCTAATATAGACTGGGAACACTACTCAAGCCCAAACACCCTAGCCCAAAAGTTCCTGGAATTCATAAACTCAAATGCCATGGAACAACTAGTCACCATCCCCACAAGAGGAGATAACATACTTGATCTCATCATCACGAACATGGGAGCACAATGTTCAACACCGGAGGTGTACCCCTCACTGGTGAGATCAGACCACAAACTAATCTCGCTGGAGGTCCTCATCCCACCCCACCTGAAATAAAAAGACCACAGTAAAGAACTTCTCAAAAGCCGACTTCACACTTCTAAAGACTAGTGTGGTCTCCTTTAAGGCCCCGAGCGGGAAAACAGTACTCAAGCCGCTGAATCACTTACAAATGCCTTCTACCAGCACCTGCAGGACTGCATGGATAAGGCAATCCCAAGCAAAACAAAGACTCTTTGTACCAAAGGCAAGCGTCCAGTCTGGTGGACCCCAGCCATAAACAAACTCTACAACAAAAGGAGGAAGCTACTACAAGATAGAGCAAAATCCTTAAAAGGTAAGACACCCTTGATCACTATAAGTAAAAACTAAGAGCTCTCATAAAATCATCCAAAGCAAATTTCGAGAGAAAAATAGCTAAAGACTCAAAAGACAATCATAAGGCCTTCTTTAGCTATGTTAGAAACCTGGGAGGAAACTCCCAGATATGCTCAGAGCTAGTTCAAAATGATGTGAAGATTACTGATCCTACAGACATTGCCAACATACTGGCTGACAGGTTCAGTGCAAACTTCTCCCCTCCCCAAAAGGAGAGATATCTATACCAAAGCGATTGCAGCCCCCAAACATCTCCAGCGCCCAAGTGAGAACTGCTCTCTCCAAAGCAAAAACACAGCATCCATGGGACCTGATGGTGTCCCCGGCTGTGTGCTCCATGAACTCAATGAGGAATTAAACCCACAGCTAGGACAGCTGTTTAATCAAAGTCTTACCTCTGGATACGTACCCAGGAGTGGCACTGCAACTGTGGTACCACTTCACAAAGGCGGTGCCTCCACCGACCCTGGAAATTACCGCCCATTAGCTTGACAAGCCTTATCTGCAAAGCCATGGAGAGGATCATAATGGACCTCATAAATAAAGACATAGGAATTTGCAGACTTTGGATCCAACCCAGTTTGGCTTTGTCAAAGGCAGATCATGCCTTTTAAACTTGGTTGACTTTTTGAAACAGTCACCAAAGCCATTGATGAGGGAAAGGCAGTCCATACAGCCTACCTCGATCTGGCTAAGGCCTTCGATACAATACCCCATTCGGGTATCATTGAAAAACTCATCAGCTTAAATGTCAACCCATACATCACAAGATGGGTTGCAAACTGGCTGAGTGACAGAACCCACAGGGTCAGAGCTGCTGGCGCCATGTCAGACTCAAAGCCTGTCACAAGTGGTGTCCCACAGGGCTCAGTCCTGGGCCCACTCTTGTTTGGCATCTACTTTTCCAAGTACAAGCAAACACAGGAGGGTTATGGCTGACAAAGTTTGCAGATGACTGCAAACTGGGCCATAGTAGAAAACACATCTGACACAGATATCCTTCAGAAGGGTCTCACAGAAACGGATAACTGGTGCCAGAGCCACGGCCTAAAGTTAAATGCCAAAAATGCATAGTCATACCCTTCGGGAAAAACAAGGTTACCCCTAGCTACCAAATAGGTGGCAATCCACTGAGCACAGAAGAAGTTATCAGGGACCTGGGGACCCAGGTTGATAGTAGTCTGTCATTCGACACCCATGTAGCTAAAGTAGTTAGGAAGACCTTCTACATTGCCCACCTTATCATGAAGGGATTCTCATCTAGATCAAGGGAGGTCATAGTCTCCCTTTACTCATCACTCATCAGACCAATGATTGAGTACAATGCCCCATTCGAATGTATCTGACCCGACACTTGCAGCAGCTGGAGAGGCCACAAAAGTTCCTCACCAAAAGGATAAAGGGTCTCAAAATCTGTCCTATGCTGCCCGACTGAAAGAACTCCAGCTCTATTCAGTCACTTACCGCTTGCTCAGAGGTGACCTTTGCCTAACATACAAGGCCATGTCAAACCCAGATTTGATGAATATGCTTCACCTCAAAAATCTAGATCCATCAGAGCCACAAGGGCGGGAGACTTAAACCTTGACACGGCTATTAATAGGACGTGCTGGAGGGATAGATTCATCACCCAAAGACTCCCTATGCTGTGGAACAAAATCCCGGTACATGTGAGGCAGAGCACCTCGCTGGCCTTGTTCAAGAGAAATCTTGACCAATGGATGGGAGATCGCAGATATACCCCAGGGATTACCTCAGTGTCACTGCTCGACAGAGGCACAGCAAAATAATGGGTATAGTTCCCCATACTAAAGGGGTGGCGTAAGCCACAAAACGATGGGCTAGGCTTGTAAATGCCCTCGGGCAGATAGCCTAGTATGAACCTATGAACCTATGAACCTATGAACATTCTTCTCTGAATGCACATGTAGCCATTTTTATTGATCTCACCAGAGCCTTTGATTTTGACAATCACTTAATTCTTCTAGACCATTTCACTAAAGTAGGCATTACTGATGAGACACTGCCCTCATTCAAAAATTACCTCCCTAACAACTATTTCTCAATAATTTTCATCAATCTCTACCTCAGTCCCTGTGCAGATAGGTGTCCCATAAGGATCTCTTCTGGTACCGTCCCTATTTTCCCCTTTCTTTTGACTTATCCCATTTTCCTCTCCTACATTATGCTAACATGGTCCAATTCCACTCCAAACATTTTGTCTCTTCTCTTGAACTCGAACTTCAGGCCTATTTTCATGCTCTTATTCAATGAGTCAGTAATAAACAATTACTACTAAACTCCTCTAAAACAAAAACAATGCTCTTTGACACTAGACAAATGCGTACTTCTATCTCCAGGCCTCTAAAATCCTTGCTCATCTTAATAACACTATCAAAAATGTCACTTCATTGAAATATCTGGGGGGGGGGGCTTTGATTAGACTGGCTCCTAAATTTCCAACTCCACCTGGACTACACATGCAAAAAAAATCAATGCTCTCATTGTCTGGGCTAATAGGAGCTCCTCTTTTCTTCTCTTTTCTTTCTAGACCCTGTAGAAATGCCGTAGGTAAAGGTGTCTTAATGGCTCTGCTAGAATGCTGTCTCCCACCGATTGCTGCAGCTTCCAAAGAAATATATCCATCATTACGTTCATTTTGAATGCCATTTGCTGACTCATCACTGTCTCCCCAAGAAATGAACACCACTGTAAAACCATTGAAAAGGCTAACTTCCCACCTTTGAAAATATGTCGTGACTTTCTACTTGTCTATCAACTATTTAAAAATGTCAAGAATGATACCTTCCCCCACTATTCTTCAGACTATTCAGAGATGCACCAACATACAGTCTGAGAAATCTTAAGCACTCATATTTTCTCCTACAAACCCCTAAAACTAGCACAGAAGATGCTTTCTCAGTCTTTGAGGCATCGTTGATGTTACTTCCTAATCCTTCTATGCCATCTGTATGGATACTGCCATCATTTAACAGTCTGGAGGAGCATTTAATTGGCCTGACCACAACCTATCCTGTAAAGCATCCTCACTGTATAGTTTTTATTCATAAAGTGATTACTAAAAAGCACTATAATAAAGATGAGCCAAATTATATAATTTCAGTGGTATCCCCAGTGTTTCCCTATTTTATACAATTAAAAATATACAATTTAAAGGCAGCCTAACTGAAAAGGCATTGATTCACAGAAAATGGCCTCCCAAATTTATGATACCAAGTGTATACGATTATCTGTAACATAACAGAGAACTCATAACAGAGATATTAAAATGCATTTAATAGTGACTGGTAGAGCACATTCATTAGCACAATGAATTTGTTAGCTGTTGTATAAGTCAGTCTGCTGAACAGATTCACAGAAGGAAGGAGTAGAAACATGATATTAATATATAGATGACTGGCAGACAAATAAATGCCACTTATATAGGCAGTTTCACTTTCATTTTGTCAAAAGTTGTTTTGTTCAAATTGAGAATCAATGGTCCAATTCATTCAGCTCACAATTCATCGCAGGGGAATGTTTTGTGACTGGGCTTAGTCCAAGACTGACTGTAGTATAGATTAGGGAGTTCTCCCTTTTCCCCACAATTGCTCACTCCAGAAATGGTATACATGAGTGGCAGGGGATGTTCGATGTGGGGTGCAATCCCCACTCCACACACTGGGGACTGCAGGAGGGTTTAACCCCCTATAAGTAAAGAAAACGTTATACTTATTTTGTGTGGGACTGTGGATTGACCTTTTCTGTAGTGGACAATGTTTTAGCCAACCATTTTAGTGCTATTAAGATTAATGTTCACCATTATTCTCAATGAAATTTTTGTTCATAATTTGCACCTACAATCAAATATATATATATTTAACGAGAGCAAAAGAAAGAGAGAAGTGATATGCATTATTTCTTTTTTTGAGAGAAGTGATATGCAATCATTTTTTTTTGAGAGAAGTGATATGCAATCTTTTTTTTTTTTGAGAGAAGTGATATGCAATCATTTTTTTTAGTTCTAGTATACATTTAGTACAGACTTAGACCTTCTCTGATGAAAATGAAAATGAACATGAAAAAAAATACTGTATTGTGACAATGGGATGGGGTAACCTTCATATGTAGATACATGATTGCTATACAGTAGGCCAAAAGTATGAATTTTGGTTGAAGAGATATTATGTTATTATACAATGATCAACAGATGAAACTATTTGGTTGTAGTAAATGCTACAGAAGCAAACTTATGACTTAGCCACTGGAGGAGGCTTTTTATATTGACACAATGGACCTTTTCCTGTAATGGTTATACTTTTCATCAACCACATGCGCATTGGTGAATATTCCTCCTGTGCTATCAGAAAGCCTGTATTAATACATGAACTGTGAATTAGGTGACCATCCAAGGAGATGCAGGGTACCACAGGTGAGCAGTGGTGAAGAATCTTAAAACAATTGTCAAAAACACCCATAGTGAATACTGTAGTCTGATCAGTTGTGTCGTACTCTGAGTAACATGCAAAGCCTAATAGTTGATTCTATGAGTTATGTATGTCTTTCTTTGTTAATTGCAGCTAAAATGCTTTTAATTATTTATTTATTTTTGCCATGAACTGTAATAGTGAGTGCTGTGATGTTGTGTTGTTCTGGTGTGCATGCTTTAGTAAACATGAGAGTGTGCCTTTGACACTACACTTTCCCTGTTCCTGGTTCCTGTGAGGCCTGGGCATGTCAAGGTTATGCTGTCAGCAATGCATGTGAAGTGCCTTTTTTTCAAATCACCGAGTGGGTAATGTTTTGCATGGGAGAAACCACACAAGAGTTTTTATTTCTTCCTTTCTTTCCATAAAAGGAGTTGTTTATAACTAATTATTGAATCTGTGTCAGGATACTTACTACTTCAAGAGAGAATGTTTTGTCTCACAGAAGTGGCAGTCTTTTCTATACAAGCAAACTGTGAAACTGAATCACAGAAGAAAATAATTGGCAATGACTCCATTAGCCAACCCCCAAGATTAGCAAAGAATGATAATATTTAAAATTGTCTTTTTTGTTTTATGTTTTGCAAGTTCAGCAGCTACTAATTATGAAGCAGAGTTATTTGTAACCCAATACACTTCCCACACTTCCTGACTCAACTCCCACAGGACCATTATAGGATTCCTATATGGGCAATTACCTTATTGCAGATGAATGCTTTGTAATTAGCAATGACACCAACAAGTGTCTGTCAGCTGAGAATGGCCCCTTCTTACTTGGAAAACAGTCTTATATACTGTATATCAAAATGACCCACATGCAAAAGCCAAAAATTCTAATTTAATAACATGTGAGTGTTTTTGAACAGCTTAGAATAAACAGACTGAAGGACTGTCACAAGCTGATGTAGCACTCATTAGTTCTTTATCCAAATGCCTTTTCCTATTCATTCTACTCTGTAACCTTCTGTTCATGTATAAGAACTGCGTCTGGAGATTTCTTAAATATCAAAGGTCTGTGCTATATGTGCCAATGCCCACTTCTGCATTCAATTGCCAATGCCTACTTCTGCATTCAAACAACTGTGGCATTTAATGCCGTGATGCCACTATTTATGCAAGTTTCACATTTCATAACAAAAAAAAAATCATGCTTTGCGTTACAAAACTACTGTAAATGAAAATGCTTTTCTTTCTATAATGTTATAGCTTTCTGACTTGAAAATAGAACATGTTGTACCTAATCGGTGGCTAGTAGGTTTAGATAAATCTCCATACAGAGCATGGAATCTGCTATTTCCATGGCATAACATTTTGGTAGTTACTCCTACGAATTAACAGAAGTCAAACCAATCAAATCAATCCATTACCTAATGGTTTTCATGTAATATGCTAGTAAACTGACAAAATGCAGTTTGTGTTACAGAGTCATATTTCTTTTAAACAGGATATAATAACTGAGCCCTGGAGAACAGATTTAGCAGTTAGTCTAACCAAGTGCAAGATAATGCATTTTAGATGCACAAGGCTTATTGTATACTTGGTGTCTTCCCCATTAAATGAGGGAAAGGAATATAAAGACTTAGGTATAATTTATACACCTAAGTTGTCCTTTAACACACGTGCAGATCAAATTTCTAAAAATGCAACTAAATATATGGGGTACCTGTTAAGGAGATTGTCTAGAAGGGATGAACATTTATTGACTTTGGTATTTAAAACTTATATAAAACCATTACTACAGTACAACAATACTTTTTGTATTTATACACAGGGGCAATTGAAAAAAAAAACTTGAAGGAGTCCAAAAGAGATCTATAAAAAGAATTGAGAAATATAGATTTATGGATTATGGTCTTCAATGTAAGTTATTACGTTTATATAGTCTCTGTTTAGGTATATAAGAGGAAAGTTGTTCTTAGCAAATAAGATTTTTCATGACCTTATATTATAAATTATGTATTGCATCCAGGTTAAGAACTGTATTAAAATGTACAAACATAAAAATATGATCTTTGTACTAAAAAAGAGAAATCTCAAAATCAGAGAGCAGTTTATTGCTGTTAAAATTACAAGACTTTGGAACAATCTCCCTATAAGCTTACGTAATTAAAATAGGTTGGATAGTTTTAAAAGGAACCTGGATATTTGGGTGGGTGATAAGATTTACATGCCATATATTGTGGAATCAGTGTCATTTGATGACTGAATGACCTAAATACTGTATCTGAACACCTTTTTAGGTGTAGGCCAGTACACCAAGTGGTAAATATTGCACATTTATGTATTATATCAGCATCAGTACTGATTAAAATATACCCCAGACATTAGGCAGGTAGTGGATAATTGTTAAACTGTAGCTTTTAAAGCACCTTAGTTGACAATGTCAGCAGGACTTGACTTTTTTGTTAGAAAAGGTGTCACAACTGCAAAATATTATAATGTAAAGTTATGGGTAATTTCAATCAGTATGTATTCTTAGAGAGGGTGGAGGAAATGAAAATATTATATTCTGCAGGACTGATGACCTTTTTATTTGTATATGAATTTAAATGTTTAAGTCAGCTTTATGAAGCACTGTATGATATATGTTGGAGAAACTAAAATACAGAGCTAGGAGTCAAGTATAACAAACTATGACAGAAAGGTGCATAGGCTGACAGAAAGGTGAATAGGCTGAGTGTCTTACCTACAGACAAGGTTTGTTTTTTTGAACCTATAAACAAGGCTTAAGTTTAATGTATTTCCGCATGGTGTCCCTGGGTGTAGGTTGAATATGTGATAATTATAAACTTAATTTTATGCTTTAATAGAAAACATTGGTCTACATTTGCTTTCATATTCACTATGGCTTGCATCTGCTTTTACTAAGGACATGTCACACTGGTCTTCAGTACAAGATCCTCCTTCTTTCATGCTTTACCCATGACTTTTTTTTTTCATTGTATAACCATCTTTTATGTTCAAAAGTACCACTGTGACCTTCACTAATGTCATGCCATCTCAGAATCCTTTCAGTTCCCTTTATACTTCTCAACCTCTTAGCACAAGACATCTGGACAAAGCTTACAATAATAGAGGGACAAAGACTCAGAAATAGGTACAAGAGTTTAAATATTGCTCTTATAAACTTAGTAAGTTGCTAGAATAACATGATTTGTGTTACCATGCATTTTTTGATGGATATGACATTTAAAACCCCAAATGTTTGTCGTTATTTAATGATTTCAATCCTTGGTGGTTTACCAAAAAACAAATTTTATGAGAAACAGACTGAAAATACAAGACAAAAAACTGGACAGTCTGTGAAAATCTGGACATTTGAGAGATATGGTTCCTTTGTAATTTCTAATTGGTTATCTGAAAATAAGATATCACATCAGTATATACATAAGACATGTCTAAAGATTAAAATTACATGGCTATACTTCACTTACCTCATTTTGTTTTTATTTTTTATTTATTTTGCGGTCTGTAGAATAAACCCAATGTCTCCAATTAGGACCATTCATCCCTGATGGAGGCAAGAGATGGGTATTAGGGAACACACCAGTCTGCAGATCATGTGGAATGCTCTATCACCACCCCATGGAGCTCTACTATTGCTATGTCTGGAGGTGCAGGCATGCTTCCGTACATGTACAACCTGAAAATCAAGTGGCAAACTGCTTGCAGTGTAGATTCTTCATGATGTGATAAAGATACCTGTATTCCTGCAGGTGTTTACAATACAGCAAGCCTAGCTGCCTGTCCCCCCCTCAAGATAGGTGAGCTGGTGTTGACTGCTCACTCTCACCTTCCCCTGTTTGCTCTCTCCAGAGCCCATGCAACAAGTCAAACACAGATCATCAGATTGTGGTCAAAGCTTTATTCCTCTGTGCAACTGGGCCAGGTACTTCTCTATAGTTCTTAAGCCTAAAGCTTACATGTGTAGACATACAAACAAAAAGAAAAACAAAGCAAACTACTCAAACATGAAAAAACTCCGGAGTCACAAGACCGAGAACAAACACTGATTTAATGAAGCGCTTTTCATTTGTTACAAAGTGCAAACTTCTTCAGATAAAAACTTGTTACATATTACATCCTTTTTAAAAAACATTTCCTGTACCATGTGAGCTCGAACAGCGAATCAGACCATTTGATAATAATGACCCACCCATCACATCCCATTCAGAAAACGGAAAACATATAAACTCTAAGTAATACAAGCACTAAGAAAGTAAACCTATATAAGAATAAAAAATAATGACATTAAAGAACTATCTACACAGATATAAACTGTATAATCAAAGGCAATGCTAATAAATGTTAGTAAGTTGAGAATAATTAATTCCTTAAAACTTTATGGTTAAAAACCTTCAACCATCTATTGGGTTAATAAATAGAGTGACTTTACCTTACTAAACTCTTGAGTTTCAATAGACACTTTATCGAACAGGAATCATTAATACCCAGATATTTGTATGCATTTAAAAGGATTTGTCAAAATAATTCAAGCTCTTGCAATTTCAGAGCAACTGGCCCTCTTCTTACATCATACGAAACAATGTCTATGATCATAAACTTAAACAAATGATCTTTGTTACCAAGAATATGTTTCGCCAAAGCATTGTCCTGTTTACCTTTACTGATGGCATACTGATGTTCATATAGCCATTCACGGAACTTGTGTTCTGTCTTGCCAATATAGTAAACAGGACAACGTTGGCACCTTGCCAGGTACACTACAAATTTAGAATTACAGTTATACCTGCTTTTTAACTTATATAAAATGCCATTAATGCTGAAGGAGTTACCCACATCTATATATTTGCAAAATCTACAAGCCTCACATTTGAACATACCTAAATGTGAGGACAACCTAGTGAGTTTAGATTCTAAAAGAATTTTTAAGTTGGGACCTCTTTTAAAAATAATTTTAGGAAGACTACCAGCCTTCTGAAAGAAGACTGGATCGCTCCTTAATAAGTCCAAATTCTTATACATAATAGAGCACAATATAGAACTATTTGCTCTGAAAGTCATGATTAAACTCAGTGCAAAATCAGTCTGTTTGTTAGCCGCTACATCAGAGATGTAATCATGTCCCTGTTCAAAACCTAGTAAACTGGAATTAACTACAATGCAAAGGATAAGGACGTCTTGTGACTCCAGAGTTTTATGTGGATACACACACACACACACACACACACACACACACACACACACACACACACACACACACACACACACACACACACACACACACAGACACACACGCACACTCGAGCACGTGTGCGCACACACATTCTCACACATGCATGCATGTATATGCACACATTTGAACGCATAACACAACAAACACACAACAAATGTACACAACGTTTTTTAAACTGCAACAACAGAGACACCAGTCAAATATACCCAAAGCAGATAAAAAGTAATATAGTTACATACCTTACAAGAATGTTTTCTGAGACCATCAAAAATACAAATCAAAAACATAAACATAAAACATAAACATCTGGATGAAAAAGAGTCAATAAAACATAGCACTTGATTATTTTTTCAAGAAAACAGGAAATTGATGAACATAGCTGTGAAGATGTGAGGTATTGCCAGCTATGCCAGAAGAAGTAAGTCAGTGGATGTGTAACATATGTCAGCATAGCTAGCTGGAGTTCTGTAAAGAATTATATGTCACTTGTATATCAAACTGATTTGTCCAGGTGCTTGTGTTGAAAATGTATTTTTAAAGTTGCTTGTGTTAAAAAAATATACCAAAAGTGGGTCCTGTTGGACAGAGAAGAACTACATCTGTATGTCAGACTATTGTAACTGTTGAAATGAACATATTGTAATTGAGGATACTGGAAGAGAAGAGGTTAATCTCAGTCCTGCTAACTTTGAAAAATAGACTGAAATTAAATTACATGGTTTAGGCCATAAAGATTATATCTTACAGTTCTGACTGCAGCCAGATATGAAATGTCTTTGAAAACCAGGACTACAAATCCTATTGTATTGTCCATAGTCATAAACTAATTGCTACCCTGGAAGAGTAGAAGTTTTTGAAATAGTTTTATAGTTTTGGCATTCTATAGCACATCTTAGCAAAGCTCTATGTGTGTGTATGATGACATATATGTGCTAGATTCTGGTTAAGTTTCTAGTAAAGGGGGTAGTGTGAGAACCAGAAGTCAGATGGTCAGATGTGTGTGATGTCATTCTGTAAGCCAGTACTGAAATTATGTGTTAATACTAGATGACACAGAAGTCTCAGGATAGTCTATTTGTGAAACCTGATAAAAGAAGGATATCTCACCCACTTCATCTTGCCTTGCTCTAGTAATTGAACTGGGGAACAGTAATTCTTTAGATCAGCCAGGAAAATATAGTGAGATTAGTTAAGTATTGTTTTTCTCTATCTGTGTGAATCTTTCCATCAATGTTATTTTTAATATTTCCTGTGACTGAAACTCTGGAGTTTATTGTAAATAGATATTTAGTATTTTCATGTTCTTTTAAACTTTTCATTGCAGCTGGTCTTTAGAGACTATTTTAATCTTTGAGAGTACTTATATTTATTTGGTGACAGCGTGGCCACTCCTGAAAGCCTTGCTGCATTGGTCAAACACTACCATTTGTATTAGTATTCATTTCACTCAGTATAATTGGGTACTCTTGTAACAGCCTTAGAGTAGCTAGCTTTGGAGTGTTCTGGTGGTAGTATCTGGGCAAAGTGGGCATAGCTGGTAAATCTGTGCCAGCCTTTCCCAGGTGTGTGTGTGTGAGTGTATGTGTGTGTGTGTGTGTGTGTGTGTGTGTGTGTGTGTGTGAAAATCAAATCTCAAAGAACCTGTGTGTCAGATTTTTGGAGAAGGAACACAGAGCACTGGTTTCACAGAGAGGGTGGTGGAGGAATTGGTTTGGAACACTTGGCTGTGGACTCAACTGTACAGCTGTGGTCAGTGTGTAGTCTTATTTGGGGCCTGGTGAGAAAAAGGGAAACCCAGCCCCAGGATGGGAGTGTGTTCCCTGCATGCTCTTAAGAGAAATTGCACTTGTTGCAGAGACCTGCATCTGAAAATACTGTGTGCATTTATTTTTATTCTAAGTAAATGTTCCTCACTGGTGTCCTTGGTGAAGATTGAGACTACTTGATTACTGGCCCGGAGGAGGGATGTCACAGTAGTAAAACCCATTTTGGTTACCATCTTGTCTCATTAGATTGCAGTCCACTTTCATATGACGGCTCATGAGGAAAGCTCCACAACTTAAGTATAAAATATGCAACATATAGATTTACAGATTTTTACTACTAAATAATACAGCTAGGTACTGAAACAAATCAACAAAATTGTACAAGCTGATTAAGACAGTTGAGATACTATGTAACTCACTTTCTTGAATATTTGTTTCAGAAAGTTTTTGTGTAGCGGGTACTGTAAGAAGCTGAGATGAAAATGTTGTGAGGTCTGATGTTACGGTCTAAAGTTACCGGTGACAGTATATGGGGGTTAAAACACTGTGCTTTATAAGGGGCAAAAAAGTTGCCTTATTGTATTGCTGAGCTCTGTACAGTTTCCAATAGAGGTTCTACTATGGAAATATGTTGATAGACACATATATGATCTGCATAATGAATGTTTCTATGCTAGTATTGGTACTCTACCATGTGCTGCTTAACACACCAGTTTAGAAGGGTGACTGGTGACACCATCTCTGTTTATGGTATGGTTAGTCTACACTTGTAGTTCCCTATCAGTCTCTCCACACATAATACTCTGCAATTCCAACCAGTCGGAATCATGGAAGGTGGCAGGATTGCAGCAGTATGCTTTGATATTACTAATATTTAATGAAATGTGTGAAATATTTAGGGATTTTATTTATTGTTTTTAGCATGTAACAACCCTACACTATCACAGATGGGATTTTTGCATCCTGACCAGTGTCCACAACACATTCTTGAATACATATGCAAATTACACTGGATGTTTTTCTTATATGGAATAAATCATATCCACTTGGTATTGCATAAATACAACTTCCAGTGCAGCAGTTAAAACTACTGCAAGACTGTGCTGCAGAGTTGTGGTATCTTACTTGGTAATGGAAGTTGGTATTTAAGGTTTTTGCACTTACATATCTTCTTCTTCTACATTATATGAATACTGCCTGCAAAACCAGCTGTCAATGCCGTGTCATACAGCCCAGTTACTTCACCTGGCTAATAAGGGTCTGTAAGTGAGCTCCAAAATACAGCTGCAAATGTCTGGTATGCAGTTATTTTCATATGGGCTTCCACTCTTGGGTAATTCATTACCATAACAATTTTAGGAAAGGATTACTGCTTGCAGATTTAAGACATCTCTAAAGGCCTGTCTTTTTATCAGACCTACCCGAGTTATCATTTTTTCTTCTAAGCCAAACATTATTATAACGTATGCTAGTAATTGCCTGTTTTATTGATTACCTTAATTGTCTTTCATATTTTATTCACTTCTTCAGTGCTTAATCTGTGTAAACAAATGTATAATTACCTCTTTATATGGATGAGTCCTAGCGATTCTAGATAGATAAAGTTGAAGGGTTCTAGGTTACTTGGCTGAGATGTTTCTGGCTGAGAAAAAAAGAGAAAAACCCTTAACTGCTGGTTCATTGATATTAACCTCATGTTTGTTCATCAGTCTTGGCCCTTGAAAGACCATCTTAATTAACATTAGTAACCCATATGGTTCCTGTGTCTTGTGGTTTGATTAGAACATACAGATAAGGAAAATCCTCGCTCCTTATAAATACATCAAGGGACAAAGCATGGCAAACCTGGGTTTCAAGGAAAACCTACCAAAACCATATAGCTTACCAGCAAATTAAGAAACAGAACCAAACACCAAATTAAAGTCAAAATTAAAGGTCAAACCTCAACCCCTCCTCCTAATTTACCAGATAATATAAGCAACATTGCTGAACAATTCAACATCTTTTTCACCGAAAGCGTACTAGCTCTGACGAAGAATAACACATCAACTCCATTATCAATGCTCAGATCTTCACACATTATAAATGATTCATTGTCATTTCAAACTGTTCCAAAACGAACTATTGCAAAATTACTAAAAAAGTTGAAACCTACCACATTGGCAGCAGATAACCTGCCAGCAGAATACTTAAAATTAACAGCAGAAGCTATTTCCTTCCCCGTGACAATACTTATAATCTGCTCAATTTTAGAACAGTATATCCCATATATTTGGAAAATAGCATATCCACTACACAAAGGAGGAAATTCAACAGAATTGACAAACTACTGACCCATAACTATACATTCACCACTCTCCAAAATTCTAGAAAGATGTATTCACTTCCAACACCTTTAGCATCTTTTAAATAAACATCTCCTCACAAAGTCACAACATGGTTTTAGGTCACACTACAGCACTACTACAGCTCTTCTAAGTTTCACTAACATCATAAATAAATTCACAGATGAAGACAAAATAGTTGCTTCAGTCTTTTTGGATATGTCTAAGGCATTAGACATGGCATCTCATGCTAAGTTACTGTCCACTCTAAAAAAACTTAGCATCAGCTCCACAGCTGTCACATGGTTTCAAAGTTATCTATCTGGTCATCAGCAAGTAGTGAAATGGAAGCAAGAACTCTCCCACTTCTCCCAGTCAGACTTGGAGTCCCTCAAGGCTCAGTCCTGGGGCCCCTCCTCTTCAGTATTTTCAAAAATGAGCTTAATACTGCCTCTTGTCCAGTATCTATCATCCAGTATGCAGATGACTTTACACTCATATGTGCTGCAGCTACAATAAACCAACTTCAACCAGATACTCAAAAAGCCTTCTCTGATATAGAAACCTGGCTAACAAACTCACAGCTCATTCTCAGCCCTAATAAAACTAAACTAATGGTCTTCCACCGTCAACTTCCCATCAATGTTTTTCATTACAGCCAGTAACAAAACTGAAATTTTCCTGAAACCACAAATAAAACTATTAGGTGCCATAATTGACAAATTTGACATACACATTTTAAACACAATCAAAAAAGTTCACAATAAAATGGGAACCTTATATAGAAACAAGAAAATCCTAATAGACACTTCTAGGATAGTTATAGCTAGAACCCACCTTCTTTCCTCACTTCTTTATGCTTCCCTTATATTCAACAACCTTAAAATGTCAACATTAAACAAATTAGAAACATGTTACAATAAGACTGCTAAATTTGCAACAGATTCCACACTTACAACACATCACTGCCATAATCTAAAAAACCTCTCTTGGTTGGAACTTCCCCATCTCTTGAACTACAATCAATTAAAAATGACTCACAAAATAATACCTCAACCTAAAAACACACCATGCCTGAAAAATTTCCTACAACTCAACTCTAATAATCTCAATCTTTGCTCATCTAACAAAGCTTTGGTTCTGGTTACCAAATCAACCAACTCAACAGGTGACTCTCTACACTCAAACTTTGTTGAAAAAAAAATGGAATACCCTCCTCATAGTATAAGAACCACAAATAACCTCACTTGATTAAAAAAAAACTTCTTAAAATACACCTACATGAATCATGGCATTGCTCGTGTAATTCTCCAGGACAGGCACCATCATACTCACAATTAGACTTAAATACTCCTAAGCCAACTATACTACCTACAACGTTATCACTTGTAGTTACTTATACTCCTCTACAAACTATCTCCTTGTTACCTGTTTCCCCTCCACTGAAGTATTGTTAACAATGCTTATCATGTTAGGTATATCTCTCTGATAATTGACTTTTTTTCTTTCTCTAACTATCTACTTTGTTTATAACCAAATGTTTTGCACATACATTTGTTATGCATGTCATGCTCTGTTTTATTACTATTCTGTTACTACTTTTTTTATGTTAAGAATTTGACTGGAGCTTTTCTCCCTGGGTCGCCGGTGAAAATAGATTCTGTCCCAGTCAGACCATTCTGGTAACCAAATGTAAAATAAATAAATAAGCTAAATCAGATTTTCAAAGGCTTTTTATTTGATTGAAAAAAGTTAAAATTAAAGGTTGTCTGGTAGTTAACTAAAGCAAATGTGCACAAAGTAAAAATGTGTTTTAGCAGGTTATGCACACGTGAATACCACCACAGCTCCAGATAATCATCTTTATTATTTTCACGTCATCCATCCATCCATGCATCCATACATCAATTCTTCATCCACTCATTTTTTGAAACCCCTTGTTCTGGAAATGATCATGAAGGTAGCAAACTGAGTAAGTGAGAGCACACATTCCTGTCTCTAGCAGCAGTCACCAGCTCCTGCTGTAGGATGTTAAAGCTTTCCAGAGCCATCTGAGAAATACAGTCCTTTCAGCATTTACTGGATCTGGCAGGCTGGCTCTTCCTAGTGGTCCATCCCAAGTACACCTGCTGTGGGAGGTGTCAAGTGGGCAGCCTATCAAGTGTCCAAACCACATAATCTGATTCCTCTCAGCTAAGTTGAGCAGAAGCAGTACTGTTCACTCCTCCACCTTGATTGTCAGGTTCTTTACTCTATCACCGGGCATGAGCCCAGCTACCCAATGATGGAGCCTCATTTCTGCCGCTTGCATCCATGATTTCATCCTTTCTGTTATTACCCAAAACTAATATCTGTAAGTCAGGATGGAGACATAGACTGATAAATGATAGCTTCGTCATATGATCTAGTTTTCTCTTCATCAGCACAATCCAGCCAAATGTCTGCATTACTGCTACTTTTGAATGCATCTGGTCTGTTTTCAATCCCCTCTACCTTCTCTTTTGAATAAGACATCAACTTACTTAAACTCCACCAAATGAAGTTTGTGTTCCTCTTGGATGCAACAATCCACCATTTTCTGGAAAAGAACAGTGTCTTTTACAGATATTTAAGAGGAGACTTTATTCAGGTATATAGAGCATTTAGAGACAACTACCGCTGGGAATGTTTGAGGTTATCAAAAAAAAGTAGAAAATTATTAGACTACCTATGTAGAAGATTATATAGGCATGTGACATGTACTAATTGATTCTCTGAGGCAGTAGCTGATACATAGAATAGACTACCACATTATATCTAAGCAAGCCTTAGTTTATATATTTAAAAAAAAAACAACTTGGGCACTGCTAGTGTTTTTGTAAAACTACAAGCTAGAAAGGAATTATTTTCCATGACTAAAATATTTGTATGTATGTATCTAAGAACAATGACCTCGGATTTTGAGGTGAATAATATAGCAATAACCCACGCCTGGGTGTGGGTAATGCTGGATTTACCCACGGTTGGCATGGTTTGGTCCCGAGGGCGAAGCCCGAGGGACCAAACAAAGACAACCGTGGGTAATCCAGCATTACCACACCCAGGCGTATTATATTATATTAATGACATTATTTAAGAAAAGAAATAATTACTTTTCTTAAATAATGGCATTGTATAATGCCTCTTTGCTGCCCTTCCGCAGCTGTCTGGTGTTCCGCGGCAGTTCTGATGTACTGCGCATGCCTACGCAGTACATCAGAGCTGTGGGCAAAAGCAACGGAGAACGCAAGATCTCCGTTGCTTTTTACTGTCTCGCTATGTTAGATGGGTTTAACATAGTGAGACAGCTTTAAATTAAGCAACGGAGATCTCCGTTGCTTATTTTAAAGCTGTCTCGCCATGTTAAACTCATTTAACATAGCGAGACAGGTTTAAAGCAACGGAGATCGCAAGATCTCCGTTGCTTTACACTGTGTCGCTATGTTAAAGGAGTTTAACATAGCGAGACAGCTTTAAAAAAAGCAACGGAGATCTGCGTTGCTTTTTTTAAACCTGTGTCGCTATGTTAAACTCTTTTAACATAGCGAGACAGTGTTTTATACTAACGGAAAAAGTCCGGGCGACCGGACCTTTTTCCGTTAGTATATTGAGGGATTTACAACGGGCACGCTGGTTGGGCTGGCCAATCAGCGTGCACGTTTTAGAGGAGGCATTGTATAATAAGTAATGAATCACTCCAGTGCATGCTGGAGATCAGAGAGGCTAAGATGACAATATTGTCCTCAAACAACAGAGGTGCAACCCTCATATCCCATAATAGGTACTATCATGTCATTACCTTCACCTTGATATTGTTTGCATGCAAATTACAAACAGGAAGGAAAGAAATCATACCTTTATCGGTGATGTGAGGCCACCTTGAATGTACTTACCTTGATACTGAACTTATATATATACTACTCTTGTTTCTCAAATCTACACATAAAATGGCACCCAGCACCATCCCTGGACCATGCACTGTTGTATGTTTCCTCATAAGACATCCCAGGGTATGCAGTCATATACCTCCTGCAGGTCCAGAAATAGATTTATAGACAGTATTAGCAAACATGTGTGACTCCCCCAAATATATTTATGTAAAGACACACATCTGGTTCACTGTACCATTGTCAGAATAGAATCTGCATTGTTTTTCCAGAATCAGAGGTTTGAATGTTGGAGAAGATCTGTTTTTGTCTACCAGAAAAATGTTCACAAAATGCTGAGGAACATAATCCTGTATAACTGGATCATACCCTCCTGTTCTGCAATGGAGACAAGCACTCAATTTTTGAGACAAGAAGTACTATCCTGGGCTTCTATATGGCTCTGAAAATGCATGCTAATGATAAAATGCCGATGCTGTCCAAGTCCTTCAGCATTTTTAGAAGGATTTTATCCACTCTTGCATTTTTTCCACAGTGGAACTGTTCAATTACTATAGTGTCCCCATCTATACAATCAAACTTAGTGCCACCACATGCTTGCAGCATACCTTCTCAGAGGAGGGCATGTCCACCAAACTGAGGAGGTCCTAAAAGTATTCCTTTCACCTCCTGACAATTTTCTTAGATGAGGCCACTGTTTTTGCATTCTTGCTAAGCCTTGTAATTTCACTATAGACATGCACATTTTTACACTGTATGCATCCAAGTTGGAGAACTAGCATCCTGACTATCATGTCCAGCCTTTTCCCCTTTTAGACAAAAAGCCTTACCATTGCCAACTACATTTTCAACATATGGTTCAAGGTCTGCTCGATGGTGCTGTATTAGTTCTTGAGAAGATCCATTTATAAAACTATGCCACAATTTACTTTTATGCTACCCTGAAATCATACCTGTCAGCTTCCCGTATATATGCAAAATGTCCAGACCTGTTTTTGCCATTTGGCCCCCATTATTTATGGCTTTGTCAAGATTTCTTGCTGTAAGAAGTTGAGAGGTATGCCTGAAAAGCTATTTTTCATGAAGTCTCACTAAGATGAATTAATGATTACTTTAAAACAAGAAATGCTGTAGGAAACCTGCAAAGTACTTAATCTGCCAGTAACACTGATCTGGCAGGTATCCACAAAAGCTTAGCCTGTTGTCTTCTTTATTTTTATAAAAGACTTAATCACATGTTTGCCTAATTTGACATTACACTTTATACTGATGACCTAATAATGTTAAGCTCAAGTCAACTGTATAGAATTTGCTATGGAAGGAACTCTAAACCTTACTGTGGAACTGGTGTAATGATAGACCCCTGCTGACAAATGTATACTGAAAACTGAAATCACGTCTCTCTAAACTATTCACTGACCATGCAATCTTAATTCTCTAAGTCTTTGTGCCATTTGGTGTTTAAAAGCAGACACAGAATAAAGTGGACATAAGGTTATGTGCTGCCAGGCCCATCAGCTTTACTTTCAGACTGCCCAATGCTATGCAGGAAAGTATCTCACATGAGTCACATACTGATTTCCTGAAATACACTAAGGCTATTACATTTTTAAGAAAAGATACTCACATACAGTATCTTTTTAGAAGAAGACAAATTAATATCACACACACACACACACACACACACACACACACACACACACGCACACACACAGTTTCCTTGTGGTCATTATAATTTTTTTCAAAGTTACATTTATACTACTCATGTTGCATTGCTTTCAGAATGTTATACATTTTTTAACAATATTTCTTTACATATGTATGTATTTTTGTTGGTTAAGTAGGGTAGAGCACTAAGCCATATGAAATATTTTCAGATCAGCACTGAATGCAAAATATTTGCAATAGGTAACTAAGACATTTACAGAAAAAAACATATGAAAACTTTGTAAATAAACAGGGAGGAAGTGTGTTTCACACACATGCCAGATGCTATGAACATGTGCACCCCCCCCCCCCCAATGATACAAAGGAAAAGGGATGGGGAGATATAGGGAGAGAAGAGAAGAGAAGAGAAGAATGCTAGGGTAGCTAAGACAGAAGACAAAGGAGGTGATAATAGTTTAAACATGAAAGCATCAAACAGGGGAGTTAAAAGCTTAGTCTGAAAGTGGAGAAATTCATGGTAACTGTAAAGAATTATGTTATTACAGAGTTATGAAAGCAGAAACATTTAACAGTCTTTAAGTATTTTGTATAAATTACACAGTAGTATAAAATTAAAAAGTAAACTCTATGATTAAATTATGTACTGATATCTAAGTAAACATTTTAGGTAAACACTGTATTGTAAAAAGAAAGCATATCAGGCAAAACTCTGATAATTGTTGGACATCAAGACAATAAACTATCACAATATGAGCTGAACTGGCTTTCACAAAGGTCTTTGATACCTCCAAGACTTTGGGGATATGGACGCAAACCTTTTTATGGTCTATGGAGATGCTTCTGTAGTGAGAATCTCATATCTATATCTCTGATGACAGTTCAAGAGCATTTTATGAACTGGTGCCCATCTCAGTGAATGTCTTTCACCATCTCCCTGGAAAATTCTTTATATATTTCAATTCTGTAAGAAGTATCTTAGGCAGATTCTCAGGTTGGGGTTCATAGATCAGTGCTGCTCCCTGGGGCAGGGCTAATATTCCAGATTTTACTTTGCAGGGAAGCTCATGGCTAAGGAGAGATCCATTATGCGTTGTCTTTGAATCCCCACACCCTTCACATGAGTGGTAATTAGCTCTGTACTGTGCACGATTTGTCTATCAAACCCAATCTCTTCTGTATAATATGATATCTTTGAGACATATTTGTCTTAAACATTTGTCTCCTCTTTCTGCTCAGTACTCTGTCGTCTGCAGTCTGAACAGCAAAAATCCATAGTAGCTCACCTTTCTTTAAAACAACTGCCTGTGGATGTTTCTTACTGAATCTATGCTAAAAGCTCACTTAATATCCTTCCTTTAAATCAAAGATAGGCAAAGGATGCTGATTGAACTTTAATTCCAACAGAGGAAATGTGATGAAAGAGAAACAGTTGCAGAAGAGTAGCAGAGACTATGACAGTGCATAAGTCAAGAAAAAGAGTAGCTAGTGAAAGTTTCCTGTAGCAATAAAATCAGATAAATGAACGTATATAGCAAGGCATGCAGTATATTTATAAATGAAGGGACTGAAAAAAAACACTGATGAAGGTTTATTTCCTCTCCACAGGATGCTGTTCATGGTCCCAACCCTAAGTCTGCTCTGTTGCTTTGGAGTTCTCACGTCAGAAAAGTTAATAACAGTGCAGTGGAACATTCTCAAAAGTTTTCATGCTGTTCAAAGATAGCTCAGGAGAAGCTTTCCAAGTTGTGTGCTTTATATCTATATCTATATCTATATCTATATCTATATCTATATCTATATCTATATCTATATCTATATCTATATCGAATCTATATCTATATCTATCTGCATGTATCCAGAGACACATGGAACAGAAGAATCAATATAGGAAAGAAGCCTTTAAATTCCTGGAAAAGATACTTACAATTTTTACTGATATTTCTAGGAGAAGTAGTAAAATAATTACGCAGACAAGATTTTAAAAATCTGAAAAGCAGCCTTTAAGCTTCTTGAAGAGATAACCACTCATTTTTGCTGATTTTTTTAACAGAAGTAGTAAAATAATTACAAAGGTAATATTTAAAAATTACTGAAAATCAAACAAGGGAATGAAAATACATGGTTTAAAGAAATTGCAGTGCAGAGATGTGAGATAGCCGTCCAATACGCCTTGACTCCAGTGACGTCTTTAGTGGTTATACAGGGGGTCATTGATAAAATGCAAAATGGGAATTGGAAAAGCAGGATTGAAAAAAATGTCCAGAATGGATGGACAAAGGTGCTTTAGTTCCACTGTATTCTGTGCTTGTGTTATGTAGCTTGCATTGTTATACAATACTATTCAGTGTACTACTTATGGCTGTAATAGTCTCTTCAAAAGCTGTTCAGGTATCAGAATTTCTAAGTTATCTTACAGGTCTGTCACTGATGAACACATAACATAAACAATATTAGTCTTTCATAAAGGACAAAGGTTTGTTTCAAATAATTATATGTCTTAATATGAAGTGACACAACTACAACAAAACAAAAAAGCTTCTCATGGATAACATCTGTCTTGTGTTGTGTATATTAGATCAAGGAAGCTACCTCTCATTCACAGTTTTTCTGTGCAGTTGTGCACTGTTAAATGGAAATATAATTTTTATTAGTCACACGCAATATTTACATTAGTATTTAACCTGACAAGAATGTATGTAGCATATGGAAGAGTGTAGAATTTGTCAGGTCACATGTTAAACTTTGTTTCTCCCAGAATATCAGTAGCAGGTCGATCTCATTAGCCCAAGATACAGCTGCTTAGGGTGGGCCACACAACAGCTGTTAGAAGAGATGCTGATGACGTCAGAGTCAGTGAAGTCACACTGCTGATGCTGTGTGGGAAGGAATATATTCCACCTGTTTGGCAAAGAGACCTTCTGTGTGTCTTGCAAAACTAAAATTTATTTTAGAAATTTGAAGTAACACTTGCCTGCTCAGCAATGCTAGGGTAGTTTTCCAATGTAATGAGTCTTGTTTTTTTGAACATCGACCTCTTCATCTTCATTAGTTTCAGACTTGGTTTAACAATAAATAACATATTATTCGATGATTTGCAGTTAGGCTTAGTGAATAAGTCTATTCAGCTCCATTTGGAACCACAGGGTGTTTATAATTTACCATAATAATCATTTTAAGACTTGAGGAGACGACTGGAGTCAGATTTTGCTGGTACTAGTCCAAATATTTCACTCTTGCTGTTCAGCTGAAACTACATAAATATTCCTGAAAAGAAATTTACAGCTGCAGATATAATGAACCTAAACAACATGTTGAAATACACTAGTCTCTGGAACTGCTAACTAATCAATTGGCCTAAAACCTGCAACTCATTGTAAATGAATATCTAGACAATTATTATCTTTATTTTAAACAAACTCATAACGTCCTTTTACTTGTTGCTTACTAATTTAAAGAGGCAGTTTCATTTTTACTTTTTCCCATATGTGGATAACTGAACAGTCCCTTAACTACAAATGATATCTTAGGAACACTGATACATCCTCATTTGTTTTTTATTTTATTTTTTTTATTTAACATTTGTTAACTGGGAAAGTCCGATTTGGAATAAAGCCACTTTTCAGCAGAGGCCCAGGGAGAAATGCTCCAGATGCATGTCTTTGTAACTAAACATTACAATATTATATTATTATTGTAAACATCTTGGTAATGAAACATTCACTGCTGTGCTTTGTGCTCATTAACTCTAAGTGATGTCTCAGGATTATAAACAGTAAATTAATTTTGAAGCATTTTATGCATAAAATAAAAAAAAATGTATGTGTGTGTGTGTATATATATATATATATATATATATATATATATATATATATATATCTACTTTTAAACACTGAAACTTCAAAATGCCGAAGACCAGAATAAAGAGACAAAAATGCTCTGAATGTTAGATAAGTTGCATATCTTTAAGATGCTGTACAGTGAAGTAAAAAAAAGAAAATAGCTGGCATTAGGTTGCAAGCTCCAGTAAGTATCAAACAGATGTATATTACTGTAAAGTATGAGAAAGGTAGTAAGCAAGTCTTTCTTCCTTAAAGAAGGTTACAGAGATTGTGCTGCACTTTAGACATGCAGCAGTACAGCACGTAAAGGTATAATTGCCATTGTCTTTGGTGTAGTGCGATCCCAGAGTTGATGTATTTAATTAGCAGGGGGTGTGAGGGGGTGCAGGGAGAGTTCCCCCTTCTTAAATGTAGAGAAGTATGTACTTATTTGTTTTTGTTTGTTGCTGTAGATTTTTTTTCTGGTGGTCGGTAGGAAGTTTAGGTTTACTTCCTGAATTTTAATGCTTTGGGTGTCGATATTTTGCAGTTTCAGGATACTGCACTTTCAGCATTTTCATCTCGGTATGGTGGTCTTCGTCATTTTGAAATTTCGATGTTTAAAAATAGATCCGTATATATATATATATATATATATATATATATATATATATATATAGTAAATCTTTATTCAAAAAGTAAACTTTATGTATATTTATGTTTCAGTTTACTTTAGTGATGTATTTAGTCATATGCTCTACATAAAGTTTATGTGTACATAATGGTGCTTGTGTTTATGATGAAGAGCATTGTATATCATTAGACAAAAGCACTAAAACAAGTAACTCTTTCTCATGGTCTGCTAATTGAGTGCTTAATTTTATTTTTATTTATTTTGATGTCTCCGGATTATTGATACTTTTTCCAAATGTAAAAGCAGTGTATAATTAAAGGTGCCAAAATCAATAACTCCTGAATGTTTTGCTGATATTGTTAATTTTCAGAATGGTCCCAATTTTTTTAACCCCCTTCCCTTTTATAGTTGTGACCTTTCTGATCTCAGTCTGCAAAAAAATCTACTAAAGCAAATAACGTTTATTTACTTATGACCTACAATGTGTTGTGTTTAAACAGAGAGGAAATAAACAGGAGCAGATCCACGGCATTAAAAGCAAGCATGCACACTGCCTTTGGTATGTCTATTATGCACTGCTTGGTGGATATAGGTTCAAAGGAGATTAATAGACTAACAGCTTAAGAGCCCTTACAAACCTAGCCATTATTACCCACATTTTACCCGAGTTTCAATCCCTAAGGGCTAGAAGATGGCTTAGGTGTGTGCCAATGCCTTTGAGTATTTTACAGACTGCCCCTCTCCATAAGGGACATGGGCACTACCCCACGAGTGAATTTATGATTACCCATGCATCGATCCAAACTGCATTTGAAGACGGTCAGAAAAGGGCACTGCTTTATGTGAATAGGAAGCCAGTTTCAGAGAAGGGGTTATCTTTGAGGCACATATTTGTCTCTCCAGCATGTTTTTTTCTCATGTCACAGACTAGATTTAGATCCATAGATTATGTGACCCTCAGGCAGTTTGACTTGTAAATGTGCATGTAACAGTCCCATCAGGGCTGGATTTGTGAGTGCCTTGTAGGACAGGGCTTTTAGTCCATCTGCATAGGACATGTTGATTACACCCTGTATTTTTTTTGGAAGGAAACCTTGAGGCCACTCCAGCTGTTGCAATGGCTGATCAAGTTTGTGCCAAAATGTGCATTGTACTCGATTATTGGTCTGATGAGGGCAAGTACAGTGGGACTATAATTTCCTTGGATCTGAATGTCATGCCTTTAATTATAAGCTGTGCATCATAGAAGGACATCATCACCACTGTGTGCACATGACGGTTGAAGTTCAGACTACTATCTATATGTGTAGCCAGATCTCTAACCTCTGAGTCCACTCTTAGGGGTGTGCTTTTAATTTGTAATTTGCAGAAGTATTTGACTTTCCATAGGAATTGCGGTGTTGGTGCTGCGGTAGCGTTGTCGCCTCATAGCAAGACGTTGTCCTATTCGATTCTCAACTAGAGCGTCTTCTGTTTGGAGGCATATGTGAATGGGGCATGCCTTCGTTGAAGGTTGTGCATCAGGGCTGGTAACCCGGTACGTAAAAATCCACTACCAATCATTAGCGGACCGGAGTTCAGCTGTGGCGACCCCTAACCGGGAATAGCTGAAAGACACAACAACATTTGACTTTCCATAGGAATGGAAAGGATATGTAGCTCATTAGTGATGCATAAAGAAAGTGAAATACCAGGTGGCTAGTCTCTTCATCTTACCTTCACTCAAGTTTGCACAATCCACTTTTAAATACTTGTATGCTTTTATATATACTGTTCTGTCTGCTTACCTCTGCTGCTTGAGTTGAATCATGTCTATAAAAAGCAAACAGCCTACATCCTAGCTTCCAGACCCTTCCGTTGAACACTTTAAACTTTATTCTTTAATGCTGATCCCCAAAAGACCAAGAAGGCCTATTGCTCACTCAAACATTGAAGTCTCTGAAAGTCTCACACCTGTCTTCTCTATGTAGTTCTCAGACAGTCACAAAACCAGTGAACATCCTTACAGACATCATAGGGCTCTTTATGCATTATCTGGATTGCACTTCTTCAGAGTCCAGAATGACACTTCCATTTTGATATACTTACAAAATGACAGCTATGGATATTACAGATTACACTCCCACTGTGGGAGTGTCAGTGACCTACATAATGGAAGAATTAAACAGTGAAATAAAAAAAAAGACTTCTGTAAAACTCATCCCTTTTTCAAATCTCATACTTGGCAAAACAGAATATATGGTGTCTGGTTTACAAAATGCTCATAGCCATAACCTTAAAACTCAAACTCCAAAAACCAAGAAAGGAAGGAAAGTGCACAAAACTAATTTTTGGGGCAGAATTGTTGCCATATTTAATCCAATATGGTTGGCTGCATTTCCATAACCTCACTACTAAAATATTTTAAATCTGAGTTGCACATCCACTGAGAAGGTAGACTTCTCTGTGGTTGTATACCCTGTTTGTTAACAAGCTGAAACTTTCAGGCTTCTGTTTCCCAGATCAGCATTCAGTGCTGCAGGAAATAATGTTTCAGCATGGTAAAAATTGAAATGGTCACAACTTCTTCCTCAGTGTGCAGCTGATTAATTTAGCTAATTACAGAGCAAGTGTATTCAGTGTCCATGATATAAACCTTTGAGTGACTTGCAAATCCCTAAATATACACACCCACACACACATAAACCCTCGCATTGCACCATTCCAATAACATACAGGAAACTACACTCAGTATGAATTATGTCGTGAAAATGCACATCACACCTTCCACTCATTTATTCTCCACAGTCAGCAATGTGACAGAAAAACATGTGACAAATCTTGGCATTTCTGTTGAGACTCATACAATCAACAGTCACCTAAACTGCTCCGTATTCTATGTTAGCTGTAATCCTATTTCCCTCCTTACAGCTGCCTATCAGCTGATACTAGCTCTTCATTTTGTTTACATGGTCTACTCTACCTGCCTTAGCCTTCCCTGAGCTCAACCTGATCCACACCTGGGGCCAATAAAGAGACTGAGGACACTGGTGCAGCATCATATTGCTACTAAGACGTGTGCCCATAGTCCATGCTTTCCCACTGCTACCTTACAAGTTACACAGATTCTGCCTTTGAGATGTGCATGCTTGCTTCTATGCATGTGCAACCTCCCAATAAAGCGGCACACCAATTTGGCAGCATGGAGCTCACCGTATTTTAGATGCTGTGTCTACTGGGAATATAGGTGGCGTCTCCAAGTGACTCTTAAGTAAAAGATGCCCGGCATGCAATGGTGAAGCTATGTGCTTGGAATGAGCCTCTATAATGTATTGGCAGATGTGGGAGAATCCTCTCCCTGTAGTTTTGTAGACAGTATCATTGTGACATCAGACCATGTCACTACATATGACAATCATAGTAAGCCATAGGTACCTTGATGACATCACATGTATTTTGCCCTGTTGCTCTTGACCCTCCACCACTGGAACCTGTAAAAGCAGGTGCATGCATAATAGCACTTTTTTGCATACAAATGTGCAGCCATAACCCACCGTAGCATGCATGCTACTACATATTAAACTACAGCTATAGCATGCATTGAAAGACATACCTTGTCATAAGGGCTGTTGCTGGTTATGAAGACCAGAGGTGCCTGGAAGGACAGATATGAAGGTGGGTCTTGATCAATTATTCCCTTCATAACTGCAGTGGACAGTGTTATACTTGTGGCACACACAAATTGTTGGTGCCAGCCCAGCTTACAGACCCAAGCCATTCAAGACATTGAGGAAAGAACTTCAGTTAGCCTCTTTAGTCCTGATAATTCTCCCACTGTGGAGAATCTGTCACAATGGTCACTGCCTTTTTCTTTGTATGAAGTACCATATCAGTAACCCTTCATTTCAACTGGTAAGACAACTATTATGGTCCCTGAGATATTCAAGTCTTTTCCAGAAGTTGTTTCCTTCAGGTGGTGATGCCCGTACATGTATAGCTGTGGGTGAAACATGTCTGTTAGCGGCTGTGTACACAGTGCTAAGTGTTTGTGTAGCACATTGTGTAATGGCATTAACTAGCTTCATTAGCATAGCTACCATAATAATTGGCACTTGCTAGTATGTCATAAGGCATCAGCAACATTTTTTACTACACCAATCAGTACCATACAACTGTGAAAGTCAGGAATTTCAGAAAAGTGTATATAGATTTGAAAATTCACAGAGTTAAGGAGGAGAGGAGGAGTCCTGCTTATAAAGAACATCAACCAGAGCAATACATTTTGTAGTGTGTATCAATGGCAGTGACTTGTGTAACCTGGAAACCATGACACTGGCTTAGCACTGTATTGCATGCCTATGACTGTTTGTGGTGTAAAACCAGGCACATCGGATACCTTTGGAAGGACATACCACAAGGGGGTATGCGGTTCTAGGACCATATGTTGAGGCATAGTTACAGTATGTAAATGGGGGGATTCTATGCATAGCACCAACTGAAGCTGTCTACCAAGAACATAAAGATAGGTAGCTGGGACCATTGATATGAGCCTCCCAAGGAATAACATATAAACCTATGACAGATATGTTTCACTGACAGCTATACATGTACTGACATCACCACCTGAGGGAGAAAACATCTGGAAATTGACTTGAATATCTAAGGGACCATAATAATTCTCTTACCAGTTGAAATGAAGGGTTACTGATATGATACTTCATGCAAAGAAAAAGGTAGTGGGCATTGTGACAGGTTCTAAATAGTGGGTGAATTATAAACATAAAGAGGCTCAGTGAAGTTTTAGTCTCAGTGTCTGGTCAGGGAAAGAAGACCCTCGCACCTTGGAGTGGCTTGGTTCTGTGAGATGGGCTGACACCAACCATTTGCATGTGCCAGAAGTATAACACACTCTACTGCATTTATAAAGGGAAGAAATGACCAATGCCCAGCTTCATATCTGTCTTTCAAGGCACCTCTGGTCTTCATCATCAGTAGCAGCAACAACCCTTATGACAAGGTATGTATTTCAATGCATGCTATAGTTGAACTTTAATGTGTAGAAGCATGCATGCCACAGTGGGTTGTAGTGCCATACATATTAATGAAAACAGCAGTGTCATGTGTGCACCTGCTTTTACAGATTCCACTGGAGGTGGATACAGCACATCAGGTCAACAAATATATGATGTCAGCAAGGTACTTGTGGCTGATTATGATGGCAACATGCAGCAACATTGTCTGATGTCACAGTGACATTGTCTACAACACTACAGGATGAGGGTTCTCCCACATGTACTAATACAGAGGTCACTGTAGAGGCTCTGTCCAAGCACAGAGTTTTACCATTGCATGATGGGCATCATGTACCTGAGTGTCACTTGGAGGCTTCACATGTATTCTCAGTGCAAACAGCAACTGAAATGTGGACCACCTATGTGGTGCACATACCCACCACAGGGGACAGATGTGGTGTGTTAAGTGCCACAATAACTCTAGCATTATCTCTGATGTAACTGTGACACTTGCCATTAACCATCAGATGTGATGATCAGTGATCAAGGCATCAAAAGCTGCTAGCCACAACATTGCAGAGATTGTAAGTGTGCACTGTGTCTTGCTGGATGACATGCACCAACTGTACAGTAACATTTTATTTATTTATTGACCGGGAAAGTCTGACTGGGGCAGAAGCCCATTTTCAGCAAAGGCCTGTGGAGAAAAGCTCCACAAACACATTATGATTACACAGTACTTTACAAGAATTCACAGAATTAACAGAATTTACACCACAAAACAGTACAATATAACAAAATGAGAAACAGACTACCGAACTGTGGGAAGTTACAATATCAGAGAGAAAAACAAAGTAATTTACAAGATATATATATATATATATATATATATATATATATATATATATATATATATATATATATATATCTGTATCTATATACACACACACACACACACACACATACACACACCCACATACACACACACGCATGCACGCACGCACGCACACACACACACACACACACACACACACACACACACACACACACACACACACACTTTCTTTTTTGTAAATATTGAAATAGGTTGAAAGTTAAGAAAGGAAAAGATCACTAGTGGGTAGTGTTAGGTTGAAAGAATTAATAAAGGGAAAGAAAAATCACTAGTGGGGTATTTTTAAAGGTGTGAGGGATTAGAATGATAGTTAAGGTTAATAAAATTTATAAGAACAGAGTTGTTTAAAGTAACTTATTGATCAAAAAGAGTTTCCTACTGGTTTTGATGGGTAAAGATTGGGGTAAGCTAGAGGAAGGTTCAAGGAGAGTAGGATGTTTATCTATTTGGATAGATGCAGGAGCAGATTTTAGCATTTAGTATGTAGTTCTTTAAAGTGAGTTTAAATTGGTTGATGCAGCTAATGGTGTTCATGCTGGGTGGAAGTGAGTTCCATAGTTTAGCGACAGTGTATGAGTACAGTAACATTGTGAATAAGGGCGGACTGCACACAATACTGATGAAGTTGCTGGTGGCATCCAATTTCTCCATAGTGCCTCCATGAGACATACAGTAACTGCCATCTGGTATCCAGTCTGCCTACATAGGCCATGTATTCTGTGGCAATGAAAGGGTCCAAATGCATGGAAATTGGCCACAAAAAACTCAAAGTCAGACTGCATTGATCACAATTGAATGATATCACTGCCACCTCTTGGTATTATCTGGGTTATTGGCAATTGCATTCCATTGGTTGAACAGATGGGACATTTTATTTGGCTACACTAACATGTTCCCATAGTTCTACCCCTTCCCTATTGCATATCAATGTATATCCAAGAAAACAGTTGAGTCCAAACAGGCTGTGCAAACTTTTATTCCATAAAAACAGGTAAAATGGTAGTAAAACTGTGAACGCTTTCGGGATAACCGTTCATCAGACAGTGAAACAGCATTCATGAAGTCTATTTAAATACATTTAAAAACCCAACCACCAGTCATCTCACTGCCCTCCTTTTCCTAAGGGCTGGTCTTAAAGGTATACATGCATTCAACCCTGGTGGATGATTTGCTGCTAGCTCGATAATTCAATGTAGTTCATTACACTCAGTGACATTAGCTATGTCCCCCCATTACTCATATGAGTAACCTGTATAACCATATATTTAAAGGTGTGTGTCGGATTCTTAGAAATATGCATATACAGAGCATTCCATTCATCTTTCTGTCTAATACTGTACAAGTGATGATGTATTCTAATTTTCAGTTTACAGTTGGTTTTCTAGTTCTATTTCATTTCTTATTCCTGGTTCTTTACACAACATGTCTTTCAAATTACTGTTGCATCTAAAACCAAAGCTAGGCTCTTTATCCACTATATTTTTAAGTCTATCCTCACTTAACAGGATTTTCCAGTTTACAGTAAAAAGTGATTTTAATTCCACAGATTTTTGAGATGTAAGAATAACCAAAGATGTAGGGACTGGTATATCAACCTCTCTATACAAGAAAAATTGCTGGAATAATCACTATTTGGAATTTTCAAGTATGCACCCCTAGACGTACTGTTAAGAACATAGTAGTGGGACAGGGTCTACTTACATCGAGATTGTGCACAGAAGAAGCCGGCTTTGAAAAAGAGCTGGAAAGTTTACAGAATCATATGGTATAAAGGGGCTATACAAATAACTTGATCTAAGAGGGGCTAGAAATAGTGAAGAGAGATAGAAAGGCTAGACGATTGTTTAAAACCAATGAGACACAAAGCCATGAGAACAACACAATGATACAAAAAAGTAATATACAAAAAAGTAATAAACATAGGCTTATGCTACAGTATAGCAACAATATCAATGGGGTCTGCGAAATAATTAAACAAAACTGGAAAATCCCATTAAGTGAGGATAGACTTAAAAATATAGTGGATAAAGAACCTAGCTTTGGTTTTAGAAGCAACAGTAATTTGAAAGACGTTGTGTAAAGAACCAGGAATGAGAAATAAAACTAGGTTAACATCAAATAGAACAGGTACTTTTCCTTGCAGGCACTGCAAGACTTGCTATATGATGAATGATAAGAATAGCTTTGTTCACCCCATAAATAAAAAAGGAATATATATTTAAACTATATGCAGACTGCCACATGGAAAATGTGGTATATTTAGTAATGTGTCAATCATGCCCCAATTACTATGTAGGGAAAACCAACTGCAAACTGAAAATTAGAATACAACATCATTTGTACAGTATTAGACAGAAAGATAAATGTAATGCTCTGTATATTCATACTTCTAAGTATCCAACACACACTTTTAAATTCATGGTTATATAGGTTACTGATGTGAGTAAAAGGGGGCGGGCATAATGAATGTTACTGAACGTAATGAACTACACTGGATTATCGAGCTAGCAGCAAATCATCCACCAGGGTTGAATACATGTATACCTTTAAGACCAGCCCTTAGGAAAAGGAGGGCAGTGAGATGACTGGTGGTTGGGTTTTTAAATGCATTTAAACAGACTTCATGAATGCTGTTTCACTGTCTGATGAAGGGTTATCCCAAAAGCGTTCACAGTTTTACTACCATTTTACCTGTTTTATGGAATAAAGGTTTGCACAGCCTGTTTGGACTCGACTGTTTTCTTGGATATACATTGTTTTTTTGGCAAGTGAGTCCTTAAGGAGAGGAACAGAGAATTTTTATTCACTATTGCATATCAACATACAGTCTGCCACCCTAGTCACAAGCATCTACATGGTCATGAGCAATGGGAGTCATCAGTATCATTACATGGTATGGCCCATCAGAGTGCATTCATATGGCCTCATTGATCTACACATTCCACAGAACTGATTGCATCAAGTCCTGATGCCAAATGACGATACAGTTGAGTTTACCAATGGTTGCATTATGGCAGCTTGACCTACCAATGGAGGATGTGATCCCTGACTCCGTACAACCTCCCAGACTTTGTGGCATCCACATTCTCCTCCCATGACCCTATCCTTTATCAAAGTGTTGAATTTGCCTTTTACTGTGTCCTCCTCACCTATGTAAGTGATTATTACTGTAGCCTGCCCATCTCACAATCTTTGTGGATATGGTGATGTCTGCTGCACAAAGTGGCCAGTCCTGGTACTGCCTTGAATAGCCCATATGTAATAATACTTGCATCATTTTGTTCTGTGTAGTCTGGGTCATGGCCATAGTCATGGCCAGAACTGTGGAACAGATTACCACCTCTTTTGCTAGTGCTGCAATGTGTTATCCCCACCTGCTTTTGTTGTGGTAAAGCTATTACTGTATTCTTTCTCAGATTTGCTACTCTATCTGCCACAGATATGAATAGTATAGAAGGTCCTGTCAAAGCATTCACCTGTTGCTTCAGTTGTTTATACAATGCTGTGTTGTGCAGCATGACAAATACACAAAAATTTAGCAGTAAATGTCTGGGCTGTATTGCAATGCCTTGCCTTAGCTGTATAGACTTCAAAAGTGTCAATTATGTCCCCTCAGTAGTGCAAACATATGTTCTCCTATAATTAATGTTTCCACTTGGGCTGCATTATAGGCAATTACCTGCATGATCTGGGGTTTAGTTATAAAGTTCATCAAGCACAACTCTAGGGCTTATCTAGCATCCCCTGCAGCACACATCAAATAACATATCTGGTCTGTGGTTGCATGGTACTGTGTATAGACCTGCCTTTCTAGCAGATATGCACACCAGCAGATCAGATGACCATATAGAAAGCTCTCACAGTAGCCTTTGGTATAGGTTGGAAATGTGTTAAATGTGTGAACCATGTGAACTGCCCAGGGAATGCACAGTCAAATTATACATAAAAGTTTAGGTACTAAAGCCCACCTGGCAGTTTAGGGAGAGGACACTTCCTCTTGATGTATCACAAGCCTCTGGATCAGTTGCAGCTTTGATGGTAGTCTGAGTACAATTTATGGCCCCCAGGACCTTAGGGAACTTGGCTATGTCATAAAATACCTATGAGATGCTTCTTCTTCTCACCTCTTCAGTCATAGTAAACTAAATATGCCACTACACATATTCTAGCATAATGCTGAGGTCTGGTTTAGCATTCATGAGACCAACTCTTGCAGTATACCTAATGTGTCCTACATTGTTTGCTAAAAGAGTCCTGTAGTTACGAAAGTTAGCACAATACTTAACTTAGTCTCTACAGGAATGAGCATACTATGCATAACCCTCCGACAATTCTACTTGTGGGAGACAGCATTTGAGTATATCCTTTACGGTCTCTATAGCAACTCATAAATGGTCCACAGTTTGCTTATCCATGGGTTGATGATATGGCAGGCATTGCCTGTACCTCCTCGATTTGGGTGGATGACCTTGACGTGTAACATAAGTAGCAGTGACTCTGGCTGTCACTGCTTATACATGCTGCTGTACTTCTGCTGTTGCTACTCCTAGCATTACTGTCATCATGTACACAATGAAACTCTGTGTTTAAAACAGGCATATGCTGTGGCACAGTACACCCACTTATGCATTTCTGAATCAAGCTGGAATTTTTGGATGTCATCATTTGCATAATCTGTGGATTTCATTTGCATGGGATTCCTTATTTGCATATCATTATGTTTTCATTAGCATGTGCCACACTATTCTGCTTGTTTTACAGCTGTGTAATTGTTAGAATTGCCTACAATACATGCATTTCTACTCCCTAAGCTAATTTGCATTGCACAAGGTGCTGCACATCCATAAAGCCCAGTCATTATTTAGAAATGAGAACTAGTGTTTCTGCATCCACTGCATGGGTGTAGAATTTACAACATAGTTTCAGGTAATAAATGCATATAAATGACTCTGAGTAAAAAAAAAAATTAAAAAATTCCATACAGTGGAGAGCAACAATTTGGTGGTTGCTCTGTTTGGAGCGCCTACTTAACTCAAATACTATCTTGACTAGAGGCATTAATCACCATTTAATGATTGACACAAGATACAGTCCACAGCTTTGTTGTGTAGAGAAACTATGTAGAACTTATCTTTATGCAGTGTATAACTAAAACTGTTATTGTGTTAATAATCTGTGGGATTGCTGCAAATGAATCAACTGACAATTCAAGAGTAAGCAGGATGCAGACCTCAAAAGCTACTAGCATGAGACGGAGCTATCCTACAGTAATAAGTATAATCAGACTCCTGCTTTTAATCCTCCTTATGAAAGGTTCTAAAACTAAGTGCAACTGGATGGCAGAAAGAAGACATCATTATTGGGTTCCTGAACAAAGAGCAAATGATGCTGAGAAGACACTATTCAGTCCAACCTTAGTTTTTACTGAGGAGCATGCACCTTTTACCCAGTTATTGAAACTGCTGACAATTCTGTACCTTCAAGAAATATAAAGATAAAACTCTGTTTACTCTTCTGAAAGTTTTTCTTATCTTCAGTAGATGCTAAAGCTCATGGGTCATTGCACTTTTCATTAAAGGACAAAATGTAAAGGCCTATGAGAACTTGGTCTGAAGGATTACAACTGTTAATAAAATGGTTTACTATCAAAATACGGAATGGCACTTATGCAAAACTGGAATGGACAAATGTGTCTTTTCCATTTTCCACAATGTTGTTCTGACAATGTTCGAATGCATAGCGAATAGTTGTGTACATTCGCTAATGTGCATTCGATGTTCTGATAACAGATTACACTACTGTGGGGATCAGGAAAGTTGCCTTTTCCCTCACTGTAGTCCAATCTCAGAATTGAAATATATAATTTGCAGGGGGTTTGAGGGGTGGAGGGGGGCCTTGCCCCCTGTAGAACTGTAAACACTTGCGCTGTGGATGTACATTTCATATGACAGCTTCAGCACAAATGCCTGAGGGTCTTACATCACCTACTGATATTCTGAATTTGGTCAAATGCAGACACTGTGGAGATGATCTTCAGCATTCCTTTAAAGCAATGCTGCCAAATTCGGAATGTCAGTTCAATCAGGTAAGTACATTTTTTTTTTGATTTTCAACATTTTGATAGTAAACCTAATAAAACATCTCATTCATCAGTCACTAGCTTTCTTTGAACAGTTTCTGAATGTGTAGTAATATAGCTAGGGTAGCAAACACTGACCCCGGTATTCATTAATGGAACTTTTCCATGCAGGAACAGTGTAGCTGCTCCTGCACGTAAAATGGCAGCCTCGCGATCCAGGTACGTGCCGTTTTGTTGTGCATGAGCGGCCCTACACTGTTTCTGCACGGAAAGCCATGCAGTATGATAATCACCTCATTTACTGGTAAAAACCATGCAAATGAGCCTGTTGAGCGATCCTGCAATGAGGCTGGTCTCCATGCAGGAACAGTGGTATTCGCAGAAATGTATTTGATTACTAACCGAATACATTTCTGCAAATAAACAGAGCCCTGACAGCACCAAAAAAAGCATGTATTAAATACATTGGGCATGCCAATGGCCAAATATATGACCACTGGCATTTAGAAAAGCCCAATATGTTAAAAAAATAAAGGTTTTTTTTGGGCCGATCTCAGCCATTTAAGTATGGGGAAGTGGCACATAAACGGAATGGTGGGGAAAATAAAAAAAAAAAAAAAAAAAAGGGAAAATCTGCATTTTGCCATGATAGTGAATGGCACACAGAAGGTAAACAATGGCAGGGAATAGTGGTTGCTAAGGGGGAAGGCTCATGTGTAGTGCAGTAACTAGGGGATTAAGGCAGTGGGGTATGTTAATGAGGGGACTTATACTGAATCACAAATTTCTTCTAAGTATCACACTGCACCTAACCATGTGGATGGTCTAACACCACCGTGTAGACAGAAGGAGCAACTAACATGAAAAGGGAGTGTGTCATGCTTGCTGTAAGCACATTGGAAATCTGTTAGCCGGATTTGTGCACAGTTAAGGGAGGGTGTGTGTCTGAGGTTGTATGGTCTTATTCCATGAACTGAGGAGCGTGTTTGCAGCCAGTGGAGGGCCATTTCTTGCTGTTTACACTAGCTAAATGGGTCTGGGTGGTGCGCCGAGGATTAAGCAGGAAGGACATAGGAAATGTAAAAGGAAATAGCAGAACAAGGGAAATGCAGTACAAACAGCAATATGGGATACTCTAGCACACAATGGGCCATTGAAAGCACTCATTAATATAGCCAGCAGGTGGCTGCATAGCTGAAAATGGGAGGAGATGTAAAAAAAAAAAAAAACAATAAAAGGCAACAGCCCAATAAAGGAGAAATGAAGTAGACATCACTTATATGGGATTCTTGCAACTCACAATGGGCCAGGTAAAGCACACAATAATACAGCTGGCAGGTGGCTGCATAGCTGAAAGTGGGAGGAGATGTAAGTAAAAAATAATTAAAAAAAAAAGGCAACATCAGAATAAAGGCAATCATGCACAAATTACCAGTAATACCTCTAACACTCACAGTGGACAGATCCAAGCCGTGAGTAATATAGGTGGCAGCTGGAATGTATCATAGTGAGCCAGTCGTATAGGCAACATCTGTAGAACCACAGTATAAAGTATGGAAACACCTTACAGTCTGGTTTGTCTCACAAACTCTTCACCATTGGTGTATACATGCAGGGGAATTTTAACTGGAAAAATGTTAGGGGCTGCCATTGCTTTGATCCATCAGTATGTGCTTGAGGCTGAAGGTGGAGAGGAGGATAATGCTGACAATTACCTCAGACTCAGGAGGAGAAGAGTGTTCAGACCCAGGGTAAGCTACCAGGGGCTACATGACCTGGAGATAGTAGAGCATTACAGGGTGGACAGGGACATACTTCAGCAAATTGTGGAGCTGTACCGGCCTTTCCTCACATCCAGAACGAACAGAGGGGAACCCATCCCAGTGGATGCTAAGGCATGTGTAGCCTTAAGAATACTAGCTACAGGTACTTTCCAAAGACCTACTGGGGATATCATGGGGGTGTCACAGGCATCTGCATCCAGAGTACTCCACCAGTTCCCAGATGCCATGCTACTAAATGTCCATGACCACATATACTTCCCCAACACCCATGAGAAATTGACCAGCAATATGCGCCTCTCCCACCATGTAGCTGAATACCCAGAGGTACTGGGTGCCATAGATTGCACACACATCCACATCAAAGGAGCACCTGGTGAGCAGGGTAGGGTCTACATAAACCACAAGGCTTCCCCTCCATTGACTGCCAGGTTGTGTGCAATGCCCAGGGCATTATCATGAATGTGTGTGCTGGCAGCCTTGGAAGCTATCAAGACTCCCACATCTGGCATTCCTCACAGCCGTGTCAGGGATTTGCCAGGGGGGACATCTCGTATGGCCATCTGGTGGGGGATGCTGGTTATGTACTGCAGCCATGGATGATGACACCCTTCAGAAATGCGCACACACCCATGCAAGAACACCATAATGAGGCACATGCACAAACCAGGATCATTATAGAGCGTGTATTTGGGATGTTGAAGTCACGGTTCCACTGCCTGGACATATATGGTGGAGCCTTGCGGTACTCTCCACTCAATGTGCACACATGTTCATAGTATGTGCCATGCTGCACAATATGATCCTGCAGAAACAGCTGCAGTAGGAACAGGATGGGGAAGGGCCACACAGCCCCCCCCCACCATTGCCAAGATCCCCACAGGCACAGAGGGACTCAGACAAGTAACCCCCTGAGCCAGCCCCTGTAGGAAGATGGAGGCATGCCCAGTATGGCCTGGCTTTGGCAAAGAGGTAACACATAGCACACACACTGATACTATAGGCACACAGGGACTGACACCTCTCTTTACTTGCACACACAGTAAAAAGGGATGACACACATATCCACACATCACACTACCTGTAACTTACTATGTATAGACAATGTACTCTGTGCCTCCAATGCATCCCTTAAGCTCTGTACACACAACTGCCACAGGAACAAGGTAAGTCAGTTGCCTTAACAGTAAATTAATGCATCAGTATGTTCTGTTAGCATATGTATGGTATTGTTGCATGCATGCAAGGGAATGGGGTGGTCTACTGGGATAGCAGCAGATAACTGACAGCTATGTGGGACACCAGGAAATGTCTGCCCAATACTGGCCTCCCAGCACTATGCAGTAGTACGCAAGGTGGCAAATCCCACTGCAGTATATGTGTGGGGCCAACTAACTGGGGGGGGTCATAGCTCACAGCCATGGATGTCAGTATGGGGTCCCATACCCACATCTCAGACACACACAGCACGTCAGCTGTAGAAAACCAGAAAGAAATGTCTGGAAAGGCTCCACAAATGGCAGCAATTTTGAATCACCCCCTCCCCCTACAGACCCACACAGTCATAGCACAGCAGGTCTCACAGTTGCAGCAAGGCTCTGAAGGGTAATAAGTCTGAAATGCAAATGTATGCCATTACAATCTCACCTGTAGTCCTTACTGATAAGCCTGTAGTCCCCAAGACAGGGCACAATAGTATGGTAAATGGAATCAAAATGTAAAGCAAATATCAGCACAGTCTCTCCAAATGTCTACAGTTGGCAGGTGTGGACCCCCCCATATACCCACAGAAATGCAGTAACATGTATGTTTGCAGGGAAATAACAGCATAACACAGATTGGTAGGGCTGTCCCAATACTCATGAAAACATGTTGCATGTGCTCAGTATGCAGGGGGTTAATGAGCTATGTCCATGTGTGGTCAACACTGTCAGGATCTGGCCAGCATGTTCTTTTGGCTGTCATATTGTACTGCTCTAGGTACAGGCTGTCTGTCACAGGGCCATGTGAGATAGCTGCAGTGCCAATGATTATGCATGTCAGTGATATCTATTGCTCTGCCACTAGCATACCTGAAAGTCACAGTGCTATGTGGAATATACTACACATATAATGGACTTATTGAGGGTTGTGTAGCCGATGTGCTAGGGCTTTTGTGAATAATCATGCTTCTTGGTATGTTGCCAGTGGTCATTGTCAATATGGCTTTTTTCCTTGTTTTATGTCTGCTTTTGTATATAATGGACATGCTTGCACAGTACAATGCAGTCTGTACTCACACCCATAACACCAAACGTCTGACAGGAACATGTCTGAACAAGGGCAGAAATAAATGTGGAACAAAGGCACAATGATAGGCATGTGTGGTAAATATTGCCTTGCCATACTGAGAAAGTTGGTAAGGTGAGGGTTTGCAGTAGTGGGAATTGTCTGAAGGTTATGTAGGCTGACGCAGTAATGTCTGTCAATATTTTGTAATGTCACTCTTCAATTATACTGAAATAACTTGCCATAAAATGTTGGTAATGTGATGTGCCACATAGAAGGAATTCCTGACCACAGTGGCAATGTGGTGTTTGAAGGAGAAGTTGTTGTCAGCCTGTATCCCCACATTTGTTATAATGCCTGCAGTGTTCATTGGGCTCCCATTGATGTGGTACTTACTGGGAACTGAGTGTTTTACCAAAGGGGATGATGATGCATTTTGTGGTGTTAAGCTTATGGCCATGGTATTCACACCACTCATTGACTCAGTGAGGCTTTTCTGTAGGATGCCTGCATCACTTGTGGCATTAATTATGGCTCCCAACTTGCAGTCCTCTGTGAACTTAGTCAGCCAGAGTTCCTCTGTGTTGGGCTGAACTTCTGAGAAGTAGATGCTGGTCAGGAGACTACCTAGTACTGATCACTGTGGGACTCCACTCATGACTGCTTGGCAGTCTGACTTGGAGTTTGCCACTGTCACACTGTGTGTTCTGTGAACCAATTTGCAGTCCACCTACTGATATAGGGGGTGATGCCTAGTTTGGAGGGTTTATCAATAATTCCTGACTGAGGAATGGTATCAAAAGCCTTGGCCAGATCGAGGTAGGGTGTATACAGTGCCTTACCACCATACACAGCCCTAGTGACTCACTCAGAGAAGTCAACCAGGTTGAGCAGGCTTGATCTGCCATTCACAAAGCCAAACTGTGCAGGGACCAGAGTTAGGAAATTACCTATGTCTTTGCCAATCAGGTCCCTGATGATGCGGTCCATACCTGTACATTGTAGACTCATCAGGCTAATGGGCCAATAATCCCCAGGGTCTGTAGTTGCTACCCCTTTATGGAGAGGGATGACTATAGCAGTGCGCCATTTTGGAGGGACAAAGGCTGAGGTGAGGCTGTGACTGAACAGTGCACACAGATGTGGTTCCAGGTCTCTTTGTACATCATGTAGAACACAACCACGAATAAGTTTGAGTCCCATGGAAGCTGTATTCTTGCATCTGGAAAATGCAGGTATAACCTGGGCTGCAGTTATGCTGGGTGCCTGGCATTCATCTGCCATTGTGATTGTTCCCTTAGGGGTGAGTGAGAGGTAAGGCTGGCACTGAATATATTGGCAAGACTGTTGCCAGTATCTGTTGGCTCAGGATAGGAGTTAGCATTGTGCAGTAACTCACAGCACTTGTGGGTATTGCTGTGGAGGTTGTTGGTATAATTATCAAAGGCATTTGTGATTGTTGTCAGTGTCTGCTGCAATTCTGCCTTCATAGCTGGCTGTAGATGATTCCATGAGGGATCTCAAGTTGTTGTTGAGGCTAATAAGGGGGTTTAGCAGTGTTGGGACACCACCATTTTCTGCAACAGTGTCTTCCTTCTGTTGTACACTTTAGTAATGGCAGGGGACCATCACATTGGCTTCTAGTGTTTGGAGGACAGTGTCTTGGTTCTGTTTGCAATGGCTACTATCATGCATTCATGTACATGTTTGTACAGTGCATTTGTGTATGAGTCAACAGTCACGCAGTTATTTTCCATTGGCATGAGTGCAGTGAAGTCATCCACCCCTGTTTTTTATGACTCCAAAGTCAGCTTTGGAGTTTTTCAAGGTGGTTACCTTTATGGGGGGGTGTGGGTGAGATGTGGATTGCCATGGTGATTATATCATGTTTGGATCTGACCAGGTAGGAATTGACTACTGTTGCAGAGCAACAGCCCCATATGTAAGTAATCAACACAGGTCACAGTTGTTGCATCTTCTGCTGGAGGTCAGTATGAGCTGGTCCAGGGCAATTAGAATTGATGAATTTTAAGAAGCGTTGGACAACTCTATTGGTGCTTGACTACTTTTCCCGGTTGATGGAGGGGTACTTGAAGTCTCCTATTATGTCAATGCTGGGTTGGACCTTGATAGATGTCATGATGTTGAGGAATGTGGATTGACAGTCTAGGGACATGAATGTGGACCCATAGCAGGCTATGACCTGGATTGCACTGTTACCCAAAGTAAGTTGTACCTGAAGTATCTCAGATGCATTATGCTGGGATACTAGTCTGGAGGAGTGCATATCTGTTATGAATATGGAGACACTCCCACCTGTGGAGCTGTTGTCCATGTTTGGAGGCTGACAGCTGTGGAATGCGTCATAGCCTGTTAGCACAGGGCTGCTGTCTGCTGCTGTAAACCAGCTCTCTGTTAGAGCACAACTGTCAATGTTCTCCATTTTGAGGAGTGCTTTGAGTGACTGCATCTTGAGAGTTAGATGTCTACTGTTGAGCAACATGACCCTCAGATTGCATTCATGTCTAGCTGTTACAGTGGTAATGTGATTAGGAACACTGCCTAAAAAGGCACTATAGGGGTGGCAAGAGACTTTGCCAGTACCTCTGGAAACCCAAGGGTAACAGATGCAGGCTATCTCTGGTAGGGCATTGAGGTCTGTCAATCATGTTACCATAAGCAGAGAGAGACTGGATCCCCTAAGAATGACAAACAACACGTAAGACAATGTTGAAGTCAATCATTTGTTGATAGTACTGCAGCATCATTCTGGGTGATGGTAGTATACTGCTCAGGGCTACTGTCATGGCTGCCTGGGCCACATAATCCAAGAACTCAATCATGTCACTTGTCATGTAGTTCAGGGAGGTACATCTCAGGTCATTCACACCCACATGGATGATGACAGAGTGATACTTGTAGTTTTTGTGGAGTGACCTCACTGGGTGTGTCATGTGTTGGATGCTGGCATGTGATAGACAGCTGACTGTTACCTTCTCCATAATCAACCAATGAGTCAGACATTTGTGTGTCTCAGTATTGAGTCAGCCATGATCACTGTATTGGGCAAGGTGGTTAGCCTTCAGGGCTTAGGTTGAGGGGCACACTGTGTAGGTGACATATGTCTCCTTTGGCATGTGCTGTGTTGTGGTGGCCGAGTGGGTGTCTGTTTTGCTGGTCTGTGCTGGTGGGGTAAATGTCCATTGAGTGCCTCTGTAAAGGTGATTGTGTGGTTTATGAGTGTATGTCGGCTGTGATAGTGGGTGTTGTGGCAAGCAATGTGTTTCACATAGTGTGGTGCAGGTGTTGACCTTATCCTCTTGACCAGCTAGTCCAGTCTTCACTGGAGAGTGAATGTTTCCAAATTTGGTGATATAGAGTTAACTCCCACAAGTTTGAGTGTTTTGGAGTTTAGAGGAGAGGGGTGTCTTGTACATGAGGCAGTTGCAAAAGTGCCTCAGAATGGCCAAGTGCACCAGGTTAATGGGCAAAAGCACAGAAAACTGCACTTTAATCATGCCAGGAGGGGTGGTCATGACAACTATGTACTGGGGCTAATTCTGTGAGGAACGATTACTGGTGATGGCTCCCAGGTGTGCTACGCTTATTGATGCAATAACCTGTTAAAGTGCAAAGCTATTATGCTATTTGAAGTGCAAGAGAGAAAGAACTACCAAGATCTAAGGGAAAAACTGAAGGCATACTTTCTGCCACCTGTAATACTTTACCTCAGCTGTGCAGTTATCAGGACCTTTAGCCAGTTGTTAGCTCAGTAAACTCTGTAGCATGTGCGGTAACTGCGTAACATTGTAGTACAAATAATTAGAGGCAGGAGTTCTAATCCCAATTCTAGCAAGTGCGTGTGTGTGTGTGTGTGTGTGTGTGTGTGTGTGTGTGTGTGTGTGTGTGTGTGTGTGTGTGTGTGTGTGTGTGTGTGTTTTAACACTTTGATTTGTATACCACCCTGTAAACATCCCATCACCCTACTTTACTAGGCCTGCTGCTGTCATTCACCTTAGAAGTACCTTGGGAGTAGGAAAAATTATGTAAGCTCCATGGCGTGTCGGATAACTATAATATAAATAACTAGCTAGGGGTTTTAATCTCATTACTGGCAACTGTGTGTGACTCTTTGGGTGAAGATCATATCCTGTTTGGCTGATACCATTTTGATTGGTGTACCATCCGCACCTACTTACCTCCTCCTAATGGTATTACTTTATATAGCGTGGTAACGGCATCTGACTCACATGCAGCATGCTAAATCATTGTGCAGGCCATACCAGTGCTCTGTATAGATGTCCATGGAATATTCAGATGTTTAGATTCATAGGTTCATAGGTGTGTACTAGGCTAATGAACCTGGAGCCTTTACAAGCCTAACCCATAGGCTTACTCTGGCATCATGCCACCAAACATTAGTTCCCAGTGCCTCTGTTGAATAGAGCCACTGGTGTGATCCATTTCCTATCCATTCAGCAAGATTCCTCTTGAAAAGGGCCAGTGATTATGCTCTGTTTGACATGTATGGGAAGTTTATTTCATAGCATGGGGAGTCTCTGGGCTATGAACCTGTCCCTCCAGCATGTTCTGTTGATTGTGGTAATGAGGTTGAGGTCTCTGGAATGTGTGGTGCAGAGGGATTGGTATTTCTTTAGATGTAGCATATCTAACAGAGCTGGGTCAGACATGGCTTTGTAAGTCAAGCAGAGATCATCACTAAGTAGGTGATATGAGACAAAGAATAGTTGGAGTTTGTTTAGTCTGTCCATATAGGACATATGTTTAAGGCCTAGGATCCTCTTTGTGAGACACTTTTGCAGTCTCTCCAGTTGTTGGAGGAGTTTAGGGAGGTACATGCCAAATGGGGCATTGTACTCAATGACTGGCCTAATGAGGGAAAAGAAGAGGGAGACAATGACTTCTTTCTTCCTGGATGCCAAACCCTTAGTAATGAGATGTGCCACATAGAAGGACTTTCTGACCACAATAGCAATGTGGTGGTCAAAAGAGAGGTTGCTATCAACCTGTGTTCCCAGATCTCTTATAATGCCTTCTGTGTTCAGTGGACTACCATTGATGTTGTAATTCAAGGGGTTTTTCTCAAAGGGGATGACAACACTTTTTTGAGATTGAGCTTAAGGCCATGGTTCTGACACCAGTCCATTGGTCTCAATGAGGCCTTTCTGTAGGATGTCAGCATCACTCAGGGAGTTAATAATTGCTCCCAACTTGAAATTGTCTACAAACTTTGTCACCCAGAGTCCCTTCATGTTAGCCTGGACTTCAGAGAATTAGATACCAAACAGTAGAGGACCCAGGACTGAACCATGTGGGACTCCACCCATGACTAGTCGGCAGTCTGACTTGGAGTTAGCTACTTTCTCACTGTGGATTTCACTTGTGAGCCAGTTTGCACCCCACCTAGTGATATAGAGGTTGATGCCTAGCTTAGTGAGTTTTTCTATCATTTCTGATGGGGAATGGTATCAAAGACCTTGGCCAGATGAGGGTAGGCTGTGTGAACCACCTTGCCTTCATCCACACCTCTGGTGACTGACTCAAAGAAGTTGACCAAGTTGAGAAGGCATGATCTACCCTTCACAAAACCAAACTGTGTGGGATCCAGAATTTGGAGATTCCATATATCCTTGTTTATTAGGTCCATGATGATGCGTTCCATAGCTTTGCATATCAGAATCATCAGGCTAATGGGGCAATAGTTCCCGGGGTCTGTAGTCACTCCTCCTTTGTGGAGAGGGATGACTGTAGCAGTGCACCATTTGGTAGGGACAAAGACTGAGGTGAGGCTGTGATTGAACAGAGCACAATGTGAGGTGCCAGTTCACTCTGTAGTTCATGTAGAACACAGCCAGGGATATTGTTACGTCCCATAGAAGCTGTATTCATGGCCTTGGACAGTGCTGTTTTAACCTATGCAGTAGTAATACTGGGTACCTGGCAATCTACTGGTATTGTGACTGGTCCCTTGGGGGGATTGGTAATGTTGACACTGAATCTGTCGGCCAGTATATTGACAATATCTGTTGGCTTGGTATAGGAGGTACCATTGTGCAGTATCTCAGAGCAAATCTGGGTATTGCCATGGGGATTCCTTACATAACTATAGAAGGCCTTGTGGTTATTTTTACTATCTGCTGCAATTCTGTTTTCATAGCTAGCTTTAGATAATTTGATGAGGGATCTCAACTTTTTGTTGAGGCTGATAAGGGAGTTTTTTCAGTCTTGGGACTTCACCTTCTTCCGCATCAGTTTCCTCCTTCTGTTGTAGAGTTTGTTTATGGCAGGGGACCACCAGATTGGCTTCCTTTTTTTTGAAGGAGAGCATCTTGGTTATATTGGGTATGGTGAGATCCATGCATTTATGTACATGTTCATACAGTGCATCGGTGTATGATTCAGCGGTCATGTAACTGATCTCCATTTGCATGGGTGCTGTGAAGTTAGCCACTTCTCTTTTTAGGAGCCCAATGTTTGCATTGGAGAAGTTTTTCATGGTGGTTACCTTTGTGGGTGGGGGGTGGGAGGGATGTAGCTTTCCAAGGTGATTAGTTTGTGGTCGGATCTAACCAGGGAGGAGTTGACTATTGGTGAAGAGCAATGGTCACCCATGTAAGCAATGACCAGGTCAAGAATATTGCTACTTCTAGTGTGGGTAAGAATGAGCTGGTCCAGGGCATTGGAATTAATAAGTTCCAGGAAATTCATGTCTTGGTACATGAGTAGTTTTCCCAGTTAATGGAGGGGTAGTTGAAGTTATCCCATATGAGAGTGTTAGATTGGACACTGATATTCTCCAGGGTGTTTAGGAACGTAGAGTGTGAGTCTTGGGATATGGTTGCAGATCTTTAGTAGGCTACAATCTGAATCTCTGTCTTACCCAGTGTTAGCTACACTTGAAGTATCTCAGATGCATTATGTTGGGCTACCAGTCTGGATGTGTGCACCTCCTTTATGAATATGGAAACACCACCACCTTTGGAGCTTTGGTCCAAGTTCTGGGGCCAAAAGTGTGGAATGAGTTATAGCCTGGCAGTGCAGGGGTGCTTTCTGCTGCCTTGAACCAGGTCTCTGTTATGGCAAAAATGTCGATGTTCTCAATTTTAAGGAGTGCTTCGAGTGAGTGCATTTTGAGATTTAGACTTCTAGCATTGAGCAGCATGACCCTCAGATTGCATTTGTTTGTAGCTGTTATGGTGGTAATTTGATATTTGGAACACCACCTAAAAAGGCATTATAAGGGTGGCAATAGCCTTAGCCAGTATCCGGAAGCCCATGGGTGACAGATGCAGGCCATCTCTGGCAAAGCATCAAGGTCTGTCAATCATGTCATCCCAAGCAGACATATATTGTATCCCCTTAGAATAACACCAGAAACTTAGCCAATTGTTGAAATCAATAATTTTCTACTTGCACTGTGGTATTATTCTGGGTGATGGTAGGATGCTGCTCAAGGCTAGGATCATACCTGCCTGAGTTGCATAATCCAAAGCTCCTCCATGTCTCTTTTCATGTAGTCCAGAGAGGTACATCTCAGGTCATTTACACCCACATGTACTTGACAGAGTCATATTTGTACCTGTTGTTGAGGGACCTGCTACACTATCACTTGTCCAGGCTTGTAGGAGCAGTACATGACTCCACATCCTATGTCTGGTGGGTTATCTCACCATCCATGGAGGCATTCAGAACATTACATGTTGTAAGAGGTAGCGTATGTCCCATAATCTATGTGGGGCATGTCATGTGTATGTAGTAGTACAGTACATAATGGTGGAAATGTAGGTTTACTAATCTGTGTATTGCCAGCTGTGTTTATGTTACTGTGTGCACATCATGTGTGTCAGTCCTTACTGTGAGTATGTAAAGGATATACCATTTTATCTTCCTGTTTCACCCGGTGGAATCAGGAATATATATCATAGACCTGTCATACACAGTATCATGCATGCCCTCATCAACTGCATCAGGTTTGAGTGTATGGTAAAGAAATGGCAGGGCCAACAGGGGTTGACAGATGAATCTGTTGCAGTTAATGTAATGGCTATGCTTGTGAGGGATCTGCTGACAGTACTGCAGTAACCTGTTCTGTATGTATGAACCTGTGGTAGCACACAACACTCAGCTGACATGTTTGAAGGCTACCTGTCTGTGACAAGGGGTATGTATGCAAGGTGACACTGTCTGACAGCAATGTCCCTCACACACTGTTGCATGCATACACACCTGGTACGTGTACATATAAAGCTGTACCTTTGCCTATGACATGGTCAGTGAATTCCCAGTCTGCCATACTCCCTCTTGGGAATGTCTGCAGGACCACAGCCTGCAAACACACAGATACCTGGGACACTAACAGAATACAGCATGTCCGACTACATTTAGTCAGTGGTACTAACAGCAATAACACAAACTGGCTAATGCGGCACATACACTTTTATGCGTACCCATAACAAATGCAAGCAGACAGCACCTTACATAGCATTATATAGCTACACTGTACTATATTCACCCTGTGCAACAGACCCATATTAGTATGTCCCTACATCAATGGTATGGATGACAGGGATGAGGCACAGGTATCATCATATACACAGGGTGTGGTGTGGGTTTGCCAGAGGTCTAGGCTGGGACATATGGTTGACATCATGCATGTGTGTGTGTGTGTGTGTGTGTGTGTGTGTGTGTGTGTGTGTGTGTGTGTGTGTGTGTGTGTGTGTGTGTGTGTGTGTTTAGAGGGATATCCAATAGATGGTCTGTGCAGAGGTGTTGTGTGTGTCTGGAGGTGACCTGCCTGTTATACAGATGTGTGTGTGTATGTATGCTCACAGTCATGCCATGTGGCTGGCCTACACAGGGATATATCAGACAGCTGTGTACCATACATGGCAGGGTGTCCGGGTCACCATCTCTGGGCACGGACACTGGAAATGTTCCTGCCAGGGGCATCACTGGCACCACCGGGCCCAGGGCTAGATGCAGTACTTCTTCCTGATGGTGACTGCTGTCTGCTGGATCTGTGCCCCTGGCAGGATTGGACAGGGCCATGTGGCCATGGCCAGCTCCGGTGTGATGTGGACAGCAACCCCCCTCAGTAGTGCTTGTCACCACCACTAAGGGAGTGTGAAGGTGCATGGCCCCATAGACTCTCAGCTGTTGTTGGTGATGATCTACATCCACATGGCCAATGCCCATCTCCCACCAAATGCTGTAGCACAGACATGCCATGGTTAAGGATTGCCAAGGTCTCACCCCACCATCTATTCATGACCTCAGTATTTTGATGTGTGGCCCCAAAAAGGTCATGTATGTCACCACGTAAATCAGGGAGAGTTGCATCCACCACCCTGAGTATTTGTGTATTGTGGCATTCACTATGTTCCTGTGCATCCATGACAGCCCAGAACATGTGTCTGGTGACTCCTTCTGTGGCACTTGCAACAGTGGCCCGACAAGCAGCATTCCTCCTGCAAGCACCCCTGTCCATCCACCTGTGTGGGACTTTGCCTGCAGTTTGGCTATGACCAGTGTCCACACTCACACTTGCCATAGTCACCACACTAACCTGTTCAATGCCACCACCTGCCAACTGTCCATCATCTGTGGCCACTGGTGATGGGGTATGTGTGGGCATTGTCACTGTGTCTGAGGATGGTGTGGACAGGAATGGGATGCCAACCAATGGCACAGATTCAGCCCCTGACTACCCCACCTGTACCTTACTATTCTTATAATCATTGTAAGAGTCTGCAGAGATAATGACATCAGTTTCCAAAAGGGGGACCCCAAACCCCATTACCACCTGTGAGGGGAAAAAAAACATATGTGTATTAATACCTGCACTTTGACATTGGCTGGTACATACACACACACACACACACACACACACACACACACACACACACACACACACACACACACACACACACTTACAGGTGAGGTTGCACAAATCTGTTACACAGACCACATATTGCCCAAATGGTGACATGCATGACACATGGCCTTCAACATCATGCATTGCAGCCAGTTTTACCAAATGTAACTAATAATATAGAGCTCTGGGATATGTGATTAGTGTTAGTATGTGATGGCCATTCACTAGCACAGACTGCACCTATGTACACATAGGTTCATAGGTTCATAGGTTCATACTAGGCTATCTGCCCTAGGGCATTTATAAGCCTAGCCAGAGTGTGTTTGGCTTTCGCCACCCCTTGGGATGAGTATACTGTGCCCATTTTAAAGTTTAATTTACTGTACCTCTGTCTAACAGTGACACAGAAGTGACCCCCGGAGTAAACCTATGATCTCCCATCCACTCGTCAAGATTTCTCTTGAAGAGAGTCAGTGAGGGGCTCTGCCTAACATGGACTGGGATTTTATTCCAGAGTGAAGGGAGCCTCTGGGTTATGAATCTGTCCCTCCAGCATGTCCTATTTATTTCTGTGCTGAGGTTCAAATCTCTCACTCGCGTAGCTCTGGTGGATTTGGATTTTCTGAGGTGGAGCATGTCCATTAATTCCGGGTTGGACATGGCCTTGTACGTCAGGCATAGATTGCCTCTGAGTAGGCAGTATGCTACTGAGTAGAGCTGGAGTTTCTTTAGCCGGGCAGCATATGGCATATGTTTGAGTCCCTTGATCCTCTTGGTGAGGTACTTTTGGGGTCTTTCCAATTGCTGCAGGTGTCATGTAAGGTACATCCCAAATGGGGCATTGTACTCAATTATGGGCCTGATGAGGGAAGAGTAAAGGGGCACAATGACCTCTCCCGATCTAGATGTGAATTCCTTCATGATAAGGTGGGCAATATAGAAGGTCTTTCTAACCACTTTGGCAATGTGAGTGTCAAACGAGAGGTTACTGTCAACTTGGGTCCCTAGGTCCCTAATTACTTCTTCCGTACTTAATGGATTACCACCTATGTGGTAATTTGCGGGCAATTTGTTTTTCCCAAAGGGTATGACTATGCACTTTTTGGCGTTTAGTTTAAGGCCATGGCTCTGGCACCAGTTTTCCATTTCTATGAGACCCTTTTGAAGGATGCTTGTGTCTGCTGGAGAATCAATTATGGTGCCCAGTTTGCAGTCATCTGCGAACTTGGTCAGCCACAATCCTCCCATGTTAGCCTGTACCTCAGAAAAATAAATACCAAACAAGAGAGGTCCCAGGACCAAGCCCTGTGGGATGCCACTTGTGACTGGTTTAGAGTCTGACATGGCTCCAGCAGTTCTGACCTTGTGGGTTCTGTCCTTGAGCCAGTTTGCAACCCATCTTATTACATAGGGGTTTATATTTAAGCTGGAGAGCTTGTCTATGATGCCCGAGTGGGGTATTGTGTTGAAGGCTTTTGCAAGGTCAAGGTAGGCTGTGTGTACTACCTTACCCTCGTCAATGGCCTTGGTGACTGTTTCAAAGAAGTTGACCAGGTTCAAGAGGCAGGATCTGCCCTTAACAAAGCCGAATTGGGTAGGATCCAGTGTCTGTAGGTCCCCAATGTCTTTGTTAATGAGTTCCATAATGATCGTCTCCATAGCTTTGCAGACCAGGCTTGTCAAGCTTATGGGGCAGTAGTTTCCAGGGTCCATAGAAGCACCTCCTTTGTGGAGAGGGACCACTGTTGCTGTACACCATTCTTTGGGTACATATCCTGTAATAAGGCTGAGATTAAACAGCTGCTTTATGTGTGGGTTTAGCTCTTCTTGGAGTTCATGTAGCACACAACCCGGGACACTGTCTGGTCCTATTGATGCTGTATTTTTACCTTTGGAGAAGGCGGCTCTCACCTGGGCATCTGAGATGTCAGGGAGGCAACACTCTGCTGGGATAGATATTTGTCCCTTTGGGGGTGAGGGGGGAGAAAAATTTGCACTGAACCTGTCTGCTAGTATGTTGGCAATGTCTGTGGGTTCAGTGTACTTTTTGTCATTTTGGACTAACTCTGAGCATATCTGGGAGTTTCCACTCAGGTTTCTAACATAACTAAAGAAAGCCTTGTGATTATCTTTAGTGTCTTGTGCAATTTTTCTCTCAAAGTTGGCCTTGGATGATTTTATGAGTGATCGTAGTTTTTTGCTAATACTGATCAGAAATGCCTTCCCTTTTATGGATTTTGCTCTATCATGTAGTAGCTTCCTCCTTCTGTTGTATAGCTTATTAATGGCTGGGGTCTACCAGATAGGACACCTGCCTTTGGGGGAATGGGTCTTGGTTTTATTTGGGATTGCATGATCCATGCATTCCTGTAGGTGTCCATAGAATTCGTTTATAAAGGATTCAGCAGAGTGGGCTGTGGTTTCCACTGGCCCGGGGGCCTTGAAGGATTCCATTTCGGTCTTAAGAAGTGTGAAGTCAGCTTTTGAGAAGTTCTTCACTGTGGTCTTCTGTGCTGGGGGTGGGGAGATTAATTTATGGTCCGATCTTACCAATGAGGGGTATACTTCAGGTATGGAGCATTGTGTCCCCATGTTTGTGATGATCAGGTCTAATATGTTTTCCCCTCTTGTGGGAGAGGTGACTAGTTGTTCCATAGCATTTGAGTTTATGAATTCTAGGAACCTTTGGGCTAGGGTATTGGGGCTTGAGTAATGCTCCCAGTCTATGTTTGGGTAGTTGAAGTCCTCCAATATGATGGTGTTTGGAGAGAACTTCATATTCTCCAGTGTCATTGCTGTTCACTTGTATAAGCACAGTGACAATTACTACAGCACATACCTCGCAACTGTACAGATCATCACAGGATGTGTAGAAGTCTGGGTCATATGTTTGCTCTAGTTCTCATAACCCCTGTGTTTCTCTGATACATAAGAGGATTATCTGAGGAGTGACATCACTGATTAATGGCATACATTTGCATGTCAGACCTCCAAGTCAGCAGTGAATGTATGGTCACACAATTTCTGTTACACCACCAACCTTCTAAACTTACCATGGATATAAGGGTACACAACCCTGTTAACATGCCATGTTCTTGTAATATACAAGATGAGACCGCGCTAATGCATTCAAATATGTTACCCACTGTTCATGTGACATATGACTTGTGCAATCCAGTCGATTAACAAACACTTGTTACATGTAAAATATAATGACTGCAATATGTACAATATGGTGATTGCATAATTGTGCACACCCTTAAAATGATACTCTGTTGAAGCACCTTGTAAGTGACTTACAGCATTCACTCTTCTGTGAAGGTATCTATCAGCATGACATATCTTGACTTGGCATTATTTGGCCACTGTTCCATGCAAAGCTCACCCAACTCTGTCAGATTGCATGGGCAGCTCATGTGCACATCCCTTGTCAGGTCACACTGGTGTTTTACTATCTGGTGTAGGTGTTGGCTTTGGCTGGGCTAATCCATAACCATGAGTGTGTTCAGGTGAAGCCATTCTTAGGTACCTTTTGATGTATGCTCCGGGTCTTTGTCATGTTGAAGGCTGACACAACTCTCCATTCTCAGCATTCTTGCAGATGCCTGATGGATTTTTGGCAGATATGGGTGTTATTTGGAAATGGCCAGAATTTCCAACACCATGACTACAGGCCCTGTTCTGGCTTTGGAATGGCATCCTGACAGCAGACCATTGCCACCAGTGTGATTCACCATGGAGATGTTGGTCTTCAGGATATGAGAGGTGTTGCTTTTGTACCACACATACCTTCTGGCGTTGTGGCTGTGAGGTCAAGCCATAGTCTCATTACTCCATGGCACATTTTCCCACATGCCTTTGAGAGATGTGGTGTGCTTTATTGCAATTTGTATCCACCCCTGGATGTTTTCTGGTGTGGGGAAATGCTTCTATTTTCCGACCCTACCCCATAGGCCAGACGTATGAAGAATACGAGAGGGTGTTCCCACAGGTAGTACACAACACCAGTACTAACAAGAGTATCTTGCAACTCCCTCAGTGTTGCTGTATGTCCCCTGGCAGCCACACTGACCAGGACTTGACATATCTTGTCATCATTTTTGGAGGGACATCAAGCTCTTTTCAACAGCACTGTTGTCCTATATTCAATCCACCTTTTGACAACTGTCTCCTCTGTGTTCCATGGTGTATGCAATGCTGTGGTAATGTTGTTATACCCTACTCTTGACTGATACCTTTCAAATATGAGATCCCTTTCCTGCTTTGTCAGCTGTCTGCAAGCCATGGCTGTTGCTGGTGCAGGCAACTGAGCAAATGTCATGACTATCCTACTTGGACAGCAGACTGTTATTCGGTGTTACTCAGAGTGCCTTTACTTGATGGCAGGTGTGTACCCAAGCAGACTGAATGCTGTCAGTAAATCACAAGCTGCTGCAATAACATATTATTTGAAGTGTGTGCATACCTATGCATCTAGCTTATTGTCAGGTTTGTATACTCCATATTTGGTGCCCAACAGATTAATTGGTTTTACAGGTGAATTGTTCATGTCATAGGTCACATTACAGTTTGAAAAAGGTGTGGACTTACATATCGTGGTCTCAATTTGTATATGTGTCACAAGCACCTGGCATCTTAACAGGGGTGTGTACACTGTTTATATCCACTATATAACACTAATGCTTCACACATGTCCCTACCTTAGGCCATTTGTCCCCCATTTTGTTGGTCTCTATTCAGAAGTCTTGCACTGACAGGTTGTGAGGTATGCTACAGGAATGTTACATTCTCATCAGATAGGCTCCTGGGGTGACCACTGTGATGCAATGCAGTTAACCCAACACAAGTGAACATGCACATAAAGCAATATGGCTATGAGTGACAATTGTGTGCATGGTACATTGCATGGCCTTCACATGCCTGGGGTATTGGCAAATCATGACAAAACAATTGCATACTCACCAGCTGCAGGCTGCCATCCCACATGCAGACCAGAGAGACCTAGGTAGTAGTGGGAGGGAAGTATTGTCAGCAGACCCACATGTGGCATTGTTACAGGATGGATGCAGCATGTCTGCACATTTACAGAACAACCTGCAGTACTACACAATTTGCTGTCCTTCACCATAGATGTGCACATCTGTGCATTAGAAAACCCCATCCACAACTGTAATCTGACCTGACACATGCACGTAGATACTCTACAGTTACAAATATGTCTGCTATACTAGTCTAGTAATCTACACTGGGGCCTTACCTGCACACTCCTCATCCATTTTCTGGGTGCCACCCATGGCCAGTATGTGGGGGAGGGGTCTGTACTCTGCTGTTGTACTGGGATGGGTGACCAAGGTACCCAAGGAGATCCCCAGTGGTTGTCAGTGGGGCTGCATGGCCAGGCCCACACCTGTGGCTGTGCAGTCCTTTGCCACTGCAGCAGCCCTTTGCTGGGCATGGCATATGAGGTCACTTTCATGATGCCGGATCTGCTCGTATCTACATGCATGCAAGCCGACATCATTTACCCTGTGGACAAGGTTTTCCTACAGGCTGGTCCTCTCCTGTAGATGTTGTTGGCTCCAGCCAAACATTATGGCATGGTTGTGTAGTATGGCTTCTATGATTATGTTTGTCTCAGTTGCTGAGAAAGTTGACCTTTGCTGATGCAGCATTGTACCTGGAAGATATAAAAAGGAAGACACATCACAAGACCTCATACATTTGGCAACAGTATGTACAGAATCTGCACAGCTACATTGCATACCAGTAGCCACCACTCACAACCACACCATACCCCCGTAATGTATCAGCACTATATCTGCTTGCATTGCACTGCTGGTCTTGGAGTGTCATATTCCCCCCAATGAGTGCTAGTTGATTCTGTAATCCGGTACTCCTCATTCATGTCTGTGTAGAGGAATGACATTGGACATCTTCCATGTGGATGGGGTGTGGATGGTGCCAACACTTGGTGTGACTACAGTGTGCAATGGAGCTGGGAGAACATGCCTGAGTTCATGTAGGATGCAGACAGGGATATTATCAGGTCCCATGTATACTTATGCTTGTTTCCTTTCAGTAGGCAATACGTACCTGCTCTCTGGTAATGAGGGGAGGGGTGTGGGTGGTGTGTATATCCACCTATAGTGATGCTGAGCCAGGGGATGGTGTTTGCCCTAAACCTATCTGCAGCAGGTTGGCTATAGCTATGTTGTGTGTGTATGTGGTCTGATTGGCCACCATTACAGGGTGGGTTGGTTTGTTGCCTCAGAGATTGCAGACATATGTGAAGATGGCCTTGTGATTGGCTTTGATGGATGTATACAATTTGTATTCATAGTTAGCCTTACAGTACTCCACCTGTGGCCTTATATGCTTGATCTGACAAAGGCTGACTTGATGCCAAGTTGGTGCGTGCTCCTGATTTGCCCTGTACAGCCAATATCGGGACCAAGTCTGTGGTTTGTGTATTGCTGCTGTCCACCACAGGGGTTCAGCCTACCTTGAGGGGGTTGATGTTGTCCTGTCGGTTATTGCTGAGGCCATTAAGCTATGTAGGTGCCCACATAGTATTGTGTTGTGGGCCTGGACGCAGCTGCTAGTTCCAAAATATGGGATGCCCTTCATGTGGGCCTTGGCCATTTCTCTTTCCTGTGTGGGGGACATTAAAGAGGTGTGGGGGCTGCAGTTTCACAGACAGTAGGTGGAAATACCTCACAGAACAGGACATGTGGATACAGCCCAACAACATGAGGGACAAAGCTTCAGATTTTGGTGCAGATTGTATGCCATTAGTGCTGTTATACACAAGGAGGGTTGCTACATTCACAGGGTTTGCCTGGACATGCATTTACTGGGTGACTTAACATCTGACAGTGATATGCCCCTGACATACCTCTCAACTGTCATGTTGTCCACAGACTGGCCGGATGTTTGCCTATAATACTTGGTCTGTTCCTCGAGCAACATCTGTTTTTGTGGGGTTGGTAGGATAATGTGAGGATTGTAGTCCTGTTCCTGACATCATATCCTTAAGTGATGTTCTGTTACAACAACACATGTAACACCAGCTACTGCTTCAGTTTGCAACACCATTATGTGTGATATGTCCCTTTTTCCAGCCCCCTGTCCCACAAGTATGCCATGCATTGTCCAGATGTCCTGCAATATGAGGTGCAGAGGTATGGTATAGCATTAATTACCAACTACACTCCTGGCCACTGTATGCATCAGTGGCCTGGTAATTCTGTGGAAATCTGCACATATGGAAGTTATGTATGCCTGGTCATTGAGAACAGGCTGTCAAGATTGTGTAGCAGTGTTGTGTGTGTATATATTTGTTGGGCTGGGTAGGGACACTAGCAGATGTGAGTGCCATACATCCTTTACCTATCTGACTCTGCATGCTGCTACAGCTGTTGGCGGTCTATCAAGCCTGTATGCTTGTGGGAGCTGACTGTGACATGTCCTGTAACACCTCAGGATTCCTAGTATACTGTGATTTGGGACAGTATATGCATGGGGAAATGTGTGAGTGGCAAATGGTATGTGGTTGCTCACAGTATTATACTGTCATGTTCAGTTTGCTTACTGGTATGTCTCTATGACTGTGGTGCACTTGTTTGGGGTTATGCACTTGCACACCAGTGTCTGTTTTCCACCAGTGTTACATCCCTGTAGTGCCTGTTATATTTGCTAATGCATGTGCACAGCCCAAAGCTGGACCTGGGTAGTGTTATGTCAGTCTGATTGTAGTTTGGGCATTACTCGTTAGCTCAGTGTACTTTCCCTAATGTTGTGTTATGTCCACATATTCTTAGAATGTCCAGTTGTCTGGCCAATATCTTTCGTCTGGTCCCCATACTGTTATGTATGCATGATACAGCAATGGGATGATGAGGGGATTGAGGTCAGTAACTAATGAGAAGCAGTTGAGTCCCGGAATTGTGATATTTCAGTCGATATATATCAGGATATACACTGTTTCTACATGAACTTTTTCAGCTTATCTACTGACGTATTTTGGACATGACCAAAATTTTCAGGCCTTTGTCAGGCTTGGTCCAGATTCATTGCACTAAGGGATTCTGAGCATACCTCTCCACTGCCAGAAGTTTCACAGAATGTTCAGATGTTTGGACTATACTTTTGTTTAGTTCCACAATGTATTTCTATTTGTCTGGCAAATCATGATGATGTTGTTGTTTGTCTTTCGGCTTTTCCCGGTTAGGGGTCGCCACAGTGGAACTCCGGTCCGCTAATGATTGGCAGTTGTTTTTTTTATGGTGTCAAGTTGCCAGCCTGATGCCCAACCTTCATTGAAGGCAGACCCATTAAACACATGTCTTTCGAACACCCACTCGACCGCAGGGAGGACATGCAGACTCCACACAGAAGGCACTCTCAACCCAAGCATCAAACGGGAGAACCTCTTGCTGTGAGGCAACAACGCTACTGCTGCACCACCACGGTGATGATCCAAGGATTTATGTCAGTAAATAAATGACATGACATTTCAGTTTCCATCCTCATATCCTTCAGTGATTGTCTGCTGGAACACACAGTGTTGCTGTAACACGTTTTCATTTGTAACAGCGATTTTTGCAATATGTCCATATATGTGGCCCATTCCCTCCTCCCTTTTACAGCCTTTATATATATATATATATATATATATATATATATATATATATATATACACATGTGTGTCTGTGTGTCTATATACAACACACAAAAGGTTCCACAAAGCCTTCTCCCTAATGTTGTATGCCTCTATTGCATGATATGTTTGAAAATGCAACATTAATTTCTGTAGCTTAGATGGTGTGGTGGTACATTTCTGCAACTGGAGCCCCCATGGGCATTGGTTCAACAGTTGAGACTGCTGTTTTTTTTTATATTAAATGACCTGAATGTAGGATATGTTTGTTAAAGCAGTGCAATTTCCAGCAGCTCTCCTAGTGTAGTGGTGATTTGCTGTGATTATAGAGTAGAGCATCCCAGGTTCAAAACTTGGCAGAGTTGACTATTTTGTTGCTGGGCAGGACAAGGTCTGATGGATACAGACTGATTAAGGCACATTTAAGCATATTATGCTGATAATCTTATATTTAATCAATAACCCACACCTGGGTGTGGGTAATGCTGGATTTACCCACGGTTGGTGTGGTTTGGTCATGAGAGCGAAGCCCGAGTGGCCAAACAAAGACAACCGTGAGTAAATCCAGCATTACCCACACCCAGAAGTGGGTTATTGCTATTATACAATGACATTATTTAAGAAAAAAAACTTACTTTTCTTAAATAATGGCATTGTATAATGCCTCTGTGCTGCCCTTCTGCAGCTGTCTGGTATTCTGTGGCAGTTCTGATGTACTGCGCATGTGTATGCTTATGCAGTACATCAGAGCTGTGGGTGGAAGCAAAGGAGAAAGCAAGATCTCCATTGCTTTTTACAAAGTGTCTCACTATGTTAAACTCATTTAACATAGCGAGACAGATTTAAAAAAAGCAACGGAGAAAGGAAGATTTCTGTTACTTTTTTTAAAGTTGTCTCGCTATGTTAAACTCCTTTAACATAGCGTGACAGTTTCTAAAAAGCAGCAGAGATCTTGCGTTCTCTGTTGCTGTAAACAAAAAAAAAAAAAAGACTTATACTAATGGAAAAAGTCCAGGTAACCAATCAGCGTACACGTTTTGAAATATTAATGGGGGTCGTTGTATAATTAAGCAATAACCCACGCCTGGGTGTGGGTAATGCTGTATTTACCCACGGTTGGTGTGGTTTGGTCTTGAGGGCGAAGCCTGAGTGGCTAAACAAAGACAACCGTGGGTAAATCCAGCATTACCCACACTCAGAAGTGGGTCATTGCTATTATACAATGACATTATTTAAGAAAAATATACTTACTTTTCTTAAATAATGACATTGTATAATGCCTCCTTGCTGCCCTTCTGCAGCTGTCCAGTATTCTGCGGTAGTTCTGATGTACTGCGCATGCATATGGTTACGCAGTACATCAGAACTGTGTGTGGAAGCAATGGAGAAAGGAAGATCTCCATTGCTTTTAAAAAATGTGTCTCACTATGTTAAAGGAGTTTAACATAGCGAGACAGCTTTAAAAAAAGTAAAGGAAAAAGGAAGATCTCCGTTGCTTCTTTTTAAGATATCTCGCTATGTTAAACGAGTTTAACATAGCGAGATAACAGCAATGGAGCTCTTCCGTTCTCCGTTGCTGTCCAACAGAAAAAGAAAAGACATACTAATGGAAAAAGCCCGGGCGACTGAACCTTTTTCCATTAATATAAGTCTGATTTACAACATGCACGCTGACCAATCAGTGTGCACGTTTTGGAATATTAATGGGGTGTCATTGTATAATATAATATAATATAATATTTACATACACATTATAATTTTACATTTACCTTCCATGACATCCCCTATGTGCTTTCATTACGTTATATTCTTGTGTGACTATACTGTATGGGGCACCTGTGTCTTTATGGGGGTTTCACATCTTTTCTACACTGACATCTCAGTTTTGGAACTACTACACTACCCTGGTTGACATAAAAATAGTTGCTACATAATTTAAGTTATTAAAATAATTTTAACACTACTTTCACATGGGAAAATAACCTGTTGGTCTTGGGAATCAAACCATTAATGCCTGCATGTAAAGTTGCAACTCAAACAACTACACTATTTTGACTTGCAAATTTCACCTGTCTATTTTCATTTAGCTCCTATGGGATGTTTAAGCTATGCTAAGAGGACGGCCATAATGTACACACCCACTTAGCTGCACTTAAACATTCCTTAGGGTATTACAGATAAGTATATATTATTATTATATTTTTAGGTTATATGGGTGTGTATTGTGGTGTTCTGACAACTAATTGGGACTGTATTTGTAAAATAATGGCATTCATTGGGCTTTATGGCTTCTATGTGTGTTTCATGCAGATGCATGACGTTCTCTATCAACTTTATGTGTTTGTGGGGCTGTGCTTGTGTTTTTAACTTTTGGAAGATTTGGCCCCTGTCATGTGTGCATTTGCACACATTTCCTGCTTTTGCAGGAGGCAGAAGTGCTGTACGGCACTTTAGCAATACAGGGGATGTGTCACAGAAGCTGTGATACATCCCCTGCATTGCTTTACTCTTGCCATTTTAATTTCAGTGTCCGCGGACACTGAAATGATTGATTTTACATTTCATTGTCCACAGACACTGAAATACTGGCATGATATTAGAGCAAAGCACTAATATTATGCCAGTATGGCTTAGAAAGTGCCATACAACACTTTCTGAGCCAGGGGGTGTGTTTAGTGTCCGTGCACTACTCGGGCACGCCCCCTGTGCTTGTACACGGTTTGTGTCTGTGTGGGTTAAACAGCAGCGTGCCTTCATGCATATGGAAGGCGCACTTCTGTTCTATATGGACACAAACCACTCCGTGCAGGAATAGCACTATTCATGCATGGAGTTAAGGAAGGGTGAAAAAAATGACTAAGTGAACTAGCTTGGGAAATGGTAAGCTAGAAATGGCGGGAATTGTGGTGACGGACAGTCTTCTGAAGACAGTGAGGCTTGCCATAAGAATTTCAAAAAGACTCAAGGCAATCAGATTCCATTGCAAAGACAGGGCAGTATTCATAATCTCAGCCTATGCTCCACAGCATGGTTGTGATGGCAAGGAAAAGAGTGCACAGATAGTAGTTGCAGGATCCATTAGATAAAGCAGGACAAGAGTTAGTCTTGATAATGAGGGACTTGAATGCTCATATCAGGACAGACAGAGCAGGATATGAGGACTGCCAGGGTCCACATGGGTGGTGCTCTGGAATAAAGGAAGAGAGGACATTCTAGATTTCTGTATATCATATGGCTTGATAGCCACCGATGCATGGTTCACTTAGAGTGACAGTCACAGGATCTCATACAAGAGTGGTCAACATGCAACTCGGGTACACTTATTTCTAGTAAGGAAAGGACATTGAGGTAGTATCAAGAAATTGCAAAGTCATCCACAGTGAAATAGTCAACCCACTGTATAAACCGTTGGTGGTCACAAACAGATTCAAGCCATGGCCAGAAAGGGTCCAAGGTTGAGTGGGGCTTTTGTCTTTTACACAGTGTTTCATTTTGGCCATTTTATTTGGTAAGGCTCTAAGGTTAACACAGGCTAAGCTGAAGACCTGGGGTTGAGTGAAGTGAAAATACAAGTATTCAAGGAAATACTCGGGGATCTTGCACCTCAGGAGAAAGAGGAAAAAGGTGAAGTCAAAGAAGAATGTCATTGTCTCAAAACAGCAAGTGCAAAAAATATAGAACAAATATCTGGCTGAGCCATATATAGAAATAAGATGCATAAGAAGGTGGTGGAATGCAAATGTCCAGAATGTTATCAAAAGAAATGAGTGCAGGAAAAAGTGGGGGATAGAAAAGATGGACTTGGTTAATAAGGAATACTGGCTGGCTAACAAAGAGGCTAATATAGCAGCTGCAATAGCAAATAACAAGGCATTGGAGGTGCCCAGGTTCTGGGACTCAGCAGATGGAACAAAGAAGTGCTATCAAGTTGCAAGCCAAAGACAAAGATATCAAGAAGATAGTCATCAGACACTTCATAGTCCACAGGACAGCAAAGGCAGATGAATGGAGTACTTCCAGCAACTTCTGAATGAAGAAAACTCCACAAAGCTGTATCAATAAGGAAAATTAAGAGACAGCAGCAGGCTCAGATGAGGTCACAGCAAACATGATTGACATGTTTGGTGAGTTAGAGGAGAAATGGCTGCTAAGGGTACTTCTTGTAGTATGGAGAAACAGGTGTATCTCACATTACTGGGAAATAAGCAGTCTAGTGCCAGTATGCAAAATCAAAGGGGAGAGTCACAACTGTGAGCAATACAGAAGTATCAAACTCCTGTCACACCGAAATGCATGAACGTGCTGGAGACAGTGATTAATAAGTTAATATGCAGAGCAGTAGAAATTAAGATGGAGATGAGCAGTTAAGATTCAAAGATGGATTCAACACAAATGACCTGATGTCTGCAGTGAGACAGACAGTGGAAACAAAGCCAGTGATGATAACAGGATACAAGTGGGCATTCCTAGACTTAGAGAAAGTATATGACAAGGCCCAAGGAAAGCTGATTTTTATAAACATGGGATGGTTCAAAGTCCCAGAAGCAGTGGTAGAATTAGTGCAGGCTATGTACCACGACCCTTGACAGAAGTACGAATAGTGTTCAGGCTTACAAAGGGGATCTCAGTGGAAGAGGGTGTGCATCAGTGTTTAGCTCTGAACCCACAGCTGTTCACACTGGTGACGGAACACATTATTAAATATGTCAGCGAGGACAGGTCCACATAGCTGTTGTATGCAGATAATGTAGCATTACAAACAGCTTCTGAGCAGGAATGTAAGCAAATGATAGGGGAGTGGAATGCTAAACTGAAAGCACATCTGATGAAACTGAGTACAGATAAGGCAGCTGTCATGGCAGCAAATGGAGGAATCACAAGAAGCTGAAAAATGAAGATCAAAGGGAAACAGTGTATCTGGGAGGGCTGTATGAGGAAAATAAAAGTCTGAATGAGGAGGCTAAAGCAAGAATCAGAGAGGCTGCAGCCAATTGGCACATAGTGTGAGCAGTAGTGTATGGCAGAGGGATGCTAAATAAGCTGAAAAGTAAGGTGTACAAAACATTGGTGTGATGTGTACATCTGTATGGCACAGAAACATGGGCAGTGAAGGCAGAGTAGTTGAGGAAGCTAGAGATGACAGAAATAGATGCCTGAGATACTTGGTAGGATGCTGACTGTGGGACATAATAGAAATTGTGACATCAGAACTGAAGCTGAAGTTGCCCCGACTGCAGAGAAGGTAAAAGAGAACAGATTACAGTGGTTTTGGTACATGTGCAGGAAAGCAGATGAATTGGTGAAGGTCATTTGGGAGAGACAGGGAGAAGGCAAGGGTAAAGAGGGAATAAGGAGATCAAAAAAGAGATGGAATGATTGTGAGACAGAAGACCTGCAGCAGTCAGGCATGACTGTCAAAGAGGGTAGGAGAGCAACATATGATCCAGTAGATGCTTCCTCACAGATGTATTTTGGATGGTGGAAAAAAAGGAAAGAAAACCTCAAGTACAGGGAGATGAACTGGAGAGAAATAGCATGCTAGAGTGATTTGTTATCACATTGTGGAATGCTTTTGGAGGTAACTAGAAGCCCCAGATAACATAATGTGCAGACATGGAACTAAAATGGTCTGTATTAACAGAAACTAGGAGGAGGAATCCACTTTCTGAACTAGTAAAGTTTGTTATAAGTGGAAGTAACACTTTTCAAGTATATCATAATGACTATAGAAAGTGGAACAGCTATGGTGAGTAACTGCAGTCACCTGCCAAGGAAGAAAAACTGTGATTACCTCAGAAAACCCACAAGCTTCCATTCAAACTATAGGATACTGTTGCAGGATTTCATCCTTGTGGGTTTCTGAGGACTGGGAGAAGGAATGGAAAGTGGAGTGCTGAATACTTCATATTGTGTTTTAGTATGGATGTCCAAAACAAAACACACTGGAAGACAGAATCTTACAGTGACATTACTTTGCCATTCCTTCCTTCCTTCCTTCCTTCCTTCCTTCCTTCCTTCCTTCCTTCCTTCCTTCCTTCCTTCCTTCCTTCCTTCCCATACTTCTCCTTCTTGATTTAACTCTTTCCTTATTCTTTTTTTATTTCTTTTATTTATGGATGGTGCAGTGGTAGCATTGTTGCTTCACAATAAGAGGTTCTCCGGTTTGTTTCTCGGCTGGGGTGCCTTGTGTGCGGAGGCTGCATGTCCTCCCTGCATTTGTGTGGGTTTTCTCCAGGTACTCCAGTTTGCTCCCACGTTACAAAGACGTGCCTGGCATGTTTCTCCCCAGGCTTCCACTGAAAATTGGCTTTGTTCCAAGACAGACTTTTCTGGTTAACAAATGTTGAATAAATATTCCTTCCTTTTTGTTTATTAGACTATCAGTTAAGTTTTTGCCAATTGTCTGTAAAGGCAAAGGAAAAAAAAAAAAAAAAAAAAAAAAAAGAACAAAAAGGCTCCAGTAAAATAAATGCAAGAAATGAAGATTTATACATTAGCAATTAAATGCTTAAAATTATCAGGTAATGAAACAAACTGTTAAGAAAACTTGAAACAACACATAAGAAAGCTACACTATTCAAGAAAAAGAGCACAGGAAATAAATGAAGTATCAATCAAGTAATGGACAATGTTGTTCTTATATCAATGCCACAAGAAATGTCAACATTACAGAGCAGTTCACTGAATAGGGTCATTACTACAGGAGCAACTATGCAGTTTAATGAGGTACATGTGTAGCTTCATTTTGATTTCAGCTTTGTGAGTGGAACGTCTTGTGTCAGGGTGTTCAGATTGTTACAGAATAAGGTGTTACCACAAGAGTTGTAGTTTCTAATTAGCTTAATCAAATTTCAGTCAGATGAGGCATCAGGGAGGATCAAATAATTCCAGATATATTCTTCATGGCAAAGTGGAGACTGGATATCATAAATTATAGGCAAAGCAACCGAGTCAAGTTTATGTCTAAAGGTATCAGTTTAGGCTTTTGACCAGCAATGGGTCCTGTAAGGTAAGGGGCCAAAAAAGTCTAGTGCCATTTAGATATAGGTTCTTAAGCTTAGTTTGATAGCCACTTATAACTTCAGTATAAAGATGCGAGTCCTCAAAATTTTGACAGAAGGTAGGCCAACACATGTATAAACTTTGAACAAGGTAGTAGGTGCTATGTAATGTAATATAAACTGCCTATCATTTGGTTACATTTCTTAAGAATTAAATTTATTTGCTGGATGAATGCTAATAAACTATGTAGAAAAATATCCAGGTATTTAATGTTTTGGTGTTTTGAAGGTATTACATGGTCTCAGACCTCTTAAGATATCTTATGAGCCAATCTCCATTTTTATATGTCCCAGAATACTTTTTCACCAAACCACAGATCCACTTTCTTTTTAACACAGCTGGTTTGTGAACCACAGTGGGAAGTAATACAAAGATGAGAAGGAATGGAATATTACTAATCAATACAAAATAAAGAGGAGTTAGTTTAGCTAAAAGGTGGAATTCCTTTAGCCAGGTACCAAAGTTGGGTGAATGTGTCTTTTGATTTACCCTTTGGTATTATATGAGATTTATTGTCATATAGAAGGATATTGTCATCAGCATACTATACAACTACCAGACTGACACACTACAAAAGCAAGTTATTTATGTAAGGACTGAGAATTAATGGCACATGGAGTAAACCCTGTAGGACCCATTTTTGTATGTTTAGAACTCACAGACCTTTTTTCTAACATTTTTATTTATTTTTCTCTATTTTCATACAGTTATATAAAGGAAGAACATCTCATTCAATGATTATTAATTCATTCAAACAAATCAGAATACAAATATGTTAGATATTTTTCAATGTCAGAATTCCTTTTATTTTCCATTTTCTTTAGCAAAGATTCTAAATTAGTCCAACATCTAAAAATTGTGTTAATGCTATTAGTGATATAATTTTTTCTACATAAAATACTGTCTAAAATCTATGAACTTTTTAAATGTAAGCAACACATCTCATTTCTACTTTTTAGTCAGTCTTTCTGGCAACCACTATTACATTCCAATAGATCACAAGTTGATCTTTTTTATAACCATTAGGTTACTGATGCATTTATTAGCACTATCAACCTTGTTAAAATGCAGTTAGCTGATGATAAAGCTTTAAAACAAAATATTTATTTCTGACCAACATGCTTCCAAAATGTCACAGTCACACAATATATGTTGCCAATCTGTTTTTAGTTCCTTTTTACATCTCCACGAAATGAAATCATTTGTCTTATATATTTTTGCAAATGTACAATGTATAAGAAAAATATGTCAATATACTTCCATGTAAAGATTTTCTAATATAAATAAATGGAAGTTAAAGTTACTGATTTCCACATTAAATTCTTATTTCCCTTTTTTAATTATCTAAGTTACTTGCATCTAAAATGCTTCAGGTGTCCTTTTTATATTATTGTTATTATTTACTATCAGTTTGTACAGTTTGCATAAACTTCTTTTAAACTAGAATCTCATTTTATAGTAGTAGAGAGATACAGTATCAGGTCTGGTATATATTTTTCTTTGTTAGATAAACCTAGCATTTTATTGTTATCCTTCTTATACTTTGTATTAGTACCCATTCAGAACTGACATATTAAACGTGTCTATTAACATATTCATGTTCATTACTGAACTACCTTCAAAACAATCGGTCCATAATCTTATCTCTTACCCTGGAAAATCAGAAAGGGCTGCCACCTGCACTAAGCCCTAATATGGTCATTGTTGGACAGGAGCCTGTCCTTTCTGATTCTTAAACACCCCCTGTCTCTCTGGCTTACTGCAGTACTAATGAGACTTGCTGAGGAGTAGCACATGCTAATTTGTCATCTCCCCAGACATGCCTGCAGTACAGGATTTGTGCAACCAAGTGATTGAGAGAATGACTCAGCTGATTAAATTAACATGGCTAGCTCTTTAATTAACGTGGCCAAAAGGCTGCATTTCCTTATTACTTTCAAAGGGAGAGACTGTACAATAGGCAAGAGTCAGGTAGTTCAGCTAAGAGATGGATGCGGGAGGGTTGAGTTTGTGTATGTGTATTTCGGTGACTGTCTGTAGAGTTACATGTTATCTGAGAATAGAGTGTGTGTGTATACGTGTGTGTGTGTGTGTGTGCTTGCACTCGCGTGTGTCCGCGTGTGTGCGTGTGTGTGTGTGTGTGTGTGTGTGTGTGTGTGTGTGTGTGTGTGTGTGTGCGCGCGATGGCTAAGGAACAAAAGGTTGTAATATGAGAGAACACTAGACACAGGGATCACTTTTGAAATGTTACTCTAACTTAAAAGTTAATAGAATATCAGATAGTGCAGGAAAAAACTGTAACTAAACTATAAGAGGTATGAAACTGTAATGTCTGGCATTATTAACTGACCATATTTGCCTGTGACAAGGAAAGCACGAACTATAAGAAGCAAAATCATCAACATTCTGTAAAATCAGGGATAATTGAGAGGTATAGCTGTGTGTGTGTGTGTGTGTGTGTGTGTGTGTGTGTGTGTGTGTGTGTGTGTGTGTGTGTGTGTGTGTGTGTGTGTGTGCGTGTGTGTTGAATGTGTGCACATATGTGGAAGAGTGAATGGAGAGTGCATGTCTTAATATGATGCAGAGCCTGCCAACGATGATTACTAAGCCAAAGTGCTGATTTGCACTAGACCTAATACTGAGAGATTTAAAGTTATGCAGATTTGCAGATAGTAAGGTCTTTCTTCATTGCATCTAATCTATTTCTGAATTACAGTTTTCATGATTACAAAAACTGTACCTTTTTGCCAAAGCACTTTATGTTTGTGGCATGATTATTTCTAAATCCCCATTTTTATTTTTCAAAATGTTCTTGTTTATTGTATTCACACTATCCATAAAGCCCAATATATTTATTTTATTTTACATTTGTTGACCGGAATAGTCCGACTGGATGTATGTCCATTTTCAGCAGAGGCCCGGAGAGAAAAGCTCCAAGATAATAATACACATTGAACATTTAGTAAATGCTAGTTTCAAGCAGATTAACAGTCATAAGCAATACCAGCATTTAACACATATAGTACTAACTTATTATAAAACACTTTACAAACATAACATTATTTTCAGAGTTATATATGCATAACATTACATTCAGGTTGAAGACACATTGAGCAGCAGTTATACAATTCACCCTTGCTGAAATGGTGTGGTAGAAAAAAGTTAAAAGTAGTTGAAGGTAAGGCACCTAAGTAATAGAGAGGTCACTAGTCGGGGTTAGTGCAAGGACATAACCAATGAGTTTTGAAGTATTTCTTGAGTTTGTTTTTGAATTGAGTTAATCAGGGTTCTAGGGTCAAGTCACCTGGGAGTCTGCTCCATGTTTTTCCAACAGAGTTGGCAAACAGAGAGTCCTCAGCTGAGTAGTTGGATTTGTATGTTTGAACTAGGAGTCTAGTGGATGATCACAGTGGCCAGTTGCTGGTGTAGGGGCTGATAATATTTTTTAGTGCTGGTGTATTTTCTGGTTGGTAAAGGACTTTATGTGCCACTATTAGCTGACTGAACTGCAGTAGGCTAGGCAGTTCAATCCATCCTAGGTGATTTAGGTTGTGACTGTGGTGTGTCCGGTAGGCTGCACCAGTAGCAAATCTGGCAATGTGGTTATAGCAGGATGATAGTTTATTAAGATCTGTTTTGTTTAAGTTGGATAATAGAGGTGAGGTGTAGAGAAGAGTTGATAGTAGATGGGAACGGGCAATTGCAGTTCTAGCAAGTGGGGTAAGGAAAGGTTTGATTCTGTAAAGAGAGCCAAGTTTTTTATTAATGGTTTTGATAATTTGACTGATATGCACATCAAACTTCAGATTGTTATCAGCTATGACACCCAGTGGTTTAGTCTGGGCTTCTGGGGAGATGATAGTGCCATTGTTATTGATTATGGTGAAGGATGGCAGGGGGGGTCCAGCATGTGAGGGAGAGGAAGAGCAGCTTAGTTTTGTTGGGCTTTAGGATTAGATGTTGATCGGACAGACATTTTTCTACTGTATTGAAGGTATTTTGGGTTAATGTGAATAAAGTAGCTGGTGAGGTGTCAGAACAAATCAAGTGGAGTAATCCGCATATTGAATGGAGGCAGCATCTGGGATGACTGAATGAAGGTCGTTGATAAAGATGGAGAAAAGAAGGGATCCTAGTATTGAGCCCTGGGGGACTCATAATGTGATGGGTAGGTAAGATGATGGCTTGTCCTGCCATAAGACTGCCTGTTGCCTGCCCTGCAGGTAGGATTGAAACCACTGGCATGCATGGTTGTTTAAGGAGCAGGCTTTCAAGGTATTTATAAGTATTTTGTGGTCAACCATGTCAAAAGCCTTGGATAGCTCTAGAAAGAGTGCAGAGGATAGTTTTTTATTATTGCAGTTGTGGTTAATGATGTTAGAGAAAGACAGGAGGGCAGAAGTAGTAATGTTGTTTGGCTTAAAGCCATGCTGAAATTTGGACAACAGCTTGTTCTGTGTGAGGTAGTGCATGAGCTGTATGTGTAAACATTTCTCCATAATTTTAGCTAGAGGTGACAGAATAGCTATGGGTCTTAAGTTTGACAGTTCAGTGGAACTGCCTCCTTTATGGAGAGGTATGACATGGGAGATTTTCCATATAGTGAGTACAGTAGCTTCAGATATAGCTCTGTTGATCAAGATTGAGATGGGGTATGCTATGGTGTCAGCAGCCTTTTGCAGATAGCCTGCTGGGATGAGGTCGGCAGCCAGGGTGGTGGGTCTTAGTTTCTTAAGTAGGCCATGAATAAGTTGAGTAGGAGCAGGTTGGAAGGTAAAGTATGTTTGGGTACTGGGTGTGGCTGCCTTAGAATTAGAGCCATTGGGAGAGAGTTGGCTGGCTAGAGACTGGATAGTCTCTGTGAAGAAGCTGTTGAAGTTACTAGCAATGTCTACTGGGGATTTCTGTTGGGAAGCTGAGGGGGATGGAGTGGCCATTTGGCCTGGGTGGAGTATTTCCAATAAGGAATATTGTAATTCTCCATTTTTCAAGATTAGAAAATTTATAAAGGTAATTCCTAATTTATTTTATTTTATTTTTTATGTATTTACTCTTTTTGTGACTTGGTTAGTCCCACTAGGCCAGTGTCTTCTTTTGAGTACAGCAGTTAAGTACCTAGAATTAACTTTTACATTTATAATCCCTATTTAAGTGTAATTTAAGATACCACAGCAGTTTACTATTAACTATTTTCAAAGGATTGAAAGTACTTTTTATTTTAAGGCTGTTGCATAAATTTTCACATATTAATTTTCTTTGCCTCTGATATGATTCATCTATTCAGTATAGTAATATTTTGACTTTTGAGGCAATTCCATATGATTCAACATCAGAGAAATGAATTTCTCCTCTCCTGGCTTCTAATGTCATTAACATATGCTGTTATTGGTTTGGACGATTACCACAGAAACAACAATAGCAATTTATCTAACTTTTCATTAGTTTTCTACCAGGGACTAATGCCATTGACTGCAGAATATGTAGAATTTTAGGTAACACAATCATTTTTGTTAACATTAACCTCTTTTCAGATGAAAAATAAAGGTTGTTCTATGTTTTTTAAATTTTCATCTGATTTCCTCTATAGCATCATCAAAATGATGTCATATAATGTTGCTAATATATCTCAAAAGTTTTATTCATATATATATTGTTTCTTGTTTACTTTATTTAAAGTTACACTTTTCCTTTAGTGATGGCTTTTTGGCAAAATAGTATATTTACTGTTTAATGCACTTTAAATTGCATTGTAGAAGTTTTTGGCATATCCTAACAGAGCTGTTAATTGCTTGTATTGAATTATTGAATTATTTATGTCACTCACTGCTAATAAAATATCACCAATACATATTGTGGACTTATCAAAGAAGTTAAATTCTTCAATTTCTTGATTATTTCTATTAAAATTTGCAATTAGTAACAAAAGCTTTCCCACGTCTTGGACGCTTACAGCTAATTTCTCTTTGCTGTAGTTTGCATTGTCTAATATGTAAATGTTCTTTTAATGTCATGAGCCATTGTATTAACTATGAATCTAGGTTGAAATATGTTGATTATTACTTCCATTGCATCATTTAGTGTTTTCACTGTAATAGAGATGACATTTTTATAATCATTTATAATCCTCTTTAGGTAGTGAAATGGGCCTGTAAGAAGAAATAAACGTTCTTTCTTTCCATTGTTTATAATTTGATAAAAATCAGAGAACATTTTCTGGACTACAGAATCTGTTTAATATTCTGTATTAATGAAAATACCTTATTAATCAAGGAAATAACATTATGGAGGAAGAAATTATATACTTCTGGCATGGTTCTATCTAATCTTGGGTCTTTTCCCAATTTGACTTTTCTTATTTGCTCTTTAATGCCACTTATTTTTATTATCTTATTTTGTACATCTATTGTTCGCTTAGTCTGATGCTTATATATTTAGGTTACCAATCCTCTATACTTTTGTCATTTAGGGAATCATTCTCTTTCTAATTAATTTTATAATCCACAAACTCCGTCTAACAGGATCCAATAAAGGCAGTCCCACAAATTCCACAGTAGTCACCAGAGTTGTACTCAAAGAAGACTATTCAGTCCCAAGAAAACGAACAGCAGCAGGTGCAAATAGTTAAATATTTATTCGACAAACAACACAAATACTTCAAAAATTAAGCGCTTTCATTTCCATCACTGGAAACTTCATCAAAATAACATACATAGATCTTCTTGCATATTTATATCAATCTTAATTAACTCAATCTCAATTGATTAATTGACCATTCACTTAACTATTCAATTTTGTTAAAATTTAAAGTAAAATGGTAAGTAAAATAGTTCAACTTGCTTGAATAAAAACATAAATAATAACATAAAGCACTTAACATACAAAAAATAAAAGAACCTTAAGCAAGAATATTAAATATAAATCATAAACATCTATGCAACAAATATTTTAAAAAAGTTTTTTGAAAAAGTATGTATATATATATATATATATATATATATATATATATATATATATATATAAATGTGTGCAAAACGTATATAAAACACGTATAAACAACGTTAAAATAACATTTTGAAGTTAAAATTAATAGTGGTAATAAAAATGTAAATGTGTAAGTATTATAATAATGTACTTTTAACCAGTACTTGAGGCTCAAGACATAACTTCTAATGTAGAGCCTTTCTTTTATTGTTGTTTTTAACCCTGTTCGCCATTAACCTTAGGGCTGGTAGTATTGATACATGGTCATTCATTCCCGGGGGTGTATTGGCATCCATACGTAGTTGCCATATAAGTTCTCTATAACTTAAGTGATTTTCCCAATCTCCACCTCTGTTGTCCTTTGGCAACATTTCCAACACCCAAAATTTGAAGTTAGCTTCCTTGCAAAACAATGTATGCCTAAAGAGTGCATTTGTTTCCTTTTTTCTGTTTACTTCATACATGTGTTCATATATTCTTTGTCTTAACAGTCTTTCTGATTTTCCCACATAATAAGCCCAACATTTGGTACAATAAACTAAATATACTATCCCTCGGGTATAACATGTAAAATATTGTTTACTTCTAAAACATAATGGAATAGTGGATATGTTTAGCTCACTAGTATTTGCTATAAATGTACATTGTGAGCATCTTCCACACCTAAAAGTTCTTTTTTTCTTTTCATTTCCATCATTCTGCTGTGTGCTTTTCTCAAAAATGTTTTTTAGGTTAGGACCCTTCCCAAAACTATAACATAAATGTCTGTTAAATATGTCTAACCTGTTGGGCATACTTTTAAAAATGTCCCAAGTGTTACTTATGGCTCTTTTTATTCTGTGGATGTTAGAATTGAATGTCATGACAAAATAAGGCATGATTGTACCCCCATCTTTACTACCAAATTCATCATCATTTTTGTTATTGTTGTTACTGTTCCCAGTTTTTGTACTATTATCCATAGTGTTAGTTCCCATATTGTTACTATTGACATCAGAATTAAGCAAGGGTTTAAATCTAGTACCTCTTCCATTGATCACCTCCTGCTTAAGAGACATAATAACTGATTCTGGGTAACCTGTTTCTAAAAATAATTGGTGTACATAATCCATCTCATTTAAAAAATCTGTATCCTTTTTTTAAATGAGATGGATTATGTACACCAATTATTTACACCAATTATTTTTAGAAAGAGGTTACCCTTGCTTAACATGTATGAAGTAAACAGAAAAAAGGAAACAAATGCACTCTTTAGGCATACATTGTTTTGCAAGGAAGCTAACTTCAAATTTTGGGTGTTGGAAATGTTGCCAAAGGACAACAGAGGTGGAGATTGGGAAAATCACTTAATTTATAGTGAACTTATATGGCAACTACATTTGGATGCCAGTACACCCCCGGGAATGAATGGCCATGTATCAATACTACCAGCCCTAAGGTTAAGGGCGAACAGGGTTAAAAACAACATTAAAAGAAAGGCTCTACATTAGAAGTTATGTCTTGAGCCTCAAGTACTGGTTAAAAGTACATTATTATAATACTTACACATTTACATTTTTATTACCACTATTAATTTTCACTTCAAAATGTTATTTTAACGTTGTTTATACATGTTTTATATATGTTTTGCACACATTTATATATATATATATATATATATACATACTTTTTCAAAAAACTTTTTTAAAATATTTGTTGCATAGATGTTTATGATTTATATTTAATATTCTTGCTTAAGGTTCTTTCATTTTTTGTACGTTAAGTGCTTTATGTTCACATTTAGGAGATGTTTTAAGGGCAACTTGTTTTTTCTAAAAATGAATACATATATATGACTGTTTTTATTCAAGCAAGTTGAACTATTTTGCTACCATTTTACTTTAAATTTTAACAAAATTGAATAGTTAAGTGAATGGTCAATTAATCAATTGAGATTGAGTTAATTAAGATTGATATAAATATGCAAGAAGATCTATGTATGTTATTCTGATGAAGTTTCCAGTGATGGAAATGAAAGCGCTTAATTTTTGAAGTATTCATGTTGTTTGTCGAATAAATATTTAACTATTTGCACCTACTGCTGTTCATTTTCTTGGGACTGAATAGTCTTCTTTGAGTACAACTCTGGTGACTACTGTGGAATTTGTGGGACTGCCTTTATTGGATCCTGTTAGATGGAGTTTGTGGATTATTGGTTTACTAATTAATTTTATCATAGAAGTCTCTAAATACTACATAAATATCCTCAATATCTGATGTTTCTTTGAAATAAATGTGTTATTTATCATTTTACTCATATAAGCTAGTCTGTGCAAACCTTTTGTTTCTGTTGCATAAGAATGCAACTTAATTCTTTCTAATGCTACTTCTGCTTTAGGATATACAATTTATTGATATTCCTTTGTTAATAATTAACAACTGTAGATCAATGTGTGTGTGTGTGTGTGTGTGTGTGTGTGTGTGTGTGTGTGTGTGTGTGTGTGTGTGTGTGTGTGTGTGTGTCTTTAAGAAGCTATCCAAGGGCTTCCACAGGTGTATAAATACTAAGCACGTGTGTGTCTGTTATTTTCTAGTAAGCTGTTGACATGTAAGCCTGTATGTATGTAAAGTCTGTCTGTTAATCAGTTTGTTTATATTTTATGATGTTGCTATCCATCCTGATATGTTTCTATGTTTTAAAACATCTAAACCAAATATGCCACCAACTTGTCATCCATGTTACAAAGGGACAAATGGCATGGCTTTAGAAGTGGGATGTCTAAAGGGACATGATGTTAAAAGAAGAATGGACAAAATGATTTGTTATCAGAAAGAGTTCCAGTTTCTTCCACTTAAGTTCAAAAGGCACCCGGTTGGCATTGGAAGAGTATACAGGAGTGGATCATCCCTACTGCACATATAATTTGCAACATAGGTCAGAAATGAATTTCAGATATTAAAACTTGCTCAAAACTATTTCTTATTTGCAAAATATGAAACAAAGCATACAGAACGCTCTAAATGATATTCAAATAAACTGATATGTCCAACCGAAAATGTTTGAAATAAAGTCTGAATTGCATAAAACAAATAAAATAAGAGGAAACAAATGTATTTTTGCTAAGCATGTATTTATTGTGTTAATTAAAGATATTTCAGTTATTCAAAGTGTATAAAGTGTTTGCATGTTTGTGCAGTATTACAATAAAGATATTTCACAAGATACAGCCATTACAGAACATATTTCACAAAGTAAAGTATTTTGAAGAGTTTATTGTGTAGTTGAATGGTATTACAAGCTCACAGAACAGTTTGCTCATACATAATTGCAACGGCATATTTTCAGTGTGTTTGTGCATAGTTTGTGGGCATGGCACATGGATTTTGCAAACCCAGTGCACTTGTATTTGACAATAATATTGCAGGGAACTGGAGAGTGTTTGAGCAAGAATATGACATTTTTATACAGACTGCATTTTCTGATAAAGATGACCATACACATTTATTCTGCTTAATTTAGTTGGGTCTGAAGCCATTGAAAGGGATTATTCATTTGTGTATGTGCCTGCTGTCCATGCAAGAGAGGGGGAAAATCATCATATTGTTGTACAGGCTGAGTCAAGGAAGGACCCTGAGTGCTTAAAATGTAAATTTAGAGAAATGTGTAACCCCCAGACAAATGTTATAATGGAAAGCCACTTATTTTACACAAGGGATCAAAGCCTGGTGAAACCTTTGCAACATATATAACTGACTTAAAGAATAAAGGCTAAAACGTGCAGATTTGTCAATTTAAGGGACCAGTTGATAAAAGACAGACTTGTGTGTGGAATTAAAGATGATGCTGAAAGATTTTGCTTCATGACACTGATTTAACTCTGAATAAGGCCATTGAGATTTGTCAGATATATGTGCTCACAGAAAAGCACACAAATATGCTTACAAATGAGAATATCTCTAGAAGGCACAGTGACAAAGCTCATGTTGATAGTATGCAGTATGTGGTTAAAAGAAACAGACCCAAGCACATAGCAGCAATTGTAGTCCTTGCAGTACTCACTGGTAAACCCCAGAGATTTCCAGAAAATTCCAGAGTTTGCACAGTCTCAGTGAAGCATAAGAGTGAGTCAGCAAACAGGCATAAGGATGAGGGTGTGTGCCAAACCAGTTTCATTGCCAGCTTTCATAACTGTGGTAGAAATCATGAATCTAAAAGGGAAAAATGTTTAGCTTTTGGTCAGCAATGCCCAAATGCAATAAATGGAATAATTTCAAAAGGTTTTGTAAATTACAAGGCCCACTTTTTTTCATTAAAAGGGAACATTTTAAGAAATGAGTTCATCAATTAGAGAGCTGCAACCCTACTCTTTATGTTAATTGTGTGTCAGTGCTTCATGAAACAGTAAATGCAGTAGATTTAAGGGCAAAGAATGAAGTATTTTGCACTGTTCGGATAAATGGAAAACTCACAAGGCTCAAAGTTGACACAGATTCCAAGTGCAATGTTATGTCAGCAGAAACATTTGCTAGAGTATGTCAGGATGAAAGGCTTGATTTGGCAAGGTGTGCAAAGCTTGTTGCGACTGAAGGTTCAGTAGTGCTTTCATGTTATTCTGCTGGGAGAAGCTATGACTTTTATTTTATGTGGTCAAGAGGCACACCAAGTCATTATTAGGGCTCAGAGACAGTTTGAAAATGGGACTGCTTTCATTTAATAAGAAAGTCCATCAAGTTAGCTTGCAAAATCACTACTCTAATTTCACCCAGTCCTTTTTTTCTACCTATGCTGATGTTTTCAAAGACAAACTAGCGAAGCTTCCAGTTGTGGACTCCATGAAGTTAGACACAGATGTTAGTCCAGTTATCAGGCCAGCTTGAAAAGTTCTAATAGCCATGCAGGACAAAGTCAAAGCCAAGCTAGATAAAATGGTGTGACAAGGTGTGATTTGTCCATTTGCAGAACCAACTGAATGGGTATCTTCCATGGTTGTAGAAAAGCTCAGATGAGATCAGAATATGAATCAGAACATGCACCAAAAAGACCTCATTATCCAATGTGTACAGACAAAGAAGTCACAGCTCTGATGCTGAATGCCACTGTTTTTTTCTGTCTTGGATGCAAAGAGTTCATTTTGGCAAATTCAGCTTGACAAGAAATCCTCATTGCTCACTATGTTCAGTACTCTGTTTGGCAGATACAGATTTTTGAGAATGCCATTTGGAATAAATTCTGCAAGTGAAGTCTTTCAGTGTGCAATGGAGCAACTTTTTTCTGGGTATCCTTGTGCTATTATAGTAGACAAACTAGTAGGAGGTAATGGTGAAGCTGAGCATGACAGAAACCTCAGAAAAGTTTTGGAAAGAGCAGTCAAATGACTCAAGCTGAATCTGCAGAAATGCAAATTCAGGCTGCAAGAGGTTACTTATGTTGTTCATTTATTTACCAATTCAGGTTTATGACCAGACCTTTCTAAGCAAATAGCAATTCTGGTGATGTCAGCTTCAGACAATGTTTAAGCCCTACAATTTTTTCTTGGCATGATTAACTATCTAGGCAAGTTCATTCCAGCCAACTTCCAGAATGGCTCAGAGAGTTAATACATAAAGATGTATCCTGGCCTTGGTTAGAGCAACACCAAACAGCATTTGATGTCCTGAAACATAGACTTGCTAGTCCACCAACTCTCAGATACTATGATGTTCACAAGCCAGTTACTCTTTCATGTGATGCTTTGAAATTTGGTCTTGGTGCATTCACTCTACGAGAGGGTCAACCTGTTGCCTATGCATTGAGAACTCTTACCCAAACTGAAATGGAGTATGCTCGATAGAGAAAGAGATTTTGGTGATTGTGTTTGCATGTTTGAAGTTCCATGATTATGTTTATGGTAGACCTATCCAGATTGAAACAGACCACCAACCACTAGTCACTATCTTGAGAAAGCCTATGCTTTCAACTCCAGCCAGTTTGCAATGTATGATGTTGAGATTGCATGTATAATTTTACTCTTGTCTACAAGAAAGGCAAACAGCTTTCTCTTGGTGATACATTGTCCAGATTGCCCAGAAACACCACTGAACAGCATGCGAATGAGAACCTTGATTTTGAAGTCATAAAAGCAACAAAATTTCTTCCACATGTCTTGATGAGCTGAGAGATCACACAGCTGTAGATCCAGTTTTATAACGGTTCAACCACTTTATCAATCAAGGATGGCCATCAAAGCAATCCAATTTACCTCAAGAAGAGCAACCTTATTTTCTAAGCAGAGATGAGATTTTGTCTGACAAATGTATCATTATGAAAGGTCCAAGAGTAACTGTTCCAAAGTCCTTGCAACAAGAGTACATTACTATCTTGCACTGTGGCCACCCAAGAACAAACTCTACCAAAAGAAGGGTGAGAGGTCTAGTATTTTGTCCTTCTATGTCACAAGATATTGACAGAGTACTTTCATCTTGTTCCATGTGCAATAGTACAAAGCTACATCAACAGAAGGAAACACTTCAGCTAAACCAGATTCATGAACTACCTTGGTTGACAATAGCCAGTGGCATTTTCAAGTGGAATGGTCAACATTGCTTGGTATTAGTAGACTCTTATTTCAATTGGTTTGAGATTGACCTACTTCCAAACCTAGCATCCAGTACTGTCATTACTAATATGAAGCATCATTTTGCAGTCCATGGTAGTCCGCAGAAAGTTATTTCTGACAATGGCACACAGTTTACAAGCCAACAATTCAAAAGATTTGCCAAAGAACGAGACTTTACTCATGTCATGAGAAGCCCAGAGTATCCCCAATCAAATGGTTTGGCAGAACGTGCCATTCAAAGTGCAAAACAGTTACTAGAGAAGTCAAAATGAGACAACAATAATGTTTTCCTGAATCTCTTGAATCTCAGAAACATTCCTCATGATAAACACCCTGGTTCACCTGCTCAGAGACTTCTGTCGAGACAAATCAGAGCCACATTACCAGTCAGTAGTCAATTGTTGGTTCCATATATCAAGAAAAACAGATCAATGAAAACCAATCTGTTGAAGAAGTGTTTAACTCAGAAGTCCTACTGTGATAAGACCAGCAAACCACTCAATCCATTATGAGAAGGAGAAGTGGTAAGGATGCAAGCATCCAAAGGTTATGATCAGACTAATGTCATGAAGAGTATTTTCCCAGAGCCGAGATCGTACATTGTGGAATCACATGGAACAGAGTTTAGGTGGAATCAGAAACATTTAAGACCGGTGTCTGAGCCTATATCACAACACATAGCCTGTGAGAAAGACTCTTTATCTCCGAGTGAGTTGTCTAGTTTTCCAATTCCAGAGGAAGTTCCAGAGACTATTCCCATTCCTCTGGTGAATCCAGAAGTTCCTGATATGAGTTGTTCACCAAATACTGTCCCTGTTGCTTAATTCAGTTCAAATTGTTATGTTATGAGATCTGGTCATATCTCCAGACCACGTAACAGATACACGGCAACTTCAACATAAACATAGTGCTTATATCTGTGATAACGCACGTTTAACTCTAATGTTGTTTTTACTAAGGGGAATCTTTTTTAAGAGGGAGGATGTAGATCAATGTGTGTGTATGTATCTTTAAGAAGCTATCTAAGGGCTTGCACAAGTGTATAAATACCAAGCACGTGCAAGTCTGACTGCCATTTTGTAGGAAGCTGTTGAGATGTAAGCATGTATGTATGTAAGGTTTGGCTGTTAATCAGTTTGTTTATATTTTATGATGCTGCTATCCATCCTGATGTGTTTCTATGTATTAAAGCATCTAATCAAAATACATACCCCACCTGCTTGTCATCTACATTAGAGAGGGATGAGCGACAACAACCTCAATACTATTTCTGTCTCCTTTTTGTAATTTTAAAATGGCTTCATGACATTTCTATTCTATTTTTCTTACGTTAGTATCCCACCATTTTATTTTGCTATAATGTCTAGATTTCATTTTCTCATATTTTACACACACACACACACACACACACACACACACACACACACACACACACACACACACACACACACACACATATATATATATATATATATATATATATTTTTTTTTTTCATATTTCTTTAGTGTGACATTTCCTAAAATCATTCAATTTGCTCATGTAGGCTGGAATTCTAGATATTGTGGGAAATGTTGTCATGTAAATTAAGAACAGTGAAGTTTTTTAATTAATTTATTTTTTTTATTTTAAGCACCTTCAGTTTAATTTTAAGGTCTTTGTGACTAGTAGTGTTAAACCCCTTAGATATGGAAACAAGGCAGCTATGACCTTTCTTCGTTAGTTCATTAGTTCTTTCACACATTTATTCAGCATTAATAGGGCCAAACTGATAAAGTGGCTCTTTTTTGAAACTATGTTGGGGTAGAAAATTAGGTTGCTAGACTCAATGAATCTGGCAAGTTCTTGTACCCATCTCTAGAGTTTAGCTAGTGTGATTAATATGTGTCTTCATCTATAACTAGTAATTTCAACAGATGTGCCAACCTAATGCAAGGGAAAGTAGATACATTTTCCTTCATTAATTAAGGACATGGCCCTCACTGACATACCTATTTGTGAGGACAACTGAGGGGAATGGTCAGGGAGTGGGCAGCCAGCTTGATAAATGTTGGAGGAAAGTGATTCATGTTTCTGATCTCAAAGTTTACATTCAAGCTAGAAGATTCCAAATAAAGCTAAGGGTGTCATAATTCAGACCGAGACTGGATCCAAGGGACAAAAGTCCAAATATTCATTTGGGTATAAAGGACATAAAGATGAAGGGACAGGACTTTCAAAATAGTTTCTAAATTTCTCAGTGATTACTTTATCATAGTCCATTGAAAGGTATTTAATACTTTGGAGACAATGTACCACAGGTAATGGATACTTGCTAGAAGGATGATGGGAGTTCTGAGAGGCCTTTATTAGTCCAATTGCTTGACCAGATGACAAAGGTATTCTTCTGCTACCTTTTTACAAAGTTTTTTTAGCAGATGTTTAATACTTTCCTCCTAGAGTCAAAAGGAAGAAGTGCTTGTGTTATATAGACATTTTCCCCAGACATTCCTCAGGAGATCATTGGAGTTTTAAAGATTTTGATATTCAGGGAAGGGGTACTTTGTAGCACAAAACTTCTGGGGGTGGCAGGCTACCTAAAATACTCAAAAAACAAATCAATTGTATCATCAGGAGAAGGTGATCAGGTATGTTCTATTTCATTCCTTGAGTTATCGAGTTTACTTCAGCCTGAATAAGTTTTTTTTTTCAAACATCTGAGTCTTATATATCTGTAAACTGATTTTTTTTTTTTTACTTTGAATAATTACTAGATGGGGTTCATGGAGGATCGAGATACTCCTACCAGACTCTCTATTAGTCCAAGAAAAGCAAACGTAATACTATTTGCCATCACCAATAAAGAATCAAGGCTACCTAATGTCCTGCTTAGAGACACGTAAGGGAATATTTTCAATATACCTGAAATAAGTACTTTAACATTACACTTGATCCTTCACTTTATTTCTCTACTCATGCCAATGCTATTACTTCTAAGGATCTAGCTCTTCTCATACTTTCTTACTATATATCTTCTGACTCCAACAACTACATACTGCCAAGGCTAGCAATAAAGAGAAGAAAAGATAGTATTATGGGAGTGTACAGAGTCTTTGTATTAAAAGAAAAGACAGGTCCTGGATTAGGATATATCTCACCTGAAGCTGCAAGCAAATAACTAATCCAGAAAACAAGCAGCTATTTCCATATTTTGAGATTTGCATTTTTAATACAGTGCATAACTTAAGTTGACTTGACAAATTCTGCCTCTTCTATTTTAGAAGAGTAACCTGTCATCAGTATTGCAAGGTATATAGTAGCCTTTGTAGCAGGTCTCATGAAGACGATGGCTTTCATATTAATTTTCTAAGGCAGTCAGTATCTGTGGCAACTGAATGAGTGTCTTATGGATTTCCTCAATGTGTTGAAGACACCTTATCTCTCCTTGTCCACCAAAATAGCAGTCCTCAGAGCTGTGATGATTTCTGGTCATTGTGACTCTTTGCTTCCCTGAGCAAAGTACTGAAATATGTTAACTATTCATTTATTTAGGTATGAAGGACATGCTTGCTATAAGGATTTGGGGGGTTCTGAGAATCCTTGATATATCCAATTGCAATACATTGTATTCCTGAGGCAGGATAATATGACAGATGCTTGCATAAACTGGTACATAACCTCTTTTGGGGGAATAATTATTAAATAGTGAAGCTATTGGACACAGTCAATGGAATATTTAACAAGCACTAATGAAGTAACTGACAGTTTGCTTGGATAACTTCTCAACTGTTCAAATTTTCGGGGGATGCCCCTATTTTTTTTCATCATCTTTCACTCCATCTCTTCTAAAATTGGAAATTGCTCTGAGAAGTTCTAAATGAGTAATACCAGCATGTAAAAAGCATCCTTAATTTGGACAGTTTTAAATAACTATGTGTTGCTTTGTATAATACTCTTGATGGAAAAGTTAAGAGGTGTACCTAGCAGCAAAACAAACACTTATAATCAAATATGAATGAGTTGTAAAATATACCAAACACTGATGTACTGGTGATTTTATTTAGTCATCTTGTATCTTAGGATTAACATTTGTTTATACATATAAGAACCTATTCTGTGTTTCCACTTTAATGTAACACACTACTGAAATGTTTTGGAGGACCCATCAGATCAATGGATAAAAAAATTCAAAAACATATGGCACTTCACATTCTGCTTGATGAATTTTTAGACTTGTCAAAAAAGCTTTAAGAGGAAACCCTAAGAGGTACATTTCACTGTACTTACTTTAAAGGCAAAAGACACACCCCCGGATTTATGAAGCCCTGCATTGCATGCAGGATTAGTCTAAGAGCTATTTTCGGCAATATGGCCGACGTGCAATCCAGGAACAAGCGAGCTCCTGTATGCAAATTACCCTCATTTGCAGGTGAAAACCATGCAAATGAGAGTAATTTGTGATCCAGGAAGCTGGCATCAGTCCGTGCAGGATGTGTGCAGTCTGCAGAAATGTACTCGGTTAGTAACCTACAAAACAGAGGCATGACAGCCCCAAATAAAGTATGCATATGATGTGTAATATATGGCCGTTGGCATGAAAAACAGTGTAAAAATGAAATATTTAACATTTTTTTTTGGCCGATATTGGATGTTTAAGCTAAGGGCACTGGCACACAAACGGGATCAGGCTAAAAATAAAAAAAAAAAAAAAAAAACTAAAACAACCATTAAGAAGAAAATCATTATTTTGCCATAATAGTCAATGACAGGCAGAACAGAACATGGCCAGTGCAGACTGGTTGCTGAGGAGGAAGGCTGAGTGTGGGACATGTAACTAAGGATTAGCAGGCAATCTTATGCAAATGAGGGGAATGTTAGAGAATCCCAGATTCCCTGTCAGTGCAAGCCTGCACCCAAGAGTGTAGGACTAGGAAAACCATGAGTGTAAGCCCTAGACATAGCTGATATCAGAGGCTGGTGTGTCAGGCATGCTGTAAGCTAATTGGAGCACTGTGGCTTATGTTTACCCTTAGCTAAGCTAAGCTAAGGCAGGGGGTGTGTCTAGGGCTGTTTTACCTTACACCAAGAAAATCATGGTGTACACAGGTAGAACAAGCCAAAATCCTGTAAAATATGCTTACAGCGTGTACACATGTTTGCGCAGCGTGCACCAGGTGTAAAAAACCCCCCAAAAAACAGGAAATAGCAGCTCCGTTCACATCTGAGCACTGTGTTTGTGCGGCGCGCCCCCAGGCTTAAACAGGAAGGTAATAGGAAGGGAAACCAGCAATAGGAAGGTAACCAAGGAGAACTAGCTTACTGGCAGGTGAAATGTATCAGAATCAGCCAATTACATGGACAGCAGACCAGTCTAGCCCAGAACACTATTATAAACTAAGCAAACACCTTCCCCTCTGGTTTTTCCCACATTCTACACCACCGGTGTATACAAGCAGGGAAGTTTTAACAAACAAACCTACAAAATGAGAAGGGCTGCAGCAGGCAACATAGAACAACATGTGCAAGAGGCTGAGGGTGGTGAGGATGTGAATGCTGCCAAACAACCCACAGTGAGGAGACAGAGAAGAGTGTACAGACCCAGAGTAACCTACCAGGGGCTACATGAGCTGGAGATAGTGGAGCACTATAAGGTGGACAGAGACCTCCTACAGCAAATTGTTGAGGTGTGCCGGCGACATCTGACACACCAAATTGGCCGAGGGGAACACATCCCAGTGGATACCAAGGTATGTGTAGGCCTAGGTATACTAGCCACAAGTACCTCCCAAAGCACAACTGGGGATATCATGGGGATCTCACAGGCATCAGCATCCAGAGTATTCCTTCAGTTCCTGGATGCCATGTCAGCACATGCCAGTGAGCACGTATATTTCCTCAACACACATGAGGTGTTGACCAGCAATATGCATCTCTTCTACCAAATAGCAGAATATCCTGGGTTAGTGGGTGCTATAGACTGCACACACATATGCATCAAAGCACCACCAGTTGAGCCGGGTAGGGCCTACATCAACTGCAGGGGCATCCCCTCCATCAACTGCCAGGTCATATGTGATGCCCAGGGCATTATAATGAATGTGTGTGCTGGCTGCCATGGAAGCTATGACGATTCACACACATGGCATTTGATGCAGCTGTACCAGAGATTTGCTAATGTGGACTTCCCCTACGATCAACTAGTGGGGGATGCTGGGTACACACTGGAGCCATGGTTGATAACACCCATCAGAAATGCACACACACCTGAACAACAACGCCATAATGAGGCACACACACAGGCCAGATATATAATAGAGCAAGGGTTTGGGATGCTCAGGTCATGATTCCAGTGTCTGGACACATCTGGTAGAGCCTTGCAGTATTCACCAGCTACACGTACCCAAATTGTTATGGTATGTGCTATGCTACACAATATGATCCTGCAGAAACAGCTGCAGCAGGAACAGCATGGGGAAGGGCCACACAGCCCCCACCAATGCCAAGGCCTGCACAGGCAGAGAGTGACTCGGAGGAGGAACAATCTGAGCCTGCCCCAATAGGCAGAAGGAGGTGTGCCCAGTATGCCCTGGCCTTGGGAAAGAGGAAATGCATAGCACATGCACTGACACAGTAAGGACCCAGGGAATAACACCTCTCTCTGACTCACACATACAGTAAAAGGGATGCCAGACATGACATTACCTGTGCTCAACCATGTATAGGAGTGTACTATGTGCATTTGACATAGGCAGCCCTCCCAGTGTCCTGTAACTGTGTACCACTGTAGTGTGGTAAAGTAGTTAGGTAGGTGTTCTAACCCCAGACCTGGCAACTGTGTATGTGTCTGACTGAGTAAAGGACAATACTTTTTGGAGTACTCACACTCCTTACAAGTCATATACTCAACTTTGGCCTGGCTGCTGATATCACCCACCTAGAAATACACCTCTGGGAAGGTTGTAGCCCAGTAATCTCTGTAGTGCATCCTGTAACTGCGTACTACTGTAGTGTGATAAAGTAGTAAAGTAGGTATTTGAACCCCAGACTTGACAACTGTGTGTGTGTCTGTCTGTCTCTGACTGAGTAACGAACAATGCTTTTTAGGGTACTCACGCTCCATACTCAACTTTGGCAAGGCTGCTGATGTCACCCACCTAGAAATACACCTCTTTGACATTGTAGCCCAATAATCTCTGTAGCGTGTTCAACAACTGCATACTGCTGCAGTGTGATTTAGGAGTGTGGTAGGGTTCCATCCCCAACGATGGCAGTTCTGGATGTTTTCTGTGTGTTTCAATGTCTGTGTACAGAGCAATGCATTAGTCACCTGCAGTACATCTGAAGTGCCCTACTTTGGCAATCCTGCCGATGACATTCCTTGTGAAATACACCTTTGGGGAAGGCGCTCCTAGTAATCCCTGTGGTACATCCTATGAAAGCTCCATGCTATAGTGTGATATATAACTTGATAAAGGGTTCTATACCCACACATGTCAGGTGTGGATGTTTTGTGTGTGTCTCACTGTCTGTGTAGGGAGCAATGCATTTTAGGCTACTCACTCGCAGTACATTTGAAATGCCCTACTTTGGTAATCCTGCTGATGTCATTCATTGTGAAATAAACCTTTGGGAAGGGAATACTTCAGTAATGTCCGTGGTGTGTACTATAACTGCATAGTGCTGTAGTGTAATAAACTAGTTAGGTAGGGGTTTTACTCCCACACATGACAGGTGTGTTTATAACTTGTATTCTGTGTAGAGGTGGTTATGTGTGTGTAACACCTGTGGTCAATGTGAAGTGGGTTTTGCATATTTCTTATATGGCGGCCCTATGATATATCACAATGTTAACCATACTGGGATAACAGATGTAAAATAGTTGAGAGGCTGGGGTGCAAAGCCATGCTCATATATGTGACATCAAGGCCAGACAATCACAGTTAGCAACCCTAGTATTACCCAAAGCACACTCTCAACCCATGTCTCATATGCACACATGCCTAGGCAACAGCCAATATGTGGGTAGTACACTGCATATTGACCACCAATAGTAACTATGGAGTGATAGCAGTGGGCTACAGAGAGCATGTCACCCTGCCTATCTGTCCAATATGTACGTACATGCAGACAGTGCACCTCCCCCGTGTTCTGCAATAGTCACCTGCACCACCTGTGGTGCCTTCACATGTGACCCACAACGGACATACCATGTCTGACAACATGCCCTGTATGGGCAGATGCCACTGACATCAGAGAATGCTGTTAGCATGCTATCGATGTAGGTGTAGGGTAAACCTGCTGCCCATTACCAGTACCTGCCACAGGTGGGCAAGACTGGCACATCTGATGATAATCTGTGTTCACAACATGGGCCAGACACCCCAGATACATTTCCACATGTCACTGCACATGCATGTGGGAGGTGTGCACATCCTAGACACCATCCATGTCATGGTGTAAGGAACACATACATGGCAGGGGATGCACAGCATTAGCCACACGCAATAGCCACCCAGGTGACTGAATGGGGAATACACTACCCACCTGTGTAAGCACATGCAGAAATGACAGCCCAGAGCCACAATGCAGACCATTGTCATGTGGCCTGATGCCAAGGTATACCCATCACCTACCCTTGTATAGCCTGCTGGCACAGTTGACCACCACACACCCATGCAGACATGCACCCATGCATGTCAGTACTGGTACCCAGTGTGTTCATGTGTGTGTTGTATGGTGTGTATATCCACATCCACACTCACTATAACCCCCCTGGGCATAATTAAGCATGCTGTCCGATGTCTGAGACCTCCTCATAATCTTTGCCCATACGACCTCCATATGACCCGTGTGGTGCATGTGATACCTAAACATTGATGAGTTGTGGAAATCCCACTATTGATGAGTTGTACTCCTGGACCTGCCAAGTGTGTCAATGTGTGTGCATCCCTGTAAGAGTGTGGCTGTGTTGATGCTGGCACCTGTTCATGCGGACAGGCACGTGTACGTCACCTACCATATATCTACAGTATCCCTGTTGCAAATGTCACTCACCATCACATATGTGTTCTGAGTGCTCCACAGCAGGTAACCCATGTGGCGCATCCAATAACTGCATCAAACTGTGACAGCACTACATAGCTGTCAGGGGTTTGATATCCTGTGCTGGTAGGTGTGTGACACAAACATGCTTCAGTTTTACTCTCCCACCCCTCTCTGACATGTATACGCCTCTGTCTGCCTCCCCCACTCCATCTCTGGTGGATGTGAAGACCCACACCTGCTTTGCTTAGGCAGCAGCATGTGTATTTTAAGTGATGCTCATAATCAGCTGATGGCCTCTGCATGAACTGCAGCCCTCCCCTAGCTGATTGCATGTGGAACAGCTGTGGTAACATTCCCATAGCCAATTGCATGGAAACACACTCCAATATCTAGGAACATCATGGTGGTGTTGGCCCTTTTCATTCACTGTAAGCAGGAACTAGATCTGTTGTTTGGCAAACAGCATCTCAGATGGCTTGGGGATGTACCTTTAACAACATACACTGTGGAAAGAGGGCAACAAACAGGAGGGGGATGTGCCTGACCTGATTACAGACTGTAAGTGCTGCTATACTGCATTTGGAGTAATGTTGGTTTAACAATGTTTGTCTGGATATGGCTGTCGTACATGTTGCAATACCTGCCATGTCATTTCCATGTATATGAGTAATCCCTATCTGCAGGGTCATCTGCAGACTGGGCAGTGTTGTGCTTTTGGTTTCATGTGTTAGCCATGAAGCATCTATCTGTGGAATGCAGAAGGTAGTGTGAGGATTGCAGTCTGTAGATGGTGAAGGCCATGACAGTTACTGACTTCATATCCCTCATAGGACATATGTTGCAACAAACCCCATTACAATGGTAAATATATGAGGTTATCACAGCAACATGTCTACAATGGCCCTGTGTATGTGCTGTCAGCCACACCTCTGTCAACCTTTGTACATATGTCATGCATGAAGTGGTGCATATGTGCTTTACACCATAAATAGTGACATCATATCTGATAACAAGCCAGTGATACATCTGATTGCTACACATGTTAGGGATTATATTTCATGACATAACCTGGACATTCTGTGGATATTTGTACAGTACTGAGGTCTGTGTAGTGATGGTGAATGTCGGCAATGTGTGTATTGTTAATATGTACTATAGCCTGTGTACAGACTGTAGTAGATGTCATTGTTCTAGTTCCCCTTCTATCAGATATTACCTGCTGCCCCACTGTATGGTACCGTTTTGGTGGACATGTTTGTAGGGCCATATACACACATGTCCCATACCACAGACACCCATCAGACCAAACTGTGCAGCAGCCCAGTATATGTAGGGTCATTCTGTGAGTGGCACATATGAGGATGGTATAGAACAGATAGTCCATATACTGTAATATTATGTTAGCTTACCATATGTGGCTGTGTTCACATTGGTTGTGGTTATGCACTTTCACACAGGTGTATCTTACCCTGTGCTGTGACATGCCTGTCGAGCCTGTAGGTACAGGTGCATTCTCTCATAGGAGATGTAGGCCAGTGTTGAACCAGTCTGCCTGTAGCCTGCACAGTGCATTGTTACATGCCTAGCAGCTTAGTGTACTTACCCAGTGAGATGTCATGTGCATATACTTGCCAGATGTACTGCTGCTGGGCCTCCCTTAACAGTCATGTATGTTAGACAGAGCAGTGGGGTGCTGTACAGATGTATGTCAATATCTAGTGGGTAGTATGTGTCCATGGCACCCCAGTACCAACAGTCATTCTGTGTCAGGCCAGACAGGAGTGTGTGAATGCAAAACCTATGGTGGCAAATGTATGCAAACAACCATACGCTCCGCAAGGATGGCGTGCAGGGTCAAACCAACAATGTAAACCACCAACGACCAGCAAAAATGATAGTGAACATGCAGTAATGAAGAAATAATGATTATTTATTTATAATTCCTTCAAATCCAGACCGGTTTCGGCTATTCAGCCTTTATCAATGAATACAATAAAGTTTTTTTTAAATGAAATGTAGCAGCCTGCATTTATACTAGTCTCTAATTACCTGGAAGCAATATTACAGCACCACCCAGTGGCTGGAGTATCCAAGTGCATATTCATTCTTGATTAAAGCATATGACCAGTGACATAAAAATGCCAGAGGTGTAGATATTAAGTCATATTTTTAAAAATAAAAATCAAAGCTCTGGAAGTAAGCCATCATATGAATATACATATTACAAGGTAATAGACCAATACCATAGTCAATATTTATGAATGCATATCATAGTATTAAAAAGCAGAAAATATATACCACTAGTATATATATATTTTGAAGGGTGATAACCAAATGTTCAAAAGAACTAAATAATAATGAGCCAAGTACTGATCATATAATATATTACAAAATAAGGCCAAAAGAATATAGTGGCCTCATTCTCAGCTATATTATAGATTATAATAAATTGAAATAATATGCTTGTAGATAATACAAATTCAACATTGTAATTGTACAATATTCAATGTTTAACGTCATCATACCAGATACGAATACCAAACCGTACATATACATGTCCATATCCTGAACAATTTTTTATCATGTTTTATAGAGTATAATATGAGCGTTGGTAGGCCTAACCACCATTGAATGGTTCATACTGATTCTTGATCTATATAAATGCTTGTTGCTGTGACCATGATTATGAAATCCTCCAGTAATCTATGAAACTCACAGATGGTCATTCAGACCTGGGGGGAATAAACATCCAAGGTCGGTTATCCAATATTGTTCCTTGTGGTTTAAAATGGTGTGCCAACCCTGTTGGTTGTTCCTATCTCCCTGAATTTTGTCAATGATCATGAACATAAACTGGGCATTGGGATGTTGTATCGTGTGTCTGTATAAAGCATTTGTTTCTTTTTTGTTCCTCATGTCACTACGATGTTCTGTCATCCTTATTCTAAGAGACCTAGAGGTTTGACCAACATAAAAAGCTTTACATTGGCAGGTAGCTAAGTAAATAACTCATGTACTGCTTCAAAATATATATATACTAGTGGTATATATTTTCTGCTTTTTAATACTATGATATGCATTCATAAATATTGACTATGGTATTGGTCTATTACCTTGTAATATGTATGTTCATATGATGGTTTACTTCCAGAGCTTTGATTTTTATTTTTAAAAATATGACTTAATATCTACACCTCTGGCATTTTTATGTCACTGGTCATATGCTTTAATCAAGAATGAATATGCACTTGGATACTCCAGCCACTGGGTGGTGCTGTAATATTGCTTCCAGGTAATTAGAGACTAGTATAAATACAGGCTGCTACATTTCATTTAAAAAAACTTTATTGTATTCATTGATAAAGGCTGAATAGCTGAAACCGGTCTGGATTTGGAGGAATTATAAATAAATAATCATTATTTCTTCATTACTGCGTGTTCACTATCATTTTTGCTGGTCGTTGGTGGTTTACATTGTTGGTTTGACCCTGCATGCCATCCTTGCGGAGCGTATGGTTGTTTGCTGACATTCTTGGCTTCGCTGGTGGCTCTCGATAGTGACACAGCATTCCTGTGTTGGCAGCTTTCTTTTTGCAACATTTTGGTATATTTTTAAGCCATTTTTTTAGTCGTTTCCTGTTCGTGAAGCAGTGGATGTCATATTTCTTGTCAAGCACTTACCATGTTGGTGAATTGTTTAGTTCAAAGTGGATGGGGAACTAACATTTTGACCAGGGAAGGATTACCTTGGGATTGCTTTGGTTTACATGCGGATAAGCTTGGGGGCCTAAAATCATGTACGGTGGTTCATTCTACTACTTTGTGGCATCTGTTTAACAACTCCTTTCTGTGCAAATTGGTGTTCAGAGATTCATCCATGGCATTCAACATTTTATAGATCAGAAGCCTATAAACCCAGGAACAACAGGAATAACTCAGGTACTGTGACTATTGGCAGGACATAAATCTAAATTTTCAGCTTCACTATATATTAAACATTTTTGTACATTTCGCGATCTTTTTTGCATTTGTACTGATAGAGGTCGGCAATACTGGTGGATTACAGGCTGCTAAATCGGAAATTAATGGAAGGCATTTGGATTATCGTTGATGGACTAGAACTGGTGAAAACATCATATTGACTTTAACTTTTGAGATTTATTTGATCTCGAAATGTATTAGTGAATGGTTGACTCTAAATGCTATATTCCTTAAATATCTGATATACAGATAATAACATCAGCTATATGTTGGGATAGGTTTGTCCACAAAGTGGGATACATTCTTTTTTACAGAATTTGATATCATAATTGAAGTGTCCCATTTACCACAGTTGCTTAGTATGCATGTATATTGACAAACTATTTATGCCATAGTTGGTCTGGGATATATAACAACAGGAATTGATCCATAACAGTACAGTATACTTGGGTCAATGATAAGTGAATCATATCTATAACAGCTTAATGAAAGTGTAGGAGGGCATACCACCTTTATTTTTATTTTTATCTTGTGTATGAACAACTATATGTGTTAGTTTTATTTTTATTTATTTATTTTACATTTGTTAACCGGGCTAGTCCAACTGGATACATGTCCATTTTCAGTGGAGGCCCGAGGAGAAAAGCTCAGAGCTTACAAAACATTTAATATTACAAGTAAATTAAAAACAACAGTACAAAAATGTATTACAAAACATTACTAAAAACAAGATTGGTACATAGTATAAAAATGACTTGACTATTTTCCCAAAAAAACAATAAGTAAAGTAAATAGAGAAAAGATGGGGATATAAGGATACTAAGGACATCTACAGGATAAGACAGCATTTGGAAAATAGGATTGGTGGTTAGATGGGATAGGTAGAGCAGCAAAGAGTAGAAAGGTAAGTGAGTAAATATGATAGAAGGATCAACTTTAACAGAGAAATTTAAAGGGAGACATGGTAGAGCAGAGGACAAGCAAGCAAAACGTAGTTAGTCAGGGTTATTACAAGAGCATAACCAGTGGTTGGAGAGGAAATGTTTAAGGTTAGTTTTGAATAGAGGGAGAGATGTAAGAGCTGTTAAGTCAATTGGTAGGAGATTCCATATTTTACCAACAAAGTTAGAAAAAAGAGAGCCTCCTGCAGAGTTATTAGATAAAGAAGTTTGCATCAGCATTTTTTTAGTTGAGCGTAGCTTTTTCAGGTTATAGTATGGTGTTATGTAGGTAGAGAGTGGGGGTATTGTTAGGTTGATAAAGGACTTTATGGGCAATAATAAGTTGGTTAAATTGTAGGAGGTGAGGTAATTCAAGCCAGCCTAGTTGTTTTAGGTTTTGACAGTGATGAGTCCTATATGGTGAGTTAGTGGCGAATCTGGCAATGTTATTATAAGATCTAGCTAGTTTGTTATGATTATTTTGGGACAGGTTAGTATAGATGGGGGAGGCATATAATAGGGTAGAGATTAAGTGAGTTCTTGCTATTGTAGATCTGGCTAGAGGTGTTAGAAATTGTTTAATTCTATATAGGGATCCGAGTTTTTAGTTGGTAGATTTTATTATAGTGTTAATGTGAGTGTTAAATTTAAGTTGATTATATATTGTGATTCCTAGGAGTTTGGTGGTAGTGTCGGGAGAAATTATGGTATCATTGTTGGATTCCAATGTAAAATGAAGAGGGGGAGATGAGTGTGAGGGTGTAAACAGCAATAATTTGTTTTTTTTAAGGTTGAGAAGAAGACAATGGTTAGAGAACCATTTTTCTATTGTGGTGAAGGATTTTTGTGTGAGAGAATGTAGGTCAGTTTGGGATTGTGCTGAGCAAATAATTGTGGAGTCATCGGCGTATTGAATGCAGGTAGAGAAGGGAATAGAGAGATGAAGGTCATTGATAAAAATGGAGAATAAAAGTGGGCCTAAGATAGAGCCCTGTGGGACACCTAAGGAAGTAGGTAGGAGTTCAGAAAGATGATTCTGCCAGAGAACTGCTTGTTTACGATTATCCAGGTAGGATGTGAACCATTTCATGGTGGATTTATCAAGAGATAGGGACTTCAGAAGGTGGAGTAGAAGTTTATGGTTGACCATATCAAAGGCTTTAGAAAGATCTACAAAGAGTGCTGACGACAGGAAATTATTGTTTCGATTTTTGTTGATACAGTTGGTAAAAGAAAGTAGGGCTGTGGCAGTACTGTGGTAAGGACGAAAGCCATGTTGACAGTACGCTAAGAGATTGTGGTGGAGTAGGTGGGTAATTAATTGTTTATGGATGCATTTCTCCATTATTTTAGCAAGAGGAGACAGAAGAGCTATGGGACGGTAGTTTGAGTATTCAGTAGAGTCACCACCTTTGTGAAGGGGAATAATATGTGAGATATTCCAGATTGATGGAATAGTGCATTCCTTAATTGTTCTTTTAATCAATATAGAGATTGGGTAGGCAATGGGTGAGGCTCCTAGTTGTAGGTATTCCCCAGGTAATTTGTCAGCTGAGGGGGTAGAAGGTTTAAGTTTTTGAAGTAAGGAGGAGATGAAGGAGGTGGGTATTGGTTCTAGGTGGAAAGGAGGGGGGGTGGGGCTTGTAGCGGGCAAGTTGGCAGTGTCAGGATATTGTTGATTTGCTATGTTTTGTACAGCTGTGGTAAAGAAGGTATTAAAGGCATTTGCTGTTTTTGTAGGGTCATCAGCGTTGCTGCCAAGTGGAGTTGGTGTGACTACTTTACCTGGGGATATTAGCCTGTTAATAGAGGTCCAGAACTTCTGTGGTTGTTGGAGGGAAGATTGTTGAAGTTGGATATAAAAGTTTTTCTTGTCCTGTATGATTGCTTTTTTAGTTATATTTCTTTGTTGTCTAAAATTTTGCTGATCAGTTATGTGTTTAGTGGTACGCCATTTGGTCCAGGATTTATTCCTGGAAAGGATTAGCTTTTTAGTCTCACTTGTGAGCCACACTGCTGGTTTGTTTTTCACTCTTATGGTACGAATTGGGGCATGATGATCTAGGATTGCTAGGAAAGTATTATTGAAGTAGGATACTGCTTCATTTATAGGAAGGGACTTAAGGGGTTCCCATTTACAATGTTTAAGTTCGGATAGGAATATTTTCTGATCAAAGTGTTTTTTACTGCGTATAGTTCTAACAGAGGGAGAAATGTTAACATTTGTTTTATGTCTTATTATATATATTAGAGAGTGATCACTAAGGTCATCTGGTAGGGTTCCTGTTGTATAGTTTTGCTCTGGACCATTTATTAATATCCAGTCCAGAATGCTTTCTTTGTTATTGGATTTGTTTATTCTAGTTGTGGAATTAATGACTTGTGAGAAACCATTCAAATTGATCAGAGAGGATGGATTGGTATTGTTACATAAATTCCAGTCGGTGTTAACGTCTCCTAGTAATATTGTTTCTTGTGGATAATTTAGAGAAAGCCAACTTAGTAGGTCTTCTAGTTTATCTTGATTGTTACCTGGTGGGAAATAAGTACAGATGATGTTAACTGATTTCTGGCTGTTTAGTTGTAGTTTTGAAATAATTATTTCTGCATTGCCATCAGAATGTAGTTTGTGGTTTATTTTACTGATTTGTAATCCTGCTTTGTAGAGAATTGCAACCCCTCCACCTTTTTTCTTGATGCGGTCTTGTTGAATAATATTGTAACCTGGGGGAATAATTTCCGTATCTATTATTGTTGGTTTAAGCCACGTTTCAGTTAAACAAAGGATGTCAAAGCGGTGAACATCTAGGAGAGCATGAACTTGAGTAATTTTGTTGCAGATGCTACGTATATTAAGGTGGGCAATTTTGAGTGTTTTTGAGGATTGGGCTGATAGTAAGGGGATAGAATTTGATTCAATACTATTAGAGAAGGATGAGTGAAGCTTTGGTCCTGGGTTAGGATGAATGTCTCCATCTGTAAGGGAGTGGAACAAAGTAAAGTTATGATATTGGCTAAGTTTAGGATTAAAGTCAAATAATTTTTGATTGTTAAGAATTGAGTGTTTTATATGAAAAAGTCGATGATATTTAGCTTGGATGTAGCTATGGTTATATGTGGAATTATTAAAGTTTGTGCATGAAACAGGAAGTGATGTAGTAGTGTATTTGGATGGTATGAAAAGAGTTTTGAGAAGGGGTTGTTCATAGGAGGTAAGGAAATAGGTAGTGATAAGAGAAGTGAACAATGACAATAGCAGTAGACAGTGGTGTAGGTTAGGCATGTTGAGAGAAGAGGGAAAATAATTATAGGTAGTGAGATGAGGAAAAGGACTGCCTTTAGTGAAAAAGGCTAGAGATAATAGGGGAAGGTTTGTATCTAGTAGGTTAGAAGATATTAGTGACGGGTGAGGTTAGTAATGAGAGAGTAGTAAGTATAAGTAGTGTGAGGAGGAGAAGGATTAGCCTTTGTGAGTAAGGCTGGAGATAATAAAGGGAGATGTATAGCTAGTGGGTGTGGAGGTATAAATGTGGGGCGTGGCTAGTAAGAAGTGAGTGGTTGGTTGGAAAAGAAATGAAGAATAGAGGGGGGTGTGGTTAAGAGAGTATATAGGTAGACACCCTGGGGGCGGGTGGAATTTGGGGGCAGGGTAGGGGAGCGGAGTGAGCCGAGGGCTTAACGGAGCGGGAAGACACAAGAGAGTGGAGTTCAGCAGGAAACAATCAGTGTAAGGGAAGAACTAACAGGTAAGTCAGTAGGTTAGAGAAAGTGTATTAGTCAGCTAATGTGTTGAAATAAAGTAAGTAGAAGAGCTAGAGTCAGAAGAATCAAGGTAAGGTAAGAGAGGTTAGGCTAAAATGCAGTTCTGGAAAAAAAGCTTCAGTTAAAGGACAAATGTGAAAGGTTTAGGGGGGCAGAAGATAAGCATAAGAGTGGGAAAAGAGAAGTAGCAGCAGAAAAAAGAATAAGGGTGCCACCTAGTGGCCAGTTGTATAGTTGCAGGGACAGACACCAGAGCAGGGGGCTAAGCACAAAAGAGGAAAAGAGGATAGAGTGTGATGTGCTAGCAAACAGAAATAGTTGAGGTAGATTAGGATAGGAATTAAATTGAGGTATATATGGTGGATGGGAAAATATGTAGGCTGCTGGTAATTCAGGAGGGATGCTTAACCTGAGATACAAAAATAGAGTAAGTCTGGTCAAACAAGGAAACTTAGCATACTTAAATTCTCTTAGTAAGTCGGTTTCTCTTGGTAGTGTAGGGTATGGGTTCAGTTGTTGAGGTTCCTTAATTTCCAGGAGGATGGTAGGCAGGAAAAAAGTTTGCTTGAGTTTAACAGTTGACCACTTTAAATTCTCTTAGTAAGTCGGTTTCTCTTGGTAGTGTAGGATATCGGTTCAGTTGTTGAGGTTCCTTAATTTCCAGGAGGATGGTAGGCAGGAAAAAAGTTTGCTTGAGTTTAACAGTTGACCACTTTAAATTCTCTTAGTAAATCGGTTTCTCTTGGTAGTGTAGGGTATGGGTTCAGTTGTTGAGGTTCCTTAATTTCCAGGAGGATGGCAGGCAGGAAAAAAGTTTGCTTGAGTTTAACAGTTGACCACTTTAAATTCTCTTAGTAAGTCGGTTTCTCTTGTTAGTGTAGGGTATGGGTTCAGTTGTTGAAGTTCCTTAATTTCCAGGAGGATGGTAGGCAGGAAAAAAGTTTGCTTGAGTTTAACAGTTGACCACTTTAAATTCTCTTAGTAAGTCGGTTTCTCTTGGTAGTGTAGGGTATGGGTTCAGTTGTTGAGGTTCCTTAATTTCCAGGAGGATGGTAGGCAGGAAAAAGGTTTGCTTGAGTTTAACAGTTGACCACTAGTCTCAGGATAAGCCCCTAACTCCAGTCACCCAACAGCCAACGATACCCAGGGAAAGAAATTTTAATTGTTTTATGTGTGCAAAGCCATCGCTTGAAAAATGTATTGTCAGTTTACAGTTGGATTAGGTTGCTACATATACTACGAGGGCAACTCAGTGTTGAAATCTTTGGCAAAGGCAATACGTGCTAAGGGGTTTCAAAAGTTTATTTGCTGGATATCATGTGATAAATAATAATACATCCTTGTATATTATTTAACAAGAATAACAAGCCTATTCAGCATTGCATTTTGAATATAGAGCATATATTGTGTTCACAAACATATATGTGCCAAGCATAATGCAGATATACTGACAGACACATATATAGACAAGTGTGGATGTTCAAATGCAGATATACTGATAGACACATATATAGACAAGTGTGGATGTTCAGGATTTATGAGTAGGTTTTTTTCTAAGTGGTGTTCTTTGACCAAATATATTATAGTATAACTGTTGAAAAATATTCATATATTTTTTATCGACACCTAGGTTCTCAGTGCAGTCCCTGTTGAACTATTACTAATTTGGACATATTGATTGAAACAGATTTGGTTTCTAGTTGGTCAAAATTCATAAATATATTGTAAAAATGGATTTGGAGCAACTACTAATGGGATTATGTGCTGATCGACATGATATTGGAGTGTTTGGTATGAATAACATGTCAAGCAGTAATCCGAGTGGCTCAAATATTAACATTAATAATGGCTGTGAAATGGCCTTCAACAAATTCAACAAGGATCTTAAAAACGTACGTGCCAATATATGGCATCTCAGACTGTTTAAGGCATATATTAACAAGGATATCACACCAAGAGGACTTAGAGTTAAGTTACAGCCTTTGGTCAGTAGGTCGGAGGACAGGCTGACCAAAGAATGGAACCAAGCTCTCCAACAATCATCAATGACTTTTGTCAAGATCCTTGCATCCTATTATGAGAGAATGGTGGACATTTGTTTAATGGAAGTAAAAGTTTCATGTGAAGAATGTAAGAAATATGAATCACAACCAACATATGCCACTTTGGTTATTAAATTATCCAAAGATCTGGCTAATTTTGACCAACTAACTAAAGATAGGAAAATACGTAAGTTCAATAGGGACTGCACTGATTACCAAAGAGGCTATCCTTTTGATACATTAAAAACTGTGAGATTTTATGATTTTGGTCAAAAAACACCAGGAAATAAACCCATGAAGAAGCCTAGGTCTATTCTAAAATCCTCTGACAAGACTTTAGCTAGTACTTCAGGGGATGACTCATCTTGCACAGACAATGACTGTAATAACTATCCAGAATCACCCAGAAGCAAAACAACTAATGTTCAGTACCTTTTAGACATACAAACAAGCGATGAGGGGGTCACAAGCACAAATATAGGAATAAGATCCAATTCCATGGAAGGGCTGTTACAAGCAATGTTGAATTGACGGAATTTGAGTTTCATAATGTTTTGAACCTTTCTAATGTTCAACTGACAGATGTACAAACTAAACTACTCAATAAAGGACTTGGTTTTATTTCTAGTTTTTTTATTAATGAACATAGCATTGTTAAGGATGTTTTGTCTTTCTGTCGTAACCTGAATTTGAAATTATTCTTTTCAGATAACACCTCTCAAAGATCACTTGATTTCAAATTTTTGAAATCAGACTTTCAACCGCCCATGAACAAACATGTCTCTATTTTCCAACAATCTGTTCTCAGGGATTTACATTTTCATCATAATGAATCATACATTCTGGGCCAGAATATGTCACCCATGGAAAGGGTAGCCTTGGAGGAATTAAAGCATAATCGCGACATTGCCATTCTACCTGCAGACAAGGGAGGTGCCGTGGTGGTTATGAATATTGGGGAATACCTTGATGAGGGGAAAAGACAGTTAGCAGATACTAGATGTTATATGCAAATGTACATTGACCCGACTGGGGTCTTTAAAAAAGAAATAGAGTCTTTTCTGAAACTAGCTGAGGATGAGGGTATCATAACAAAAAATACTGTTAAACATCTTACTGTAAAAGACCCACAGAAACAAATCTTGTATCTTCTCCCAAAAATACATAAGTCCATTTCAAAACCCCCAGGTAGACCCATTGTATCAGGGACAGGGTCCTTGACGGAACCACTATCAGCATTTCTAACACAGTATCTCAAACCCCTTTTAACATCAGTTAGGGCCCGACTACAGGACACCATGCACTTTTTACAAATTTTGCAGGATACACAGCTAGAACCAGACTGGTTAATGTGCACATTGGATGTTAAATCTTTATACACAAGCATTCCACACTGGGCGGGATTACAATCCCTGCAATACTGGCTTGAGAGAACAAACTTATATCCTCTGGGCTTCAGCACCTTACTTGTCTGCATGGCAGAACATGTATTAAACAAAAATGTTTTTTTATTTCCATGGAGAATGCTTTTGGCAGTTACAAGGGACAGCAATGGGAGCTTCCTTTGCACCCATTTATGCTGACTTATTCATGGCCTATTTTGAAGAATGTATGATATATGACAAATCACACAATATTTACATGGTGGAAATCGATATCTGGGACGATATTTGGATGATTGCTGGATGGTGTGGAAGACAGATGAAGCATATCTAAAGGAATTCATGGAGTACCTGAATGGTAACATTTGGGGTATTGAGTTTACGGTTACATGTAATAGGAGTACCATAGATTTTTTGGATGTTACTGTTTACCGTAACGCAGATGACACTCTAAGTACCAAAACATTTAGAAAATACCCTCAATATAATACCTTGTTACACTCCTCCAGTATGCACCCAAACCACACCATTCGCAACATCCATAAGTCTCAATTTATGCGTATTATGCATTTGTTCATCTCATGGTGAATTTGAACATGCCAGACTAGACTTATACCATAGATTTCAGGACAGAGGATATAGAGACATAGATATATATCAAGCTAGTTCATGGAGCAAAACCATAGACAGGAGAACATTGTTACAATACAAAAAATCAGAGCATGCTCATCAGGATTCTATCTTGAGATTTGTCACCACATATGGCAGGAATCAACCTATTGTCAGGGATATACTTAATTGCAACTGGAAAATTCTTTTGGCTAATGACACTTTAAGGTCAATACTAGGCCCTCAATGTCAGATGTCATACAGAAGAGGCAAGAATGTGGGAGGGCTATTTTCACATTACAAAAACAGAGAAGGGGGAGGTGCGATATATCATCAGACCGCTATCAGTGGTGATAAACTAATTGGTACTTTTCCATGTGGTCACTGCTGCTCCTGTCTACAAGTCAGTACACTAAAAGAATTCACCAGTGCCAACACCAATCGTGTATTTAAAACCAGGGTGTTTGGTAATTGCAGCAGTACATGGGTTATTTACTTAGCTAACTGCCAATGTAAAGCTTTTTATGTTGGTCAAACCTCTAGGTCTCTTAGCATAAGGATGACAGAACATCGTAGTGACATGAGGAACAAAAAAGAAATAAATGCTTTATACAGACACACAATACAACATCCCAATGCCCAGTTTATGTTCATGATCACTGACAAAATTCAGGGAGATAGGAACAACCAACAGGGTTGGCACACCATTTTAAACCACAAGGAACAATATTAGATAACCAACCTTGGATGTTTATTCCCCCCAGGTCTGAATGACCATCTGTGAGTTTCATAGATTACTGGAGGATTTCATAATCATGGTCACAACAACAAACATTTATATAGATCAAGAATCAGTACGAACCATTCAATGGTGGTTAGGCCTACCAACGCTCATATTATACTCTATAAAGCATGATAAAAAATTGTTCAGGATACGAACATGTATATGTACGGTTTGGTATTCGTATCTGGTATGATGGCGTTAAACATTGAATATTGTACAATTACAATGTTGAATTTGTATTATCTACAAGCATATTATTTCAATTTATTATAATCTATAATATAGCTGAGAATGAGGCCACTATATTCTTTTGGCCTTATTTTGTAATATATTATATGATCAGTACTTGACTCATTGTTATTTAGTTCTTTTGAACATGTGGTTATCACCCTTCAAAATATATATATATACTAGTGGTATATATTTTCTGCTTTTTAATACTATGATATGCATTCATAAATATTGACTATGGTATTGGTCTATTACCTTGTAATATGTATGTCATATAATGGCTTACTTCCAGCGGTTTGATTTTTATTTTTAAAAATATAACTTAATATCTACACCTCTGGCATTTTTATGTCACTGGTCATATGCTTTAATCAAGAATGAATATGCACTTGGGTACTCCAGCCACTGGGTGGTGCTGTAATATTGCTTCCATGTAATTAGAGACTAGTATAAATGCAGGCTGCTACATTTCATTTAAAAAAACTTTATTGTATTCATTGATAAAGGCTGAATAGCCGAAACCGGT
>NC_056746.1:540314366-540359366 GCF_019279795.1 Protopterus annectens
ATATCGGAAGCCCACAAGCCCCCTAGTGGTAACAGTGGGACTGAGATCCCCACCCATGGGCAGTCACCACTACACCTTCACAGCTTCAAAGGTGGCTGTGCTGGGGGCTGAGCCACAGAGTCAGCCTGACTCTCTAATTGTGACATTGACCTTGAGTAGCATCTTACCCTCACCAAGAATGATGCCACAATATGAAGACAAGATGATCAATTTCAACAATTGGCTTAAGTACTGGTGTCATTCAAATGGGATCCAATGCCTGTCAGCTTGGGATGATATGCTCGACAAGCCACGATGCTTCGCTAGGGACGGCTTGCACCTGTCACCCCTGGGCTTTCGGATATTGGCAAAGGCTCTTGCTACCCCCATAGTGCCTTTTTAGGCAAGGCTCAAAAGACAAGCCCACCTCCATAGGTATCACAAGGGATAAGAAACTAAGAGTAATGCTACTCAATGCCAGAAGTCTAAACCTCAGGATGCATGCACTCGAAACTCTCCTTAGCATGGAGAACATTGATATCTGTGCAGTAACAGAAACATGGTTCAGGGCTCCCGAGAGCATCCCAGTACTACCAGGTTATACCTCATACCATGCTTTTCGGCCACAAAACTTGGAACGAACCAAAAAAGGAAAGGGAGTATCGATATTCATCAAATATACCCACACCTCCAGGTTGGTGGCAAAGCACGAAGCATCAGAGACTATCCATGTGCAACTAGCAGTGGGTAAAACTGCCTTCCAGTTTATAGCCTGCTACAGACCACCCTCCCAAACCCAGGAACCCCACTCGGCCTTCCTGAGAACACTGGAAAATATGAAGGTCTCTCCAAACACCATTATAATGGGCAACTTCAACTACCCAAACAGAGACTGGGAGCATTACTCTAGCTCCAACACCCTAGCCCAAAGGTTCCTAGAATTTCTAAACTCAAATGCTATGGAAAAACTTGTTACCACTCCCACAAGAAGGGAAAACATACTGGACCTGATCATCACCAACATGGGGACTCTATGCTCCAGACCAGAAGTGTATCCCTTACTGGTAAGATCAGACCATAAATTAATCTCACTGGATATTCACATCCTGACCCCACCCCCTGCCCAGAAAACCACAGTGAAAAACTTCTCTAAAGCAAATTTCACACTCCTCAAAACCAAGGTGGAATCCTTCAAAGCCCCCGGGCCTGTGGAAAATACGGCCCAGACCGCAGAATCATTTATAAATGCATTCTATGAACACCTTCAGGAATGCATGGATCATGCGATCCCAAATAAAACCAAGACCCAATCCTCCAAAGGCAGACGTCCTGTCTGGTGGACCCCAGCCATAAACAAACTATACAATAGAAAGAGGAAGCTACTAAGTGATAGAGCAAAATCCCAAAAAGGGAAGGCATCACTGATCAGTATTAGCAAAAAACTACGGGCACTCATAAAATTGTCTAAGGCCAGCTTCAAGAGAAAAATTGCACAGGACACTAAGGATAATCACAAGGCTTTCTTTAGTTATGTTAGGAACCTGGGTGGTAATTCCCAGATATGCTCAGAATTAGTCCAAAATGACAAAAAATACACCGAACCCACAGACATTGCCAACATCCTAGCTGACAGGTTCAGCGCAAACTTCTACCCCCCCCTCCCCACCAAAAGGGCAAATATCTATCCCAGCAGAGTGCTGCCCCCCCTGACATCTCAGATGCTCAGGTAAGAGCTGCCCTCTCCAAAGCAAAAAACACAGCATCAATGGGACCAGACGGTATCCCAGGCTGCGTCCTACATGAACTCCAAGAAGAGCTAAAACCAAACATAAAACTACTGTTCAATCTCAGCCTTACTACAGGATATGTGCCCAAAGAGTGGCGTACAGCAACAGTGGTCCCTCTCCATAAAGGTGGTGCCTCAATGGATCCTGGAAACTATTGCCCCATAAGCCTGACTAGCTTGGTCTGCAAAGCTATGGAAAGGATCATCATGGACCTCATAAATAAAGATATTGGGGACCTACAGACACTGGATCCTACCCAGTTCGGCTTTGTTAAGGGCAGATCCTGCCTCTTGAACTTGGTTAATTTCTTTGAAACAGTCACCAAGGCCATTGACAAGGGGAAGGTGGTCCACACAGCCTACCTGGACCTCACAAAAGCCTTCGATACAATACCCCACTCGGGCATTATAGATAAGCTCACCAGCTTAAATATAAACCCCTATGTCACTAGATGGATTGCAAACTGGCTCAAGGACAGAACCCACATGGTTAGAATTGCTGGAGCCATGTCAGACTCCAAACCAGTTACAAGTGGTGTCCCACAAGGCTCAGTCCTGGGACCTCTCTTGTTCGGTATATATTTCTCGGAGGTATAGGCCAACACAGAAGGACTGTGGCTGACCAAGTTTGCAGATGACTGCAAACTGGGCGCCATAATAAACTCTCCAGCCGACACCAGCATCCTCCAAAAGGGCCTCATAGAAACAGACAACTGGTGCCAGAGCCATGGCCTCAAGCTAAATGCCAAAAAGTGTATAGTCATCCCCTTTGGCAAAAACAAAGTGCCCACAAATTACCACATAGGTGGTAATCCATTAAGTACAGAAGAAGTAATTAGGGACCTGGGGACCCAAGTTGATAGCAATCTCTCATTTCACAACCACGTGGCCAAAGTGGTTAGAAAAACATTTTATATAGCCCACCTAATCATGAAGGGATTCACATCTAGATCAGGGGAGGTCATTGTGCCTCTTTACTCATCCCTCATCAGGCCCATAATTGAGTACAATGCCCCTTTTGGGATGTACCTTACCAGACACTTGCAGCAACTGGAAAGACCCCAAAATTACCTCACCAAGAGGATCAAAGGGCTCAAACAGATGCCATATGCTGCCCGGTTAAAGAAACTCCAGCTCTACTCAGTGGCATACCCCCTGTTCAGAGGCAATCTGTGCCTGATGTATAAAGCCATGTCCAACCCAGAATTAATGGACATGCTGCACCTCAGAAAATCCAAATCCCATCGAGCTCTGGCGAGAGACTTGAACCTCAGCACTGAAATAAATAGGACATGCTAGAGGGACAGATTCATAACCCAGAGGCTCCCTTCACTCTGGAATAAAATCCCAGTCCAGGTTAAGCAGAGTCCCTCATTGACTCTCTTTAAGAGGAATCTTGATGAGTGGATGGGAGATCGTAGGTTTACCCCAGGTATCACTTCTGTGTCACTGTTAGACAAAGGCACAGTATACTAACCTCGAAAAAGGGCATAGCAAAATAAATTTAAAATGGGTGGCGAAAGCCAAACACATTCTTCCTAGGCTTATAAATGCCCTAGGGCAGATAGCCTAGTATGAACCTATGAACCTATGAACGTGCAGCCCTCAAGCTGGTGTAGAATATCACCAAATTCCTCGTTGATCGCTCTACACAGCACAACCCCGACCTGGCGATGGGTGACAGGTGCCTGTCTGCCCCCACTCCTGGGGGGGGCTAGCCCAATCCCCTGAGGCAGTTCCACCCAAAGGTGGTGCAGGACCAATGGACAGGGTGGTGCAGGGTTGGGCTCCAGATATGCTGGTGTCTGGTGCCTCAGCCAGCTGAGGTGGGACAGGTGGGTCCACTGGGACCGGCCTTCCCAAGCGTGCTACAGTGTGTAGATTTCAACATCATATATGGGTTAGTAATAGTCAATACATTAGAGGGTTAGGTAATACAGCATGCACAGATATTCCCATTAACCCAGACACCAGATATAGAACAGTTGCATAGCAAACAGAACACATGCATATATGGAATCACAGTGGTAATAAGAACAGCATGCAGGTACGTTGATGCACCATGCCAGCAATGTTGGAATAATTCAATATGGCACATGCATGGGAACCATTAGAATATTTATCAAACGATTGGCCATTATCAGAGTCAGTACATACTAGCTGGGGTGGGTATGTTGATTATTGTTGGAGATAAGGTGGGGGAAGACAAAGATGTCAATTAACAAGTAGTATATTTTTGTACTCAACATTACTTTCCTAGTCAGTGCTGTTATCTGTACCTTACAAGTCTTCCTACACTACCCTATAGACCTATACTGGACACTGATATGGCTGTCAACATCATTACGCATGAACCAGTTTTACCTGCAGTATACACCTCTTACCTGGTATACCTGTGGAGGGAATGTTTGTTAACACTGACTAATGGTTTGTACACATATACCCGGATTCCAGGTGGATGTTTTGCACTATGCTATCCAACTCTTTCTGCACAGACTCTGGCCATGTGTTGACCACATGCTGGTGTGCCTGGACATATCTAGAATATTGCCCTCTTCCACCTTTAGTGACCTGACACACACACATATACATGCTTTCCTACACAGTTATATTATGTAGCACAGTGTGGATGACAGTGACCAGTGATACTTTCTTATTCAGAGAAACTGCAACAGTCACAATCCCCTACAATACCAGGGTGGACAATACCAGTGCAGGTTATATTGGTCTGTATTTATCAGCACATTGTTCATATCCAACGTACATGTGGGAGCAATGTTTGTTAGCACTACCTGACTGTTGCCACACAAAGTTCCAGATTACACATTGGTATTCTGCACATACTACTCACTCTGTTACTGTACACACTCTGACCACAGCTTACCAAGTTGAGGTGTAAATGGGACATATGTGGCTTCTTAGTCACATAAGATATTGGGGATTTGCTAGTGTGCCAGATGTTTGCCATAGATGTGCGTCAATCAGTTGTATTTCCTGTTTGCTGCCTGTATGTCTGGGATCATCCCACTCATTTCCCAGGGGGACAGGTTGATAGGCAATAGATATGGGCCACTTTAATATACATTCTGGACATATCTGTACAGTTGTGGGGTATGATTCTGTATGCAGACTACTGCCACTGGCAGGAATTGAACCGTGGCTGTGTGTGCTAAAAAGAACAACACTTCACATCTCAGTTACATGTGCTATTCGGTTTGTGTTGTTTGCATTTTTCCTGTTCACTGTCTATGTGTCTCTCAGTTGCATTAAATGGTCTCTGGAGATTACACCTGTCATATACAGGCATCCCTACACATTCAATTTATGGTGCATGGTGTAGGTAACAGTGCTTAATACAACAGTACTATTACATGATTGCAAATCTACATTACCATATGATACCAGAATATAGATATATAGTCAAGCAGTTGGACCTGTTTTGTCAGGGTATTACTTTTATTGCCATACTAACAATATCAGACTCATCCTGCCATATTCTCTAGTTTATGCAGTACTTGCCTTGAACAATACAGGTTTTATATTAGCAACTACTTTACTACTACTTTTATTTTTATTTCCTATGACAGTAGAAGCATGAGTATTACTGACCTGCCTCGCATCTTCACCAGGCAGCTGATGTGGGCCTCCTGGTTCGTGGCCCACTTCATTGCAGCTGTGGGAGACATAAGAGGGATATTTAGCTATACCTATCCATGATATACCTAAGATGGCAATTATTACACAGGTCAGGGACTGATACACATGGCTGGGACATCCCCTGCTGCTCTAGTCTCTTGAAGCCACTCCTCCAAGAAGTCCCCCTTCCACCGCTTCAGGTCAGTGTAGTGGTGCCTGACCTGCTCACCAGTTCGGGGTATGCCAGTGGTACTGGTGAGGTCTCGGGTGAGACAGTCCCAGGCCTCAGCCTTATATTAGGAGCCCTGATACTAGCCCTGCAGCAGTCGCTGTGCATGGTCTTTAACTTGGAGTCCAGCCATGACCTTAGACTCCTGGATGCACCAGCGGTGCACCTGAAAGTGCACTTCATCTCCCTTTACTGCCATAGTGCCTGCAAGGAGAAGCTACACCCAGTTATGAGCTGTATTCCTGCCTCTTGGATTTAAGTAGGGACGATTTCCCTGCACTTTTACGTGATTAGCCAGTTTTGAAAAGGCTATGCTATGGGCACACCTGAGGTTGGGAGGTATACCACTGGGCAGATTGAATTGGCTTCCCTACACATTGTTTACACTTACTACGTTGAGCTGTGTTATAGTTAGCATTGCTTAATAGTTAATTAGTACTAGATTTGCCTTTTGGCAGTGATTTATTATTCATTACAGGTTATATATGTGTCTGGTATCCGTGATTCATGTGTACATACACTGTATGGGGACCTGGGGACTTCGACACTGTGTTACAATAACACCTCAAATCTATGCTTACTGCAGTACTCCAGTTCACATATTTATGTTTTGTGGCAGGTTATACAACATCACACTGTACATAGATTCAGTTCACCTGTTTGATTTGATTTTCCTGTGGTGAGGATTAGTTTGCTGATACCTCATTTAAATGTATTGCTATGATGGCTTAGTGGTTAACTACTGTGACTGTGGTATACAGGGTCCTGAGTTCACACCTTGCATAAGCTGTTTACTTTGTTGCTGGGCAGAACACAGGCCATTGGGTACAGAGTGATTAAGGCACTTTAGAACAGTTGTAAGCGGGTGTGCACGGGTTTGCGTGGAGCTAAGCAATGCTAAACTCCGGTTACAGTTTCTTACATTCAGTTAGCTTCTACTTTGCTTAATCTGTGTAGGCAATGCTTACCCCCATGCAAACACACTTAAACACGCTTACTAGTGCTTAAATATGCTTACTACTGCTTATTTGTGCTTAAACCTGCTTACTAGTGCCTTATTCATTATGACACTTCACATGTGCATTTAATGCAGTACTCCAGTTTACATTTAAATGTTATTTAGTAGGTTATACAGCAAACAAATGGAAAGAAATGTTCATATACAGATTTCACATGGAAAATGGTATGTGTTGGTGTGGGACTCGAACCAGGAATGCCTGCTAGTTAGGCAGATGATCTGACCACTACACTATTGCTGTGCTGTTTCATGTGCATATATCTTCCTTGTTATCCTCTTCAGCTTTTTAAGCTGCTTTAACTGTAGCTTAGCAATGGGCACACCCACACACCTACAATTAACTGTACTCGGAGTTAAAAAAAAAAAATAAAGAGGCTTCTTTTTATTTTTATGTCATGTTGCTGTTGTACACATGGGGGACTGTTGGTGGGGATATGTGGACACCTATGAGTGGTCTCACTCATTTCTTTACACTTTTGGCAGTCCTTCATTGCAGGGGCATGTATATTGTGAGAGGTCTGCTCTCAGACATACCCCCTGCACTCAGCCATGCTCCATGTAGGAGTTGGAGCTCAGGCAGCGCGCCTTCATTAACATGCATGGCGTGCTGCCGTCCTCTTCCTAAACTGCTGCTTCTGTGCAGGACTAGACTAGTCCTGCATGGAAGATAAGTAAATCCAGGGGACATTCTCCTGGTAAGGAGTTTGAGGTGACTGTGAATTAATCCAAAATGTAGTCATATTAAGTTTTTGTAAGTCTGCTAAAAACAAATTATATAGTCTTATGTGTTAGTAAATGGTTTACTAGTTTAATATACAACTATCAGCAAGAATATTAACTATAACGTGTTCTGGATGAATGTTTTATTGCAGATTTTGCAGTTCTTGAACTTTAAAATAGAAATCTAGTGGGTATTTTTGAGTTCCAGCATTCTTTTATCTGTCTTGTGGTATGGTAATTAAAATTCTCCCATGACCCTATAGATATAATTTCCTTTTAAGAGCAAGGGTGCAAATTAGCTCAGAAGGGTAATTTGTCTCACCTTAAGCTTTACTGTAACAAGGTTGTATAACTGTTTCAGCAATTAAATAGTAAAAGTTTAGAACCCTTTAAATTTTGATGCTATCTATTAAATTACTCTTTGTGTTCTAATATTACTTTTCCTTTTCTTCTTATTTAGCTAAGTGATAACATCTGGGATCCATACTTCCATAGCAGGGAGATGTTTCTTTGTAGTATTTTTTTTTAAATACTGCTGTAGTATCTGCTTTAAATGCAATAGCATACCCTTTAAGGTAATTTTAACACAGCTTTTTTGTGAAAAATAAATGATGTAACATGCAAGGAAATGAAGCCATTCCTGGATGGTATTGTGATATCTTGGCTCATTTCCCAAAGATTATGTATTTGTCTCTCACTCCAGATTTGAATACTGTTATTTATTATTCAGTAATATTCTATTATAAACTACCATTGTGAGGTCCTCAGTACATCTTTTCATGTTGCAGTTTCCCTGTTATGAACTCTTATGTAAGAGTACAGCTTACAGGAAATAAATGAAAGACATACACAAAAAGTTCTTTATTTCAGTGTGGTAATACCAACCAACGAAAACTTTTTAATTTCTTAAGAATCAGATTAGGAGTGGAAACAATAGTCTCTTCTGATATTTTCTAACAAATGTAGACTTACAAAGGAGCCTCCCTTAGATGATGTCAGCTGTTCTTCCTTGTGTGGGTTTGAGTTGAAAAAGCTGAAAGACAAGCAAGATAAATGACAAATAAAAACATGGGAAATTATTTTTGAAATGCTACCTCAGCTGTTTAATGAAACAGTCAATAATAGTTCTTTGTTTACACCTAGGTAGAATTTATTATCTTTATTAATTTTGTGTTAACCTGGTAAGGGCCTTTGGAAATATTTATTTTAGTTATTTATTATAAAACTGCAGGGAAATTCATTCTGATTGCAGATGTATTGAATCTCATTTCATGCAAATAAAGGATGCTATAATCAATTCCAAATCTTTAAGATATAGGATATATATTCACTATCTCTTTTTAGCCTAACCCATAATGTATACAAGTATGGAGTCACTGACATTCAAAATCTGATCAATGATGAAAGGGAGCAGAAACACACTTGAAAAGAGTCCCTCTAATTTATTTTTTACAACAGGAGTTAATGCATTTTCTGTCAGTATTTGAATTTTTTAAAGGAAAACTTCACCTTCTTCTACAGTTTAACTTGACTCTTAGGTTAGTTTTCTCCCTACAGTATGATTCCAGTATTGTGTAGGTACCTAAAAACTACTTGGACTTTATAAAACTTTCATTTCCTTACCTTGGAATCAAAGTAAAGGAAAGACCACCCATTTTTTTTATACACTTAACTTCTCTCATAATTTGCAGAGGAATTGCCTACACCTGCATGATATACCACAGACACAAATAAATTTGCAGTCAGGTACTGCTGACAATCTTATACAGGTAATTAGTCCTGCTGATGTCAAGAGACCAGGCTGCTGTAAACAAGACAGAGAGGTGTGAAACTGTTTTCCATTGTCTTTATTGCAGAGAAAAAGAGAACTTACACTAATTCACAGCTACTTCCAATGCAGCCACGCTTTTCATAGCAAAAAAGAGCAATTAGATCAGTCATTGGTTCAAAGGCAGTTGTCACCTCTTTTGACACATTTACATAAGCAGTATCACAGCATTGAAACGCTAACCTTTAAACTTTAAATGTTTGTTGTTTTTACTACTTTACATTTTAAGACGACGAATGTAGTCTTAAAGATGTATGTGACATGTTGAGAAAACGCAGAAAATATTTATTTTTGCAATTCTTGTGAAGCATCAGCACATGTACCATAGCATGGGGGAGGGGCTGTCAATTCATCTTGGAATACTAAAAGATACTTTGGATAAAGGCCTGCAATTTACCACTGTTTTGTTTGTAGCCGTATATTTCCTTAGTGTACTGTAAAACAAGCCCTGGGACACACACACACACACGCACACACACACGCACACACGCACACACACACACACACACACACACACACACACACACACACACACACACACACACACACACACACACACACACTTGAGGGCCATTCAAGAAATAAAAAAGCAGTCCTGTTACAGATAGTATATAACATGACAGTGTCTGACACTAATCCCATGTTATTTCAGTGACACACCACTACTTCCCAAGTCTATCATGACTGATATAAAGCAGACTTGAAATAGATTATGGGAAAGAGAAAGGCTTGAAGAAAAATAAGATCACATTGATATGTCAAGCCCCATTGACAGCCATTTTGCAGAAAACATTACAATTCTATAAGAAGCAGAGGATTTTGAGGACTTAGCTCAGAAAACAGAGACATGGGGAAAAATAGATTGTTTTATCTAAGGTGGATGTTTTCTTTAAACATGCAAATTAATAATAGTCTCTAAAGGGAAGTTTTAAGTTGGGTTCTTGTATCACAAAATGAAATGTATTTATTCTATTTTCCTATAAATACATCAGCATCTCTAAGAAATGCATACTTTGATTCAATAATTCTACAGAGCTAATTTTTTCATCAGACATTTTTGATATTTTTTCACATAAAGCCCCTCTGTTTCTTGGTGAGCTGATTAGAGTAAAATGTTTGTTTTACAGCTTTGTGTCTAAGATAATCTTCTTCTGTTAGTTTAATTATACTTCTTAAGGCACATCTCTCTCATTTGTAGATAATACTGTCATCCTGAGCAGGGACAGTGAAAGGCTCATACAAGTGAGGCAGATTTTGTCTAAAGTTTTCAGAAAGGCAGTGAAGGTGTGCTTCATCTACTGGAGTGCAGTCTATAATACACACACACACAAACATACACACACACACACACACACACACACACACACACACACACATATATGTGTGTGTGTGTGTGTGTGTGTGTGTGTGTGTGTGTGTGTGTGTGTGTGTGTGTATATATATATATATATATATATATATATATATAAAACTATATGTATATATGTATGTATATATATATATATATATATATATATATATATATATATATATATATATATATATATATATAAAACCTTTATTAAATTAGAAGAGTAGAAACAGCCTAGGCCCAACTGTGAAGTCCCCCAGAAAGGAGCAAATAGTTTACTTCTTGAAAATTGGGCCAATATGGCTCTGCTTGTAAAACAATATGATAGGGCGATTTTTCAGTGTCACTTTACTTCATCTCTAAACTGCAGAAGGCAAAGGCAAACTGTGTAAATAGTATGGGCTTCTAATCAGCAGATAGATTCAAATGAAAAACAGGATCCTAAATTCTGGTAATCTATATTCTGAATGCATATCTGGAGAAAAAAATGAAACACAAAACCAATGAAATGTTTGCATGAGAAAGACATTAAAGAGTTTTTTTGCTGTTGGGTTAGAAGTGCTGTAGGCTCCATGTTTATTGAAGGAGTGCATCATGGACATTTATTGGCTACTGTTTATTTTTTGTGTTGATACTGTTGTCCTAGTTTCTGGAATGTTGACACTAGAGTGTCTTGAGTGAAATTGATTCAGTACTATGGGAGTAATGTTTCTGGTTATGAGTCCAATGGAAAGTATTAGAAAAGCAAACAAGAAAGCTAAAATCAAATGGCCAAGAGTCAGAAAGGGCCAGGTATCTTACCACAGGGAAGGCAATGTGCATTTTACTTTGACCTCTGGTGGTGATGGGGGTATGTAGTATGCAAACCAGCAAAAAAAGGCTACAGGTGTTGATACCCACCCCCTGGGGCACACTGATGCCTGTGCATATTTCCCCATAAGCACTGCTGAATACAAATGCTGATGCTCAGTGGAAGTTAGGCAGGTATATGCAGCTGTCTCATCCTCTTATTTTGTATTATGGCATCCAGTCATGCCATCAAGCATCATTAGACTGAGTACTCTTTCAATGAATGCCAATAATCTGAAGTTGGTACATTGAAGCCACTTTCATTCATGGTTCAGTTTTCACATCTTTCCACTGTTTTGCAACTTCGGAGTAGTTCTACATAAGTCCAGAGGGTATGGGAGTATCCCTGCACACTGGGTGTGCAGGGAATTTCCTCATAAAAAAATATATACTCCAAAGCTTGCTAAAAGTAGTTTCAGTGTGATAATTTCAGACACCTTGCAATGCTAGATGACTGAGAGATAAGCAAGTAAATACAAAATTAGGCTATGGTTCTGTACACACTATACTGATTTTTTGATGTTATTTTACTTGCGCAGGAAATTACCTCTTTTAAGATTTTGCTGTTTTGCAAATCTTGCACAATTTATCTAATTAGGGATCTTAAGGTCTCTGACTTTTGTCATTCTATGCTTATGTATGGTTGTAAATTGTGTGCATGTACATACACTTTTTTAATTGTTTTTTCTATCATTAATTATACAATATAACTATGGATACACAGCACCGTTGTCACATTAGGTATATGTTTGTGGTTCTTACCCTCTTGACTAGTATGCCTTTACTGTAATATTTTGGAATATAATTTGTGATGGTTGTGGCAGTTTAGATTTAAGAAATGTATTATCTTATTATCCCAATGGATCCAGGTTCAGTTAGCAGCTCAGGTAACTGATGGAGTGGCAGGGAAGGATGGGCATTCATGCCCAGGAGAAAGGCATTTGCTGTTGATGCTTTTTTAGGGGAGGCATGGTCCAATGAGGACAGTTGCTCTCAAATTATCTAATGAGCATGGGGGGTGGGGCAAATACTGGGTATGGCATTTAAAGAAATCTCAGCAGGGTGTAAGCAGAGAGGGCAGAGCCCCCTGGATACACTTAGAATCCACAACCGGCTCCAGTAACAGTGAAAGTACATATGGAGGTGGATAGGAGATGAGCTGATTTATGCAACATGGACATGAATCACCGGGGACCTAGCCAGGAAATAATGATGTTTCAAGCTAGCAAGTAATTGCCCCAGAGTTGACCTTAACTTATGGCAACTCTATGTAAAGACCCTAAAGGGTTTCAGTGACATTTTACAGAAGTAGATCACCAGACCTTTCTTCCATACACATACGGCTGCTGCCCTGTTGTTCCTCAGCCAGGTTTTGAACCCAGCTCTACCAGTTGATAATCCTGCACCTTAACCTCTGAGCAATCAGGCTGGGGGAATGATGCACCAAGAGGGACTAAAAAATATTAAAAAAAAAAAATGAATTGTACAGTTTTCGGTATCACACTGAGTCTTCTTCACATTTCAGACTTGCAATGGCTGCTGAATATATCATTATTTCATCCTTAATTCAAAAATTTCCTACATGTTCTACAATCTTACCTCTCAACTGTACAGATTTTCGCAGAAAGTGTAGATGTTTGCCTCATATTTTTGTTGTGTTCCTCAAAAAATGTGTGTTTTTTCTGGCAAATCACTGAGGACTGAAACACTAAATAATGACATACATTTGATTTTCAGACTTCATATCCTCCAGAAAATGCATGCTAATACAAATCTTGTTAGTCTAGCAGATTTGTATTAGCTAGATTTACATCTAGATGTGTAAGAGATGTGATGATGTGAGGTAGTGCCATCTGTGCTAGGGAGAGTATGGCAGTGCATGTGTAACATATGCCAGCATAGATAGCTGGAGTTTTGTAAAGAATTTTATGCGATTTGATATCACACTGATTTCTACAGATGATTGTGTTAAAAATGCATCTGGAAAGCTGTTGTGTTAAAAATGCATCAACAGTGGGCCCTGCTAGACAGAAAAGAGATATACACATATGTCAGACAATATTATTATAACTGATTAAATGTATCCCCAGGATTCATTAAGCAGAAAAATCTGTGCAGGAACAGTGTAGCCATTCCTGCATGGAATATGGCCACTGAGCAATCCAGCAAACAGCTGATCTGACATGCTCAAGCATGCCTACACTGTTCCTGCACAGATATGACTGCAGAATGCTAATTACCTCATTTGCTGGTAAAAAACATGCAAATGAGGTGAAGTAGCGATTCACCAAGCAGCCAGGTATCCATGCAAGAACAGTGTTATTTGCAGAAATGTATTCAGTTACTAACTGAATACATTTCTGCAAATAACAAAGTTGAGGCGTGACATCTCTCAAAAAAGCATGTATTATAGTGTTTAGCATGCCAATGGCCAAATATATGGCCATTGGCATGGAAAACTGATTCTTTTCTATAAAAATCAAACTTTTTTTTTGGCCGATCTCAGACATTTAAGCATAGGGCAGCGGCGCGCAAACAGGATTGTGCCATAAAAAATGTGAAAACTCAATTTTAGGGGAAATCTGCATTTTTCCATTATAGTCTATGGCATGCTGAATCAAAACAATACCAGAGAACTCTGGCTATCAAGGAGAAAGGCTCCTTCTTAGTACAGTAAGTATGGACTAGGGCAGTGGGGTATGCAAATGAGGGGAATTTACAGAATCACAAAAACCTTTTAAGTCCCACACTGCACCTAACTGTGTAGGTTCTATAGCATGATAGTGTAACTAGGAGGAGCAACAGACATGAAAAAGGGGTGTGTCAGGCATGTTGTAAGCACATTGGAGCCCTGTAGTGCAGAGATAAGCTTAGCTAAGCACAGCTAAGCAAGGGAGTGTGTCTGAGGCTGTATTGACTTATTCCATGAAATGAAGAGTGTATTTGCACCCAGGGAAGGGCCATTTTTTCCTGTTTACACTAGCTAAATGGGTTTGCGCAGTGCGCACCGGGTCTAAAACAAACAAACAAAAAAAAAAAAAAAAAGAAAATGGGAATAGCAGCACTGTTTACATTTCGGCAACAGGTTTGCATGGCATGCCTCGGGGCTTAAAAGGGGAGGAAATGGGAAGGGAAAAAAAGAAAAAAAAAGGGAAATAGCAGAATTAAAGCAATCAAGTACAATAACTTAGCTGGCAGGTGGAATGCATCATAGTCAGCCAATCATACAGGCAACATCTGCAGCACAACAGTATAAAGTATGGAAACACCTTACACTCTGTTTTTTTCCACAAACTCTGCACCATTGGTGTACACATGTGGTGGAATTTTAACTGGAAAAATGTTATGGGCTGCCATTGCTTTGATCCATCAGTATGTGCAAGAGGCTGAGGGTGGAGAGGAGGATAATGCTGACAACCATCACAGACCAAGGAGGAGGAGGAGAAGAGTGTTCAGACCCAGGGTAACTTACCAGGGGCTACATGATCTGGAGATAGTAGAGCGCTACAGGGTGGACAGAGACATACTTCAGCAAATCACTGAGCTGTGCTGGTCTCAACTCAGACCTATAACCAACAGAGGGGATCCCATCCCAGTGGATATCAAGGTATGTGTAGCCTTAGGAATTCTGGCTGCAGGTACTTTCCAAATACCTACTGGGGATATCATGGGGGTCTCACAGGCATTTTCATCCAGGGTACTCCAAAAGTTCCTGGATGCCATGCTATCACATGCCAATAGTGAGCACATTTTATTCCCCAACACCCGTAAGGAGAGGACCAGCAAAATGCATCTCTTCCACTGTGTAGCAGAATACTCAGAGGTACTGGGTGCCATAGACTGCATACACATCCACATCAGAGCACAACCCAGTGAACAAGGTAGGGTCTACATAAACCACAACAGATTCCCCTCCATCAACTGCCAGGTTATGTGCAGTGCCCAAGGCATTATCATGAATGTGTGTGCTGGCAACCCTAGAAGCTATCACAACTCCCACATCTGGCATTCATCACAGCTGTGCCAGGCATTTGTCAGTGGGGACATCCCATATGGCCATCAGGTGGAGGATACTGGCTATACAATGGAGAAGTGGATGATGACATCCATCAGAAATGCACACACACCCACAGAAGAATGCCATAATGAGGCACATGCACAAACCAGGATCATTATAGAGCATGTGTTTGGGATGCTGAAGTCACGGTTCTACTGCCTTGACATATCTGGTGGAACCTTGCAGTACTCTCCAGCCACATGTGCACACATTTTCATAGTATGTGCTGTGCTACACAATATGATCCTGTGGAAACAGCTGGAGCAGGAACAGCACAGGGAAGGTCCTCATAGCCCACCACCATTGCCAAGGTCCTCCCAGGCACAGAGAGACTCACAGGAGGAGGCCCCTGAGCCTGCTCCTGTAGGCAGACAGAGGTGTGCCCAGTATGCTCTGGCCTTGGCAAAGAGGCAATGCATAGCACACACACTGAGACTGTAGGGATCCCAGGGACAGACACCTCTCTCTGACTTGCACTCACAGTAAAATAGATGACACACACATCACATTGCCTGTAACTTACCATGTATAGGCAGTGTACTGTGTGCATCCAACATAGGCAGCCCTCAAGCACTGTCCACATAACTGCTGCAAGCACAAGGTAAGTCAGTCTTCTTAACAATAAATGAATGGATTAGTATGTTTTGCTAGTATATCTATGGTAATGCTACATGCATGCAAGGGAATAGGGTGGTCTACTCGGATAGCAGCACACAACTGACAGCTATGTGGGACACCAGGAAATGTCTGGCGAAAACTGGCCTCCCCACACTATGCAGTCGTACCCATGGTGGCAAATCCCACTGCAGTATATGTGTGGGGACACCTAACTGGGGGTTCATAGGTCACAGGCATGAATGTCAGTGTGGGGTTTCCATACCCAACCCCCTCACACCCACACAGCAAGTCAGCTGTAGAAAATCACAGCAAAATGTCTGGTAAAGCCACACAAAGGGTGGCAATGTTGAATCACCCCCTCCAGACTCACACAGTAATACCACAGCAGGACCCATAGTTGCAGTAAGGTTATGAAGGGTAAGAAGTCTGAAACTCAAATGTATGTCAGTAAAATCTGACCTGTGCTCTTTACTGATATGCCTCTAGTCCCCAAGACAGGGCACAATAGTATGATAAATGGAATCAAATTGTAAAGCAAATATCAGCACAGTCTGTGCAAATGTGTACAGTTGACAGGTGTGCCCCCCATATACCAACACAAATGCAGTAACATGTATGTTTGCAGGGAAATAGTAGCATAGCACACATTGGCAGGGCTGTACCAATACACATGAAAACTTGTTGCCTATCTACAATATGCAGGGGTCAATGAGCTATGTGTATGTGTGGTTAATACTGTCTGGATCTGGCCAGCATGTTCTCCTGGCAGTTGTCCTATATTGCCCTAGGTACAGTGCTGTCTTTGACAGGGCCATGTGCAGATAACTGCAGTGCCAACTGTTATGCATGTCAGTGACACCCACTGCTCTGCCACTGACATACCTGGAAGTCACAGTGCTATGTGGAATATACTACACATATTAGTGACATCTTGAAGGATGTGTAGCTGAGGTGCCAAGGCTTTTGTGGATATAGGTGCCAGTGGTTATTCTCAATAATTATTTTTTTATGTTTGCTTTTACATATAATGGGCATGCCTGCACAGTTGAATGCACTCTGTACCAACCCCCATAACTCCCAGCCTCTAATGGCAAGATGTCTGCACAAGGGCAGAAATAAAAGTAGAACAGAGGCACAATGATAGGTGTGTGTTGTAAATATCACCTTTGCATACTGAGAAAGTTGGTAGGGTGAGGGGTTTATAGTAGTGGGAATTGTCTGAACATTATGTAGTCTGAAACAATAATGTCTGTCATTATTTTGTAACATCACTTTTCAATTATATGTAATTAACTTGCCATAAAAACACAACTGTACGTAAAAAGGATGAAACCTCTAGCCAAATACCTGGACAACCTGTCAAAAATGTACAGGTAAGAGGTATGCCCACACAAGGATATGACATCCCAGGTTAGAAAGCTACCACACAAGCAGGAGATCCCCAGCCAGTATATCACCAGGTTGCTGGACTGTTTACACAGCCATGTCATTACTAAACTGGTTGCAGCCACACCTCACAAATGGCCTTGTTGGGCAAGAATGTACATAGCTGCCCTCATAATATTGGTCTGTGCATCATACAACTAGTCTTCCTCTGGTAAAGCACTGTAATGATCTGTGGATGTCTGCCACTAGGTAATGACACAATACATTGCAGTGTCAGACTACAGATATGTCAGAAAATGCCTGCTAAACAAAACAAGTACCCTTAGGAAAGTCTTGTGTACTCCTGAGAGGTATGGCTGTAGCACAGAAAACCCTGGACTGGAGTACACTTATCTCTGGAATGGAGTCCCACTCTAACTATAGAAGGTCACACTGGGCATGCTCCTATACTTAGAGAATCACAGGACATGCTGGAACCCACATTGGAATATATGACTGTATTATGTATATTTGTCTGTGCATACAGACAGCTGTGTACACCTCAGCTGTCCTCACACACACACACACACACATCAGACAGGATTACCCTCAGCTAGCTGTAGGCTGCCCATATGTGATATATCTGCATCTGTTGCATGAGATACACTTTATTTTATTTTATTTAACATTTGTTGACCAGGAATGTCCGACTAGGTTCCACAGATCCTGTTTTCAGCGGAGGCCCGGGGAGCACATATATATGGGCAACAGATAACATATGTCAATCGTACACACACATAGATGTGCGGAAGTGAGAGACAGACAGTGATAGAGAGAGAGAAAGAGAGAAACACAGGTGGACACACAGAGTGTGTCACACACATGGATACCCTGAATGGCATACAGTGATGTCCTACTGTGGACAGTAGCATACAAGTAGCATACCAATTGTAAACAGTTGCAAGTGCCAGCATAAAAGGTGAGTCCCATTGTGTAACAGTACTGAGGTTGGGTTTATAATATCACATCACCTAAGTGTGCGTGTGTGTGTGTGTGTGTGTGTGTGTGTGTGTGTGTGTGTGTGTGTGTGTGTGTGTGTCCCCATAGGTCTAAGTACTAGGAGATTCTTCCCACACAGTACACTTCACATTGCACTTCTTCACAAGATCTGCTGCTGTCATTCACCTTAGAAGTACCATTGGACACCAATTACCCCTATAAGCTCTGTAGTGCATGCAATAACTGCATAACACTATAGTACAAATAACTAGATGGATAGGGGTTCTAATCTCAATACTGGCAAGTGTGTGCGTGTGTGTGTGTGTGTGTGTGTGTGTGTGTGTGTGTGTGTGTGTGTGTGTGTGTGTGTGTGACAGTTGTGTCTGAGGGACATTCCCACCCACAATACTTCCCAGTGCCACACTTTATCAGTCCTGCTGATGTTATTCCCCTTATCAGCATCTTTGGCCAGTTGTCAACCCAGTAAGCTCCGTAGCGCATGTGATAATTGTGTAACACTATAGTACAAATCACTAGCTAGACAGGGCTTCTAGTCTCAGATCCAGCAAATGAGTGTGTGCGTGTGTTTGTAAGAAGAAGAAGTATTTTGATAAGTCTCCCACCCACTGCCCTACTTTATCACTCCTGCTGATGCCATTCCCCTTATCAGCACCTTTGGCCAGTTGTCATCCCAGTAAGCTCTGTAGCATATGTGGTAACTGTATAAACTGTATAACACTATAGTAGAAATAACTAGATAGGCAGGGGGTTCTACTCTCAGATCCAGCAAATGTGTGTGTGTGTGTGTGTGTGTGTGTGTGTGTGTGTGTGTGTGTGTGTGTGTGTGTGTGTGTGCAAGTGTGTATGTTTGTAAGAAGAAGTATTTTGATAAGTTTCCCACCCACTGGCCTACTTTATCAGTCATGCTGATGTTATTCCCCTTATAGTTTCATAGGTGTGTACTAGGCTAATGACCCTGGAGCCTTTACAAGCCTAGCCCATAGAAGTGCCCTGCCATTGTGCCACCCAATGTTAGTTCCCAGTGCCTTTATCAAGTAGACCCACTGGACTAACCCCTGGGTTGAACTTTCTATTACCCATCCACTCATCAAGATTTCTCTGGAACAGGGTCAGCTAGTCTATCAGCATGGCACATCTTGACTTGGCCTTATTTGGCCACTCTTCCATGCACAGTTCCCCCAACTGTGTCAGATTGCAAGGGCAGCTCATGTGCACAGCCCTCATCAGGTCATACTGGGGTTTTGCTATCGGGTTTAGGTCTAGCCTATTGCTGGGCCAATCCTTAACCATGAGTGTGTTCAGGTGGAGCCATTCTTAGGTAGCTTTAGATGCATGCTTTGGGTCTTTGTCATGTTAAAGGCTGACACCCTCTCCCCATCCTCAGGGCTCTTGCAGATGCCTAAAAGATTTGGGCCAGACGTGAGTGTTATTTTGAACTCTTCAGAACAAAATTATTGCATGGTTCTGTAGTATGGCTTCTATGATTATTGTTGTCTCAGCTGCTGAAAAAGTTGCCCTTTGCTGATGCGACATTGCACCTGGAAGGCATAAACAGGAAAACACATCACAGGACCTCATGCATTTGGCAACACTATGTACAGAAACTGCACATCTACATTGAATACCAGTAGCCACCACTCCCAACCACACCATACTCCTGTAATCTATCAGCACAGTATCAGCTTGCATTGCATTCCTGGTCCTGATGTGTCATATTCTCCCCAAAGAGTATCAGTTAATTGCATAATCCTCTATTCCTCATTCAGGTCTGTGTAGAGCAATGACATTGGCCATCTTCCATGCAGATGGGGTGTGGATGGTGCCGAGGCTTGGTGTGACTACAGTGTGTAATGGAGCTGGGAGCACATGCCTGAGTTCATGTAGGATGTGGACAGGGATGTTATTAGGTCCCATGGATACTTACGTCTGTTGCCTTTCAGTAGGCAATATGTATCTGCTCACTGATGATGAAGGGAGGGGTGTGGGTGCTCTGCATATCCACCTATAGTGATGTTGGGACATGAGGATGATGTTTGCCTTGACCCTATTTGCAGCAGGTTGGCTATAGCGATGTTGTGTGTGTATGTGGTCTGATTGACCACCATTACAGGTTGGGTTGTTTTTTTTGTCTCTGAGATTGCAGATATATGGGAAGTTGGCCTTTTTGTTTGCTTGGTTGGATATGTCCAATTTGTTATCATAGTTAGCCTTACAATAATCCATCTGTGACCTTATATGCTTGGCCAGACAATGGCTGACTTGATGCCAAGTTGGTGCCTGTTCCTACTTTGCCCTTTACAGTCAATATAGGGATGAAGCCTGTGGTTTCTGCATTGCTGCTGCCCAGAAGAGGGGATTACTCTACTTTGGTGGAGGCAGGTTTTACAAGTAAGGTATTGCTGAATCCATATAGCTATATACATGTTCATATAGCTGTTTGTAGTAGGCATGGACACAAAGTCATAACACAGTCAGACACCTCTCCAATTTCAAATTGATAATCATGCTTATTGTAGTACCCATGGCTGTATCAGGGCAATGCAACAATAAGTAGCTGTAGAAATGTCACTCTGTTGGATGCACAGTAACTAAAATTACACACGTGTACAACATGTACAGCTTATTTAACTGACATTTTGCATCCCATGTCTGTTGTTATGAGGCAGCCAGATACCTACTCATACAGACATGTGCACAGGTAATACCTGATATACATTTCTGTTCTATGTCAGTATGGCAAACTGTATTGACACTGTTGCTGCCCAGTCATCCCTCTCAACCTGTTAGAACATCACATCTGTAGGACGCCACACATACATGGAGGGAAATGGGACAAAATTAGTGGCACTGTCTTAATATTGCTGTAACACACTTGAGTCATTCGATAGCACAGTAGCCTTTGCATTGAAAGGCATACCCTAGAGGATGTTCAGCACTCATATGGCAAGAAGAGAGGAGAAAGGCTAGGAGTGTGATAGTGAGAGTAAGCAATTTTAATGTTGACAGTATGACTGGTATAAGGACAGAACTAGCTGATATGATGGCCAGAGGAAGGTTGATATATTGTGTGTGCAAGAGACCAGATTGAAGGGAAATACAGCTAGGTGTATTGGAGGTAGGTCACAATTGTGTTATCATGGTGTGGATGGGACGAGAAAGGGGGTAGGGGTTATCTTGAAGGAACAGTATGTAAAAAGTGTTTTTGGAGGATGAAATGAGTGTCTGATAGAGTGATGTTTGTGAAGCTGGAAACTGATGGTGTAATGATGACTGCTGTTAGTGCATATGCTAGGCAAGTTGGTTGTGCGATGGATGAGAAAGAGAAATGTGAAGTCAGTTGAATGACATGGTGATGACTGTACTCAAGGGTGAGAGAGTGGTGACTTCAGCAGATTTCAATGGGCATGCTGGTGAAGGGAACAGAGGGGAGGAGGAAGTGATGGGTATGTATGGTGTTAAACAATGGAATGCAGACGGTGAGGTGGTAGTGGATTTTGCAAAAAGGATGGACATGGCTGTGGTGAATACATACTATAACAAGAGGGAGGAGCGTACAGTGACATACATGATTGAAGGAAGATGCACACAGATGGAATATATCTAATATAGGAGGGCAAGTTTGAAGGAGATTGGAGACTGTAATGTGGTGACAGGGGAAAGTATAGTTAGGCAGCATAGAATGTTGGTCTGTAAGATGACACTGGTGATCAAGAAGAGGAGGAGTGTGAGGGCAGCACCAAGGATCAAATGGTGGGAACTGGAAAAGTGTGATTGTGAGGTGGAGTTCAGGCAAGAGTTATGACAGGCACTGGGTGGGTGGCAGTGAAGATTTACCAAATATCTGGGTAAGTACAGCAGAGCTAGTAAGGGAGATGTCTAGAAAGGTGCTTGGTGTGACATGTGGTTGGAGGAAGGAATACAAGGAGACCTGGTGGTGGACTGAGGAAGTACACAGTATACAGATGAAGAGGTTGGGGAAGAAGGAGTAGGATTGTCAGAGAGATGAGGAAAGTAGACAGAAGTATAAGGAAATGAGGTGCATGGCAAAGAGAGAGGTTACAAAGACTAAGGATGAGGCATATGAAGAGTTGTATGACAGGTTGGACACTAAGGAGGAATGAAAGGACCTGTACTGATGGCTAGACAGAGGGGCTGGGCTAGGAAAGGTGCGCAGCAGATAAGGGTGATAAAGGATAATGAGGGAAATGTACGTACAAGCGGGAAGAGTGTGTTGAGCAGATGGACAGAGTACTTTGAAAGGCTGATGAATGAAGAGAATGAGAGAGAGAGACGGTTGGATGATGTGGGTATGGTGAATCAGAATGTGCAATGGCTTATCAAGGAGGAAGTAAGGATAGCTATGAAGAGGATGAATACTGGAAAGCCTGTTGGTCCACATGGCATACCTGTGGAAGCATGGAGGTGTTTAAGGGAAATGGTAGTGGTGTTTTTAACCAGATTGTTTAATGATATCTTGGAAAGTGAGATGTTGCATGAGGCGTGGACAGAAAGTGTTTGGGTACCGTTTCAAGAATAGGGTTGATGTGCAGAGCTGTAGTAACTACAGAGGGGTAGCATTGATCAGTCACAGCATGAAGTTATGGGAAAGAGTAGTGGCAGCTATGTTAAGCAGGGAGGTAATGAGTAGTGGTCAGCAGTATGGTGTCATGCCAGGAAAGAGAACTACAGATGTGATGTTTACTCTGAGAGTGTTGATGTAGAAGTACAGAGGAGGTCAGGAGTTGCTTTGTGTCTTTCTGGACTTAGAGAAAGCATAAGACAGGGTGCCTAGAGAAGAGTTGTGGTATTGTATGAGGAAGTCATGAGTAGCAGAGATATATGTAAGAGTGGTACAGGATATGTACAAGGGTTGTGTGACAGTGGTGAGTTCTGCAGTGGGAGTGACTGATGCATTTAAGGTTGAGGTGGGATGGCATCCAGGATCAGCTGTGAGCCCTTTCTTATTTGCAATGGTGATGGACAGGTTGACAGACAAGCTCATACAGGAGTCCTTGTTGATTATGATGTTTGCAGATGACATTGAGATCTGTATTGAAAGTAGGTAACAGATTTAGGAGACCCTGGAGAGGTGGAGATATGGTCTAGAGATGAGAGGACTATGTCAGAATATCTGTGTGTGAATGAAAGGGAGGATAGCAGAGTGTTGAGGATGCAGGGAGTAGAGTTGGGAAAGGTGAATGTGTTGAAATGATTGGGATCAACATTTCAGAGTAATGATGACTGTGGAGGACAGGTAAAGAAGAGAGTATAGGCAGGATGGAAAGGGTGGAGAAGAGTATCTGGAGTGATTTGTGACAGACGAGTATCAGTAAAAGTGAAAGGGAAGGTCTACAAGAAGGTAATGAGAACAGCTATGCTATATAGGTTGGAGACAGTGGTATTGATAAAAAGGCAGGAGTCAGAGCTGGATGTGGCACAGCTACAGATGATAGGATTTGCACTGGATGTGACGAGGGTGCACAGGATTGGCAATGTGTACATGAGAGGGTCAGCCCATGTTGGATTTTGAGACAAAGCCGGAGAGGCAAGATTACATCGGTTTGGACAAGTGCTGAGGAGGGATGCTGAGTATATTGGGAAAAGGATGATAAGGATGCAGCTTCCAGGTAAGGGGAAAAGAGGAAGGTCTCAGATAAGGCTTTTGGATATGGTGAGAGAAGACGTGTAGGTGGTTGGTGTGATAGAGCAAGATGCAGAGGGCAGGCAGAAATGGCAGCAGATGATCCACTGTAGCGACCTCTGATGGGAACAGCCAGAGGAAAAGGAAGGCGATGTTGTAATGTCAGACTTCACAGATTTGACAAGGATTTGACAGACATAGCTCAGCTCTATGAGTAAATTACTACAAATATGAGGTTCACAGGGTCTATATTATGTGATCGAAGAATCTCTTCTTCAAACACATAATAATTGACACATTTACAGTGAATGCTGTAAACCGTGTTCGGCCACGTCCCTGAATTTTTTCCTCGGGAAAAAATTCAGTTGGCCCTTATCAGGAATTGCCCTTTTCTTCAATGTAGAATGATCTTGAAGTTGGTATATTTAGTTAGGGGGTTTGTGGGGGGCACAGCCCCCACATTAGGTGGTGTGGGGGCAACCCTCCCCCCACTTAATTAGTATTTTAAAGTTTGTTTTTTATTTTATGGCCACGTGAATTTTTTCCCGAGGAAAAATTTTGAGGACGTGGCCATTTGCGGTTTACAGCATTCACTGTATACATGTCGATTATTATGTGTTCAAAGAAGGGATTCTTCAATCACATAATATAGACCCAGCGCACATATGGTCAGTGTGCATAACACTGGACAGTTAAATGATATGAGCTCAGTATATCACATGCATGTCAACACACACATCTGCAACAGTACTTTACTATGCAAATACCATGTATAGATCTCTCACATTTCTGAGACAAACAAGTATATCATAGTTGTATTCACAAGTAAGATATGGATATGTATGACATTCCAGTAACTGGCCTAGCACTGTCACAGTCAGTATTGTTCAACACACACTCCAGTAGTAGTCATATGTGAGCCATCCTTTCCTGGGGTGACTCAGGGGCCTGACCTATGATCTATGTCACTGCAGACAGACTCAGATGCTATGGCCATAGGTTCTGATCAGCAATTTATCAGTAGAGCATGTCTTGTTGAGACATATATGTTAACCTTCCTATTTCCCATTCTTACATACCCCTTACTGTAGTCCATTACATGCTTACTTGTTTGACATACCTGCTTTTTCCAAATGTAGGTGATTATATCCTGCTCTGTTCTTTTTTCTTTTCACTGTTTCTCTCTCTCTCTCATGGATGTAGGGGTTACATCTGTATTGCATAGGAGCAGCTTCCCTTTTGTAGGTAATGCTCATGAGCAGCTGATGGCATGTGCACAAATTTGTGTCCCCCACTTGCTAATTGCATGGAGAACAGCTGTGTTGTTATTCATATAGCCAATAGCATGGCAACACACTCCTATAATTGAGTACTTCATCTGGGCATTGGCCCTTTTCCTTGCCAGTAAGGATGACTTCATGGAGGTGTGTGAACAACAGCATCACAGAGGGTATTTGGAAATACCTCTTACAACCAAAATTGTGGAGACAGGCCAACAAAATGGGTTGAATGTTATAGACATAGGGACAGAATGTATGTGTTGCTGTTATATATTTGGATTAATGCTAGTCTAACAGGGTTTGTGTGGACATGGAGTTTATGCGTGATTTTAACTCTGACAGTGTTATGTGTTTGAGATAGCTCTCAACTGTAGGGCTATCTGCATAATGACCACAGTTTGGACTCCCATGTTTGGTGTGTTCCTCAGACATTTTTTGTCTTTGGAAAATCAGTAGCATACTCTGGGGATTGCAGTCAGTAACTGCTAACATCAATTTGTGTTTCTGACCTCATATCCCTCAGAAAAGATATATTACCACTAGCACTGTTACACCAGCAACTTTCTCAATTTATAACAGCAATATTTCAAATATGCACCTGTTTTTGGGCCTCTGTCCCCCAGTTATGTCAGGCTATGTCCAGATGTCATGCAGTAAGAGGTTGATAGGTATAGTATATGATTATTTAGTGCCTGCATTCCTCATATCATCCCAGATATGTATCAGACTGCCAGACATGTTATGTGGAAGAGGCTTTATATATGAAGGGAAAGCCTGGACATTCTGTGGGACTCTGTACAGTTGAGAGGTCTGTGTATTTCTGGAAATTGTTGACAGACTGTCAGGACTGTGTAGCAGTGTAGTGTGTCAATGTTATTTGGTCTGTGTAAGGAGGGGGTGGATGTATGTGTTATGGCTCCTTTTCTATCTGCCTGTGCATGCTGCTCCTGTTTCTGGTGGTCTATCAGCTGTATATGTTTGTAGGGGCAGACTGAGACATGTCCCATACCGTGATCAGGCATCATACTACACTGTAAATTGGGCCAGTATATGTAGGGGGAGTGTTTGAGTGGCAAACTTGTTGAGATGTTTTTGTTCACACAGTCCTTATACTGTACTGTTCCTTTGGCTGTGACTGTGGTGGAATTAGTTGTGAGTATGCACTTTCACATTGGTGTCTGTTTTTCAGTGTTTTTACAGCCCTGTAGTGCCTGATATATTTGCCCAATACATGTGTAATTCCCCAAGTTGATTTGGGTTAGTGTTGTGTCAGTCTGACTGTAGTTTGGACAGTGCTTGCTGACATGCTTAGCAGCTGAGTGTAGTATCCCTAATGTGATGTTATGTCCAAATATTTGTAGGATGTACTGTTGCCTGGCCCCCATAAGTGTTGTGTATTTCCTGACACTTCAGTGGGATGATGTGAGGATTTCAGTCACTAACTAGTGAGAAGTAACTTGAGTGTTGACTTGTGCTATTTGAGTCAATATATGTTAGTACAGACATGAGGGTGTTACTGCAGCAACAGTGTCAGTTTATCTACTCCAGTATTCCAGATGTTTCTCTATTTTCATGGTCCCCCCCCCACTTTGTCAGGCTTGGTCCAGATTCATTGCAATAAGGGGTTCTGGGCCTACCTATCGACTGTCCAGATTGTTGCAGTATGTCCAGGTTATTGCTCATATTTCTGGTCTGTTCCACAGATTCATTATTTTTGTATCCCTGGTAAATGACTGTGATGATCTGAGGATTTCTGACAGTAAATGATGACGTACATTTCAGTTTCCAAACTCACATCCTTCAGAACATGTATGCTGAAACAAACCCTGTCACTCTGGCAAGATTATACAGTTATAAGAGCAATATTCAAAATATGTCCCTAGTTTGGGCCCATTGTCCCCCCATTTAGACAGCCTTTGGCCAGATTTCTTGCACTAAGAGGTTGAGAGGTGTGGTTGTAAGGTATGATTCCACTACATGTTATGAGTATATATATATATATATATATATATATATATATATATATATATATATATATATATATATATTATGTATATTTATATTTATATTATGTATATAGTTTTCCATATATATGCATCTTCATAAATATATACATAGGCACATGTATAAATACAAAACCTGACAGATTCTAGAGAATGTTTTCCCTACTGTTGAATGACTCTACTTCATGATATGTTTGAAAAAGCATCAGCAGCCCTTACAGCTCAAATGGTGTACTGCGATATTTTTCTGACCCTGGTGTACATGCCCCTGGGTTCGAGACTTGACAGTGCTGATTATTTTGTTGCTAGGCAGAACAGTGGCTGATGGAAACAAAGTGGTTAAAGAAGTTTTAAGCAGTTGTAAGTGGGTTTGCACAGGTTTGTGCGATGCTAAGTGATGCCAACACATGGTTAAATTTACAGATGCTTAATCTGTGTAGGCTTCACTTAGCGACTTTTGTCAGTGTGCAAATCCACTTAGCTGAGCTACCTGCTGCTTAGCATTCACATTTGAGCAATGCTTAAACCTGCTGAGCATAACTGAGCATTGCTAATCATTGCTCTGAGTTCATTCTTATAAAAATATCGTTTATATATATTTCTATATATATTATATTATTATTACAGTAATTTAATATTATATCCTTATAATATTATCATAATATCATAATATATATAATATATATATATATATATATATATATATATATATATATATATATATATATATATATATGTATATAGGTTCATACTAGGCTATCTGCCCTAGGGCATTTATAAGCCTAGCCAGTGTGTGTTTGGCTTTCGCCACTCATTTTAAATAAATTTTGATATGCCATTTTTCAAGGTTAGTATACTGTGCCTCTGTCTAACAGTGACACAGAAGTGATACCTGGGGTAAACCTACGATCTCCCATCCACTCATCAAGATTCCTCTTGAAGAGAGTCAATGAGGGACTCTGCCTAACCTGGACTGGGATTTTATTCCAGAGTGAAGGGAGCCTCTGGGTTATGAATCTATCCCTCCAGCATGTCCTATTTATTTCAGTGCTGAGGTTTAAGTCTCTAGAGCACATAGCTCAATGGGATTTGGATTTTCTGAGGTGCAGCATGTCAATTAATTCCGGATTGGACATGGCTTTATACGTCAGGCACAGATCGCCTCTGAGCAGGTGGTATGCCACTGAGTAGAGCTGGAGTTTCTTTAACCGGGCAGCATATGGCATCTGTTTGAGCCCTTTGATCCTCTTGGTGAGGTACTTTTGGGGTCTTTCCAGTTGCTGCAGGTGTCTGGTAAGGTACATCCCAAAAGGGGCACTGTACTCAATTATGGGCCTGATGAGGGATGAGTAAAGAGGCACAATGACCTCCCCTGATCTAGATGTGAATCCCTTCATGATTAGGTGGGCTATATAAAATGTTTTTCTAACCACTTTGGCCACGTGGTTGTCAAATGAGAGATTGCTATCAACTTGGGTCCCCAGGTCCCTAATTACTTCTTCTATACTTAATGGATTACCACCTATGTGGTAATTTGTGGGCACTTTGTTTTTGCCAAAGGGGATGACTATACACTTTTTGGCGTTTAGCTTGAGGCCATGGCTCTGGCACCAGTTGTCTGTTTCTATGAGGCCCTTTTGGAGGATGTTTGTGTCGGCTGGAGAGTCGATTATGGTGCCCAGTTTGCAGTCATCTGCGAACTTGGTCAGCCACAGTCCTTCCGTGTTGTCCTGTACCTCCGAGAAATATATACCGAACAAGAGAGGTCCCAGGACTGAGCCTTGTGGGACGCCACTTGTAACTGGTTTGGAGTCTGACATGGCTGCAGCAATTCTAACCATGTGGGTTCTGTCCTTGAGCCAGTTTGCAACCCATCTAGTGACATAGGGGTTTATATTTAAGCTGGTGAGCTTATCTATAATGCCCGAGTGGGGTACTGTATCGAAGGCTTTTGCGAGGTCCAGGAAGGCTGTGTGAACCACCTTCCCCTCGTCAATGTCCTTGGTGACTGTTTCAAAGAAATCAACCAGGTTTAAGAGGCAGAATCTGCCCTTAACAAAGCCAAACTGGGTAGGATCCAGTTTCTGTAGGTCCCCAATATCTTTATTTATGAGGTCCATGATGATCCTTTCCATAGCTTTGCAGACCAAGCTAGTCAAGCTTATGGAGCGATAGTTTCCAGGATCTGTTGAGGCACCACCTTTGTGGAGAGGGACCACTGTTGCTGTACGCCACTCTTTGGGTACATATCCTGTAGTAAGGCTGAGACTGAACAGTGGTTTTATGTTTGGGTTTAGCTCTTCTTGGAGTTCATGTAGGACGCAGCCCGGGACACCGTCTGGTCCCATTGATGCTGTGTTTTTTGCTTTGGAGAGGGTGGCTCTTACCTGAGCATCTGAGATGTCAGGGGGGCAGCACTCTGCTGGGATAGATATTTGCCCTTTGGTGGGGGGAGAAGTTTGCGCTGAACCCGTCAGCTAGGATGTTGGCAATGTCTGTAGGTTCAGTGTATTTTTTGTCATTTTGGACTAATTCTGAGCATATCTGGGAATTCCCACCCAGGTTCCTAACATAACTAAAGAAAGCCTTGTGATTATCCTTAGTGTCCTGTGCAATTTTTCTCTCGAAGTTGGTCTTAGACGATTTTATGAGTGCCCATAGTTTTTTGATATATATATATATATATATATATATATATATATATATATATATATATATATATATATATATATTTCTTGTAAAATATAACGTGTTTCCATTACAGTAGCAAGGGGTGTAACTATACTGTATGGGACACATGTATATATGGGTGGTTTCACATGTCATTTGCACTCACATTTCCATTTTACACCACCTACACTACCCTGGGTGACAAAAATAATTTACCACATATTTTAATATGAAAATAGTACTTTTAACACTGCTTTTCCATGTAAAATTGGATTGCCTGTTGTAGTACTCAAATCTTGTACACCTGCATGCAAAGTTGGGACTCTAATCACTACACTACCTTGGTTTGGGGAGTTGAGCTGTATATTTTTATTTATTTCCTATTGCATATTAATATTATATTATTACACTAAATGGAGAGTATTGAGGTTTTCGGCCATGTCATTGAGGACTGCTGTCATGACATAATGGCATACATTTCAGTTTCAGATGTGTATCCTTCAGAATATTCATGCTAATGCATAACCTGTTTTCTATTAACTTTCTGTCTATTCTCTGTGGAGATGGGATGTCACCGGTGCTCAGGCAGTCGTTGACTACACTGCAGAATGGGTCTGAGAATCCATGCCTGTGCTCATGTAGGATGCAGCCAGGAATTATATCAGGGCTATGGAGACCCCTGTGTGTTGCCTTTGTGAGGGCATTACAGACCTGCTTCCTGATCATGAGGGGAGGATAGCAGGTGGTGTTCATGCACATGTGTACCTATGGGGGGACAGGGGTTGAAGTTTACACTTCACCTGTCTGTAGCCAGTTGCCTGTATCTATAGCATATATGGATGTGGTGTTCTTGATCACCACTATAGAGCAGATATGTGTATTGCTACTGGAACTACAGACACATGTCTGAAAGGCCTAGTGACTGGCCTTGGTGGATGTATCCAGTTTGCACTCAAAGACAGCCTTAGTGTACATCACTTGTGACCTTATTTGCTTGTGCAGAACAAGGTGACATGGCTGCCAATGAGGCATCTGTTTCTTCTTGGCTCATCCTGAAATTATTTCTACCTATGATGGTACTTGTGTATTGCTGCTGTCCACCACAGGCATTCAGCCTACCTTGAGGGAGTTGATGTTGTCCTATTAGGTATTGCTGAGGCCATACAGCTAATTAGGTGCCACATAGTATTGTGTAATGTGGGCTTGGACATTGCTGCTAGTTCCTACATATGGGATGTCCTTTATGTGGACCTTGCCCCTTTTCCTTGCCTGTGCAGGGGACATTACGGAGGTGTGGGGGCTACAGCTTCACAGACAGTAGGTGGAAATACCTCACAGGACAGGACATGTGGAGACAGCCCAACAACGTGGGGGACAAAGATTGTATGGCATTTGTGCTGTTATACATATGGAGGGTTGCTAGACTGACTGGGTTCATCTGGACATGGATTTACTGAGTGACTTGACATCTGACAGTGATATGCCTCTGATATACCTCTCAACTGGCATGTTGTCCACAGAGTGGCCAGAAGTTTGCCAGTTATGTTTGGTCAGTTCCTTGAACAACATTTGATTTTGTGGGGTTGGTAGGATATTGTGAGGATTGTAGTCACTAACTGTTGACATCCATTGGTGTTCCAGACATCATATCCTTCAGGGATGTTATGTTACAACAACACATGTAATACCAGCTACTGCTTCAGTTTGTATCACCATTATGTGTGATATGTCCCTCTTTCCAGCCCCCTGTCTGCCAAGTACATCATGCGGTGTCCAGATATCCTACACTATGAGGTGCAGAGGTATGGTATATCAATAATTACCGACTGCACTCCAGTTATCATCCCAGTGACCTAGCAGACTCCTGGCTGTGGTATGCAGCAGTGGCCAGGATTATGGTCCCACACCCAGGAAATTCTGTAGAAATCTGTACATATGACAGTTATGTATATCTAGCCATTGTGAATAGATGGCCAAGACTGTGTAGCAGTGTTGTGTGTGGATGTTTGTTGGGCTGGGTAGGGAGAGTAGCAGATGTGAGTGCCATACATTTTTTACCTATCTGACTGTGCAGGCTGCTATGGCTGCTGGTTGTCCATCAGGTCTGTATGCTTGTAGGGGCAGAGTGTAAAGTGTCCTATAACATCTCAGAACTCCCAGTACACTGTGATTTTGGCCAGTATATGTCAGTGTAGTGTGTGACTGGCAATCAGGATATGTTTGTTCAGACAGTCATTGTACTCTGGAGTTGATTTTGGGTACCGGTATGTTGCTGTGACTGTGGTGCAAATGTTTTTGGGTGGACATTTTTGCACCACTATCTCCTTTTCACTACAGTTCCAGCCCTGTAATTGCCCAGAGCTGATGTGGGGGAGTGTCGTTTTGGTTTCACTGTGCTTCATAAGGTGCTGGGTGACATGTTTGGCAGCTGTCAGGGGATTTCCATTTTGTTACATGACTCGAGTCATAATTTATATTGTCCAGAGGTCTAGACACTGTCCAGATGTGTGACTCATATGTTTGGTCTGTTCCCCAGACAGTTGTTATCTTTGGCTAATCAGTAGGATACTCTGGGGAATGCAGTCAGTACATGCTAACATCCATTACTGACTTCATATCCCTCAGAAAAGATATGTGACAACAAACCCAGTAACACTAGCAACTGTCTAAATTTATAACAGAAATATGTCCAATATACCCCTGTGTTTGGGCCTCTGTCCTCTAATTATGTCAGGCTTTGTCCAGATGCCGTACACTAAGAGGTTCAGAAGTATGTAGTATCATTATTTATAGCCTTCATTCCTGCTACCGTCCCAGTGATGTCTTTGACCCCCAAATATGTAACAAGGAAGTGGCCATAAATATGAATCCTGTGCCTATACATTCTGTGGGAAACTGTACATTTGAGAAGTCTGTGTATGTCTGGCCATTGTTAACAGACTGTCAGGATTGTGTAGCAGTATAGTGTGTACATGTTATTTGGGCTGTGTGTGGGGGTACATGTGAGTGTCATGGACCCTTTCTATCTGACTGTGCATGCTGCTCTGGTTTCCAGTTCCCTACTGCCTGTATATGTTTTTACAGGCAGACTGTGACATTTTCCATAACAACTCAAGATCCCCACTACACTAAGACTTGGGGCAGTATATGTAGGGGTAATGTATGAGTGGCAAATGGGATATTGTTGCTCACACAGTCATTATACTGTAGTGCTCAGTTTGTTTACTGGTATGTCACAACTCTGGTGCAATTGGTTGTGGGTATGCACTTTCACACCAGTGTCCGTTTTCCACTTGCGTTGCATCACTGTAGTGCCTGTTATATTTGAAAATGCATGTGTACAACCCCAAAGCTGGATTTGGGTAGTGTTATGTCAGTCAGATTGTAATTTGGATGTTGCTTGTTAGCTGAGTGTAGTTTCCCTAATGTTGTGTTACATCCACATATTTGTAGGATGTCCAGTTTTCTAGCTGATATCATTGGTCTGGTCTCCATAGCTGTTATGTATTCCTGACACATCAGTGGGATGATGTGGGGATTGAGGTCACTAACTAATGAGAAGCAATTGAATCCCAGACTTGTGATATTTTGGTTAATATATGTTAGGACATATAGTGTTACTACGTCAACTTTCTCAGCTCATCTACTCACGTATTTTGGATATGTCCCTATTTTCATGCCTTTGTCTCCCCACTTTGTCAAGCTTGGTCCAGATTCATTGCACTAAGGGGTTCTGAGCATACCTCTTCACTACCAGGATTTTCACAGAATGTGCAGATGTTTGGCCCATGCTTTTGTTCTGTTCCACAATTTATTCATATTTGTCTGGTAAATCACTGTGATGATCCAAGGATTTATGTCAGTAAATAGTGACATAACATTTCAGTTTCCGTCCTCATATTCTTCAGTAATTGTCTGCTAAAATGCACCCTGTTGCAGTAGCAAATGTCTTAATTTCAAAAACAATAGTTGAAATATGTCCATATATCTGACCCCCCCCCCCCCCGTTTTACAGCCTTTGTACAGGTGTCTTGCACTAAGAGGTTGAGAGGGATGGTTCTGAGGTCTGACTGCACTGCATGTTATGTACATACATTTATATATATATATATATATATATATATATATATATATATATATATATATATATATATATATATAGATATATATATATATATATATATGTATATGTCTATATACAACACATAAATGATTCCACAGAGTTTTCTCCCTAATGTTGTATGCCTCTATTGCATGATATGTTTGAAAAAGCCACATCAATGCCTACAGCTCAGATGGTGCAGTGGTACATTTCTCTGACTGTAATGTACAAGGTCATGGGTTTGTGACTTGGGTCTGATGTTTTTTTTCCCTTTATGTTAAATGACCAGAACAGTCTCTCTACTGGGAAAATACTTCAGAGTTGAGTGTGGCTCAAAACCTAAATTTATTACTTAAAAAGTTCATAAAACAACAATAGAGTTTAAGCGCTTTCATACTCTGGTAACTGGACTTCATCAAAACAATTACCCATAAGTCAAGAAGCCTTTTTATACATCATACTAAATTAATTGATTACATAATATTCAAATTAGTAACATTTCCTCAGAGTGCCAGCATGATATGTTTGTTAAAGCATTACAGACATTCACAGCTTAGATGGTGTAGTGGTATGTTGCTGTCATTGTAGAGCTATTTTGTTTCAGGGCAGAACAAGTTCTGATAGATACAGAGTGATTAAGGCACTTTTAAGCAGTTGTAAGTGGGTTTGCATGATGGTAAGCGATGCCAACACATGGATAACCCCAATTTAGCTTCACTTACCGCTGCTTATTCCCACTTACCCTTGCGCTCATTTCTTTAAAAGAAAAGAAAAAGGGGTGATAGGAAAGTGGCAAAAAAAGGTGAAAAAACTCCTTTTGGATGGCTCTACTCACCAAACCCTGGACCTGGCTATGGGTGATATTTTCCTGTCTACGCCCACTCCAGGGGGGACAGGCCCCATCCCCTGAGGTGGTTCCACCCAAAGGTGGCCCAGGACCAGCAGAAGATGAAGTCTTAGGTTGGGTCCCAGACGTGCTGGGGCCTGGGGCTATGGCCAGATGAGGCGGGACAGGCAGATCCACCTGGATCTGCCTTCCCAGACATGCTATGGTGTTGAGGTTTTACAAAATATGTTGGTTAGTCATGAATAAAACATTTCAAAATTAGTTTTAACAGCATGCATGGGTGTTCTATTTAACCCAAAACAACAGATTTGAAACAGTTGCACAGCAAACAGAACACATGCATAAAGGGAACAACAGTAGGCATCATAACGGCATGCAGGTTACATTAATAGCAACAGGCCACCAATGATAGTATTTAAACGAGGAACATTAATAATCAAATGATTCAATATTTGTAGAACAATAAGACACATGCCCCAACAGTAGTTTTGGAGAAAAGCATACCCGTTGATTATGTGTATGAATTATTGGTGCAGATAGGGTGGGGGAGAGAGAAACAGATGTCAAATAACAACTGTATAGGCTTCAATTGTTCACAGCTGTACTGATCATTACTCTACTCATTACTGTCCAGGTATGACCTCACTTTACATATACCTATGGCCTGGGCTTGGGCAGTGGAATGTTTGTACACAGTGTATTACTAAAGCCTTATTAAAGCTAATACATACATTTCCTTTCCTGGCAGACCAGTGGAGGGAATATCTGTTAACACTACCTGACTGTTTCTACACATATTCACATATTCAAGGTTACATATGTGGCACTGACAGTGGTTCCCTACACTTTTGCTGTGTGTGTGTGTGTGTGTGTGTGTGTGTGTGTGTGTGTGTGTGTGTGTGTGTGTGTGTGCTACTGCTATACCCTGTCTGAATTTCTATTTTTCACCCTGTGTATTGGCAGCGGTGAACACTAGTCTTGACAGCGTGACACTTGAGGGACATTTATCGAGAGAAACCGCTTGGTATATGTACTTATCTTGCTGTCATTTGCAGCCTTGGGGTTGGACAGTGGAAGTGTTGTACACAGTGTATTAGTACAGCTTTCTTACAGCTAATAGAAACATTTTCTTACCTGGCAGACCTGTGGAGGAAATTTATGTTAATACTACCTGATTGTTTCTGCACATATTCACATATTCTTGTGTGAAATTATACATACAGCTTACTATCACTCCCTGGATTCGAACCATGCCTGTTTGTGCAAAATGGTACAACAAGGATACATTTCAACACAATAATCTATTGAGGAACTACTATCTGCTCTTTGAGTTTTTCTGCCTAATACTGTCTTGGTTGGACAATCTGACCTTGTAATTCTTACATTTATGCATGACAGATAGTTCTTGTACTGTGTATTAATACTTTGACATATTACAATCTGGAAAGCAATGGTTAACACTAAGCACTGCTGTAGGGGATACACTATACTAGTTTACAGATTACTATTCAGGGATCAGATCTTAATGCATGGAACATTTCATATAGTTGATCTCCTGTTTTACAGCTCCACAATCTTTGTCAGATGAGCCTCAATTAATTCATGCTGTCAGTGCCATAGTTGCTGTGCAGAACCTGTATACATTTAGATTCATACCACCACATTCCAAAGTAAACACAAAAGTCTGGGTTTTTTAGTTTTATTGAAGGGTACTGGCACTTTTATTGATAGATATCCTTGTACATCAGTATTACTTTGCTAATGTCTCATTTATTCATTACACACAGAACTCAGTGGGAGTGGTGAGCACTAGGTAGCCTATCTACCACAAGAGGAGTGGTTTCTGGCCCAGAAATTGCATCTTATTGGCCATTTGAGCAGTTTTTTTCCATCTCTTTCAACTTTCTGGTTTAAAAGCCCACATCTGCGCTTGTTTCCCACCTTTCCCATAACTAGTCCAGTCCATACACTGATTTGCTGTATCCAGGACTGTTTGTAAGCTTCTGAGCCCCCAAGCCTTTCTGTGTTAGAAGGAAGCCGTCTAGCTTATCAGTGGGAGTGGTAAGCACTAGGTAGCCCATCTACCACAAAAGGAGTGGTTTCTGGCCTAGAAATTGTAGTTTATTGGCCGTTTGGGCAGCTTTTCCATCTCTTTCAACTTTCTGGTTTAAAAGCTAACATTTGTATTTTTTCCACCTTTCCTGGGGTCTATATCACATAGTCAAAGTTTAATAACTTCGAACACGGAATGTTTGAACCATGCTGTTTGAAGTTAAAAAACTTTGACTATGGATAAAAAACAAAAAAAAAAAAACAAAAAAAAAAAAAGAAAACTAAACAAAATAAACTGTTGTAAGCAGGGGGCAAGCTCCCCATGCACCCCCACACCCCCACACTCCCCACTACTTAAATATACCAACTCCGAGATCGCATCACGTTGAACAAAATGGAAACCTCTCCTTATGGAGATTTCCATTGAAATGCGCAAACTTCTGAAAATTTGAACTTATGGTCTTGACTATATGAGCTTCGAACTTGCAGAATTTCGACTATATGACAGGAACCCCCTTTTTTGTAATTAGCCTAGTCCAGATACAGATTTTCTGTATTCAGGACTATTTGTAAGCTTCTGATTGGTGCCAAAGTCTGCTCTTCAATTTTTCTCTTAGATCTGCTAGTTCTCTCCTTTCCTGCACTTTTACTAGCTTATTAGTTTAGCACTCTACAAGACTTCTTGTAGCAATTATTGTAGCACACAAAAGTGCTACCAACATTAAACGTTCTACAAGGAAACAGTTCCAGTACTTATTATTAATGCTCACCGCTCCAGGCATGTCTAAAGGTCAGTTCCCTGTGCTTTCTCCTATTAACCTGGTGAACTTGGGTATCCTGATGTAATGTAGCAACTGCCTCATGTACACTGACAACCCTCTTCTCCTACCTCCCAACAGTCAGACTTGTGAGAGACGCACTTACATATCCAAATTGGAAGCCACACACTCTCCAGCCAAGACCAGAATAGCTGATCAAGAGGAGGTCAACACCTGCACCACACCACATGGAACACATAGCCCTCCAGAACACACACCAGCACTATCTTCTCATAAAAACACAAACCACACACCCATCTTTGCTGAGGGTCTCAATAAAAATCTGCCCAAACAGCAGAGACCTCCAAGGCAGAAATGCACTCGACCACCACAACACTAATCACAAGACACATAACTCTCCAAAACAGTGTTCCACTCAATCAAAGCCTCTAAGGCAAAACAACCTGCCCAACACACTAGTCATAGGTGTCTTGATAGTGAGACACACTGATGTTCCACTCACTATGTTGAATAATGAGAAAGTAACAGTCAGCTGCCTGTCAGATGCCAGGATCCGCCACATAACGCACACACTCAGGTCCCTCAACAACAGGTACAAATATGGCTCAGTCATTGTACATGTGGGTATGAATGACCTAAGATGTACCTCCCTAAACTACATGAAAAGAAATATGGAGGTGCTCTCAGATTATATAGTCCAGGTGGGTATGACCCTAGCCCTGAGCAGCATCCTACCATCAACCAGAATGATACCACAGTACAAGCAGACAATGATTGATTTCAACAATTGGCTAAGTTTCTGATGTCATTCTAAGGGGGTCCAGTATCTGTTTACCTGGGATGACATGATTGACAGACCTCGATGCTTTGCCTGAGGTGGCCTGCATCTGTCACCCCTGGGTTTCCGGATACTGGCCAAGGCTCTTGCCACCCCTATAGTGTCTTTTTTAGATGGTGTTCCAAAGACCAAATTACTATCAGAAAAGTTACAAACAAATGCAATCTGAGGGTCAAGCTGCTCAGTGCTAGAAGTCTAGATCTCAAAATGCACTCACTCAAAGCACTCCTTAAAATGGAAACCATCAACATTTGTGCTGTAACAGAGACCTAGTTCAAGGCAGCAGAAAGCACCCCTGCACTACCAGGCTATAACTCATTCCACACCTTTCAGCCCCAGAATGCGGACGGACGCTCCAAAGGCTGTGGCGTTTCCATATTCATAAAGGATGCACACACCTCTAGACTGGTAGCCCAACATAACGCCTCTGAGATACTTCAGGTGCAGCTAACATTGGGTAATACAGCGATTTAGGTCATAGCCTGCTATAGGTTCCCAACCATCTCCCAAGACTCACACTCCACATTTCTAAGCACCCTGGAGAATATTAGGGTCCAACCTAACACTCTCATATTGGGCAACTTCAACTACCCCCTCCATTAACTGGGAAAACTACTCATGTACCAATACACTTACTCAACGCTTTCTGGAATTCATTAATTCCAATGCCCTGGATCAGCTTGTTCTTACACCCACTAGAGGAAACAACATCCTTGACCTGGTCATTACTAACATGGGTGACTGTTGCTCTACACCAGTAGTCAACCCCTCCCTGGTTAGATTTGACCACAAAATAATTACCTTGGAAATCCACATCCCTCCCACCCCCACCCTGCCACAAAGGTAACCACCATGAAAAACTTCTCCAAAGCTAACTTTGGGCTCCTAAACACAGAGGTAGCTAACTTCATGGCACCCTGCAAATGGAGAATAGTTGCATGACCACCAAATCATACACCAATGCACTGTACAAACACGTACACAAATACGTGGATCTTGCCATACCCAATAGAACCAAGATGCTCTTCTCAAAAAAAAGGAAGCCAATCTGGTGGTCCACTAACATAAACAAACTCTACAACAGAAGAGGAAACTGATGGGGAATCAGGTGATGTTCCAAGACTGACAAACTCCCTTATCAGCCTCAACAAAAGGTTGAGATCCCTCATCAAATCCTCTAAAGCTAGCTATGAAAACAGAATTGCAGCAGATAGTAAAGACAACCACAAGGCCTTCTATAGTTATGTAAAGAATCTCCATGGCAATACCCAGATTTGCTCTGAGCTACTGCACAATGGTATCTCCTATACTGAGCCAACATATATTGCCAATATACTGGCCAACAGATTCATTGCCAAATTTACCCCTCCCCCCAAAGGCCAATCACAATACCAGTAGAGTGCCAGGCACCCAGTATTACTGCTGCACAGATTAAAACAGCACTATCCAAGCCCAAGAATATAGCTTTTATGGGACCTGACAATATCCACAGCTGTGTTCTACATGAACTACAGAGTGAACTGTCATCTCACCTGTGTGCCCTGTTCAATCACAGCCTCACCTCAGGCTCTGTCTCTACCAAATGGTGCACTGCTACAGTCATCCCTCTCCACAATGGAAGAGCAACTACAGACCCCGGGAACTATTGTCCCATTAGCCTGACATGTCTGATATGCAAAGCTATGGAATGCATCATCATGGACCTAATAAACAAGGATATAGGGAATATCCAAACTCTGAATCCTACACAGTTTTGTTTTGTGAAGGGTAGATCATGCCTGCTCAACTTGATTGACTTTTCTGAGTCAGTCACCAGAGCTGTGGATGAAGGCACGGAGGTTCCTACAGTCTATCTTGATCTGGCCAAGGCCTTTGATACCATTCTCCACTCAGGAATCATAGCAAAACTCACTAAGCTAGGCATCAACCCCTATATCACTAGGTGGGTTGTAAACTGGCTCACAGATAGAACCCACAGTGTGAAAGTAGCTGACTCCAAGTCAGACTGTTGACCAGTCACGACTGGAGTCCCACAATGTTTGGTCCTGTGTCCTTTCCTGTTTGGTATCTACTTCTCTGAAGTTTAGGTCAACACAAAGGGACTCTGGTTGACAAAGTTTGCAGGCAATTGCAAGCTGGGAGCTATTATTAACTCCCCAATTGATGTTGACATCCTACAGAAAGGCCTCAATGAGACCAATGACTGGTATCAGAACCATGGCCTTAAGCTCAATGCCATAAAATGTGTCATCATTCCCCCTTGGGAAAAGCCCAGTTCCTTTGAATTACCACATCGATGGTAGTCCACTGAACACAGAAGACATTATAAGAGATCTAGGAACACAGGTTGACAACAACCTCTCGTTTGACCACCACATTGCCAATGTGGTCAGAAAGTCCTTCTATGTGACACATCTGATTACTAAGGGTTTTGCATCCTGGAAGAAAGAGGTCATTGTCTCCCTCTACTCTTCCCTCATTAGGCCAATCATTGAGTACAATGCTCCATTTGGCATGTACCTCACTAGACACCGGCATCAACTGAAGAGGCCGCAAAATACCTCACATAGAGGATCCTAGGCCTTAAACACTTTTCTTATATCGACAGACTCAAAAAACTCCAACTATTCTCTGTTTCATATTGCCTACTTAGAGGCAATCTCTGCTTGGCTTATATAGCCATGTCTGACCCAGCTCTCTTAGAAATGCTGCATCTAAAGAAATCCCAATCCCTCCACACCACATACTCCAGAGACCTCAACCTCATTACTACAATCAGCAGAACATGCTGGAGGGACAGGTTCATAACCCAGAGACTGTCCATGCTATGGAGTAGACTTCCCATACATGTCAAGCAGAGCACCTCACTGGACCTCTTCAAGACAAATCTTGATGAGTAGATGGGAAATAGAAAATTCACCCCAGGATCACTCCAGTGGCTCTACTTGACAGAGGCACTAGCAACTAAGGTCAGGTGGCATGATGCCAAGGTTATCCTATAGGCTAGGCTTGTAAAGGCTCCACAGCCATTACCCTAGTACACACCTATGAACTTTTGAACACAATTTAACCTACTGGCAGATGACATTCTACTCCTTTCTATTTATTTGCCATAAATACTGCAAGCTAGATTTGTACACTCCAGCTCCCAGCACAGCCTTAGCAACCTGCTAGCATGGGTGTCTATGTTCGCAACCCTCTCATCTGCAGCTGTACAGGAGATAAAGAAACATTTATGCATACCTATTAATCACATACGCAGGATGGACTTTGTTGAACTCTAATTGATACTGATACTTACACACTTCTGGGACATTCTGCACCCGTGCAACTTGGGCTCACTGGACCAAGAGCTCCCTCTTCCTATGCCTGAAGTCAGAAAAATGGTGCCAGACCTGTTCACCAGTTTAAAGGATGCCAGTAGCACTGGTGAGATCATGTGCGAGATGGTCCAGGCCTCCACTTTGTATTGGGAGCCCTGGTACTGGCCCTGCAGCAGTCTCTCCTGATGGTCTTTCACTAGGAGTCCAACCATGACACTGGACTCCTGAATGTTCCAGTGTTGTGCCCAAAAGCGTGAACCCTCTCCTACACCAGCCATAGTGCCTACAAGGATGAGCTACAACTGATTATGGCTGCATTTTCACCTGTGAGGTATAAATAGAGGCACATTCCCACCCTTTGCCATCATTGGACCATTTTGAATATGCTGAGCTAAGCTAAGTGATGTGCAAACCTGCATAGCTAAGGTTGGCAGCACTTAAAGTGCTGGATGTTGACCACTGGTTACCAATGCACAAATCCACTTAGCTGGGATACTTATTGTTTAGCATTTACATTTAAGCAATGCTTACACCAGGTTAGCACAGCTGAGCACTACTTAGCATTGCTCACATTTCATTTTATAAAGTATCAGGCTTGTGGGATTGATTCATCATTACTGGCATATTATAATTGTATGTTTACCTTCCATGACATACCCCTATGTGCTTTCATTAAATTATATTCTTGCATGATTATACTGTGTGGGGCACTTGTATTTATATGGGGGTTTCACATCTTTTCTAGACTGACATCTCACTTTTGGAACTGCTACACTACCCTGGTTGACAAAAAACAATTGCTACATAATTTAAGTTTACAAAAATAATTTTAACACTACTTTCCTATAGAAAAATAAGTTGCCTGTCTTGGTACTCTAACCGTGAACACCTGCATGTAAAGCAGGACTCTAACCACTACATTATCCCGGCTTGGAAATTTCACCTGCATATTTGCATTTACCTCCTAGGGGATGTTTAAGCTATGCTAAACAGACACCCATAATGCTCACACCCTCTTAGCTGTGCTTAAACATTCCTTAGGCTAGAAAAAAAAGTTTATATTATTATATTATAATGTTATATAAGTGAGTCTTGTGATGTTCTGACAACTCATTGAGTACTTCAATCGTGAGATAATGGCATTCATTTGGTTTTCAGGCTTCTATTTTTCAGGGACTCCTGCTAATACGTATCCTGTTTTCTATCAACTTTCTAAGTGCGTGAGGGCAAGTTTTCAGGGCTGTCTCTAATGTATTATTTATTCCCCCCATCATTTGTGCCTTTGTTAACATGCACTGCTATAAAGGAATATTGGCATACATTTGCTTTCAGACTTCTACCCTTCAGTAATTCATTTTAATGCATGACCTGTTCTCTATCAACTTTCTATGTTTAGTGGGTAATATATGTCTTACCCTTTTGAGGGATTTATCCTCCATTATTTGTGCATTTGTACACATTTCCTGCTTTAGCAGGTTGTAGATGTGTCATACAGCACTTTGGCAATGCAGGAAGTGTGCCACAGAACCTGTCACACACCCACTGCATTGCTTTCTTCATGCCGATGTTTCTTTCAGTGTCGGTGGACACTGAAATAATCATTATCTGAAATACTTGCATAATATTAGAGTAAATCTCTAATATTATGCCAGTTCAGCTTAGAAAGTGCTGTACAGCACATTCTGAGTGCAAGGGGCATGTTCGGTGTCTGTGCACTACTTGTACATGCCCCCTGCACTCGTTCATGGTTCATGTCCATATAGGGAGTACAGCAATGCTCCTTCATGAATATTCAAGGTGTGCTGCTGTGCTAAATGGGCATGAACCATTCCGTGAAAGGATAGTCTTATTCTTGCACATAATTTATTGAATCCAGGGTATATGTTTTAACAGATAATTCTGAAAGGGAAGAGGTTAATATCAGTCCAGATAATTTAGGAAAATAGGTTGAAAATTAAATGGGTTGGTTTAGGCCATAAATATTTTATTTTACAGGTCTGATTGCATCCAGAGACAAAAAAAAAATATCTGGAAAACCAGGACTAGGAATATTGCTGTACTGTCCTTAGGGGTGAACTAATTGTTATCCTGGAAGGGTGAAAGTTTTTGAAATTGTTTTATAGTTTTCAGATACTGAAACAGATCTTAGCAAAGCTCTGGTTGTGTATTGTACCAGAGCCAGGTGACCAGATGTGATGTCATTCTATAACCAGCACTGAAATTATTCTTTAGATATTAGTGAGAGATATGATGAAACTCACACAGCAGCATTTTGTTCTTCGGAACATGACAGGAAAGATCTCTCACAGATATCTCATGCAGCCACACATCTCATCTTGCCTTGCTGTAGTAAGCAACTCAGCACTCATCATCTTGGCTTGCTGTAGTAAGCAACTCAACACTCATCATCTTGCCTTGCTGTAGTAAGTAACTTAGCAAGGGAACAACAATTCTTTAGTCAGTCAGGAAAACATAGTGAGATTAGTTAAGTATTGTTTTTATGCATCTGTGTGAATCTGTCCAACTGTGTTATTTTTTATATTTCCTGTGAATGAAACTCTGGTGTTTATTGTAACTAGATATTCAGTATTCTCATGCTTTGTATTTTATTATTTATTATTAAATATTTCTACACTTTTCATAGTGGCTGGTCTTCTAGAGAATACTTTTAACATCTTGAGAATACTTATGCTTATTTTAGTAGCACTGTAGCCATTCCTGAAAGCCTTACATCATTGGTCAAACTCTACCATTTGTATTAGTATTAATTTTAATCAGTATAATTGGGTACACTTTTAAGAGCCTTAGAATAGCTGACTGGTGGCAGCATAATTACCTTATAGTCTGGGCAGAGTGGGCATGGCTGTTAAATCTGTGCCAGCCTTTCCCAGGTGTGTGTGTGTGTGTGTGTGTGTGTGTGTGTGTGTGTGTGTGTGTGTGTGTGTGTGTGTGTGTGTGTGTGCGCGCGTGTGTGTGTGTGTGTGTGTGTGTGTGTGTGTGTGTGTGTGT
>NC_056746.1:540364366-540426866 GCF_019279795.1 Protopterus annectens
GCAATAGCAGCATCAAGAGCCTGGCAGGCTCTGCACTGCAAGGTGTATATAACTTGTTTAAGAGCTGGCAATGCACAGAGGCATGCATGCACCTCCTGAAGGCAGGTTGGTAGTAGTGGTGGTGGTGGTAGTGGTGGTGGTGGGGTTTGGGCTCATTCACCCCTGGCAGCAGTATGATACTTCTCCACTGTCCTTGAACTCTTCACTGGCCTTGACTCTGGACCTGTGTCAGATTGATCTCAAGGGAGGTTAAGGTGGGTTCACTAGACTCAGTGAATGAGGAGAATAACTGGTGCAGCTGATGGTCAGCAGCAGGGAGGTTAAACAAATGGCCAAAATGACATTTGAAAACCAATACTGGTAATGAAAACAAGGTTCCTGAGAAATGGCTTACTTCAATGGATTTAAAAAATTTGATCCAAAATGTCATTAAACTGTTTCTGCCTGTGTCTCACTATCCAGTTATAATGACTTGGCTGTAAAGTCTGTGGAAATATTCAAGAAGAGGTTAAAAGCCATTAGTATACGTTTCAGCCTCTAAGAGCAAGAAATCTGGACAAAGCCATATATATGAGTCAGATACGATGAAAACAAATGAATAAACAACAAAAAACGGCAACGTGAGTATGGAAACCCAACCGTACTCCAAATATCCAAATTATGAGAAAAGGTCCTTTTCTCATAATTTGGATATTTGGAGTACAGTTGGGTTTCCATATTCAAGTTGCAGTTTTTTGTTGTTTATTCACAAAGCCATATATAATGGGTGACAAAGGCCCAAAAATAGTGACTTTTTTAAAATATTGCTCTTACAAATTTAGAAAGTTCATAGAATAACAGATTTCGCATTAGCATGAATTTTCTGAGGAGTATGAAGTTGGAAACTTAAATGGCTGCCATTATTTTCTGACTTCAATCCTCAATGATTTGCCAAAAATGCAAAATTGTGTGAGGAACAGACCAAAAATATCAGGTAAAAATCTGGACATTCTGCAAAAATCTGGTCATTTGAGAGGTATGGCTATGAGTTTAGCTAGATGTGTCTTATACAATACAGGTGATTTTCTATTTCTCTATGATATCACCATATAAGTAGCCAGCTATGGGGCAAAAGATGGCATGTCAACCTTTGCTAGACAGCTAATAAAGGCTAAAGGCTATAAGGAAAATACTTGTCTTTTAATGACATATGTTGTTTCTCTTTAAAGGTAAACCAATAGTCCCAATTCACTTTGTCTTTCTTCTTAATGCAGGATCTTTTTAGCCAGTTCAATCATTAGAGTTAAAGCTCCATAATTTGGTGGTATGATTGTTTTCCATCGCTTTCTGATACATTTTTTTGCTTCTAGGACAAGTAAGTTTAAGAGATTTATAGCAAATTGACTCAAGGTAGTTCCAGACTGAGCCTGAAATTGCTCTTTGCATGATCGGTGTTCTACCCCAATAAATACATTTAAATAGATTAAAATAAATAACTTAAAACGAGAAAAACACAGAAAAAATTCCATAGATGTTAATATCTGACCTGCCAGACAGCATGACAAACATGTTAAAGAAGTTTTATGAAACTCTGAAGATGAGTGTATTCCCAGAATATGTTTATCCAATCTCTTAGTACCCTGATCTACAATGCCACCAGTTTGATGACACATCCAGGTAAAGCTTTGCTGTCATTTAGAAATATTGAAATTGATATTGCCACCCTAAGAATCTGAAGTTATGAAAACAGGTTGCTGTGAGTGTGCTGAAATTAATCTTTCCCAAACTTCCTTACTGATATTTGTTTATGTATCCTGCTCACGCATATATCTATTTCGGTGACGAGACCACTCCTAGGAATAAGAAAAATCTTGTAAGGCTGACTATGCCTCTTATGGGGTGTTAGTCGTCTCTGGCTTTGATTAGCCATGAGATTGAGAGAGGTCAGAGCCTTTTTAATGAGTCTATATTATATTATTGCATGCTTAGTAAAGCAAATGATAAATAATCAACCCCATGTAAGTGAAAGCTTACAATGTCGAAACCGCAGAACAGCGATTTTTTTTCCAAGGGAAAAAAAAAACGCTGTTCTGAAATAAAAGAAAAAAAATACTTTAAAACATTACATAATGTGGGGGGCTTCACCCCCACACCCCCGATGTTGCGGACTGTGCCCCCCATACCTCCCTACTTAAATATACCAATTCCAAGATCACACTACAGTGCCAAAAATGGCAAAGTAACAAAAGCGGCCAAGCAAATTCTTTCCCAGGGAAAGAATTTTCTGAAAAGCCGCTTAGTTATTTTGCCTTTTCACTCTTGTCAGTTCTATCAAGATGCATTCGACAAACTGTGTCTATGATCTGGTAATAGGAACCCTTTTTAACCATATATAATTTGCTTTGCTTTTGCTGTTAATCAATCTAGTATAAAAGGTACGTTTCTCAGGTGGCAGAGGATATCTAGAACTAAAGTCTTCCCAGGAGATTATTTGAGCAGCTGCTCCTGAAACTGAAGAGCTGAGCAATTAAATTGTTATTAACAGATATTATTCACTACAATGCATACTCTAAAATGAATACAGGGTATACTCCCTACAGGTCATTTGGTAGTAATCGTAGTATTGTTATGTGATTAAATTGATTGTAGTTACAGTGAATTTAAGCAGATACTGTAGCTTACACTTTAAGATTCAAAACTAGGCGTTTTTTAGCATTATTAAGGTATCTGATAGGGGAATTGTCTTTATCCACAGTGCATTTTGTTTTTATTCATAGTACTTGGACTTTTTTGCACTTGAAAGTACTGCCATATTAGTTAATTTTCTAGGCTTTTAGTTCCCATCGGGGGTAATAAATAGTTGTTTTCTTTCAGAATACTTGCTGCCTTCAACTCACATAAGCCAGCACATGTACTTGTGTTGTTCCTTCACCAGCTTTTTCCTCCATTAAGTAGCATTGATTCACAGATGTGTGGTACCCTCATCTAACAGAACTCAAATTCAGAAACATCAACTGAGTTTCTACCAGCATCTACAGCCTAGTGGGTAATTTGCTGGGCTGTAGAGATAGCCTCTGTGAGTTTCATCCACTAGGACTACATTTTTAGCAACAATACTGTTCTTTTTATTTAGAACTATTGTGAAATATCTACATGAGACAGTGGTGGGGTGACAAAGAATTTGAAATATTGTCCAGATGTGGGCTGAGGATGACTTTGAGATGGTGCAATTTGGATACACCTTTACTTAAGTCAACAAAACAGTTTCTAAACGTTTTGTTATTGCCAGTGTCAGTCTGCTTGCACTGCTGTCATTTTTATTTATTTGTTTGTTTTATTTTATTTCCATTAGTTAATCATGGTAGAACTTTGACCAAGTGAAACATTTTGTGATTCAGCCCATGGGAAGTATATTAAGCAATCACAGCAAGGCAAGCAAAGCACAATTTTTTGATGCAAACACGGTTGCTATATAGAGGCCACAACAGTTAAAAGCTGTTTTTTTTTTAATTTATACATTTGTTAATAAGGTAAGTGCCCCTTTTCATGGGCAACCTGGAAGTGCTCTCTAGCTAAGTGTTTGATCAGATGTACATTAGGAGGAAGGAGTCAAGTCCTGAACCTGGGGTACAGCAAGCAGTTCATTAACAGTTCAGAGCCTTAATCCTCTGCCAGATAAAATGAGCATCTCTACCAACAAAATATAGGTCTAGTAAAAGTATTACTTACAATGTACTTGTTTGCTGTGATTTAGAGAATGCTGACATTTTGTTTAATATTCTTTTGATACTTAAAAAAAGGAAAGAAAAAATACTCCCTTCAGTCATTTAATTGTCAGCCATCGCAGCCATAGGCTACAAAAACATTTACTGTTTTTACTCCAGTCAACATTGTAGCAGTACTGATCACAAACAGCAGATTAGCCACTGGTGTGCAAAATATTTAGTAGCATTATTTTAGAAACTCTTAGAATTCATAGCACTTACTGGAAGTATTCAGGGTAGATTGCCCCTAAATCTGCTCTTGACTTTGGTCATATGAGATGCAGTTATAGTGGCAAGTGACACAATGTGGAATGGGATTAGTTAATGCCCGTGACATGCTGCAGACGCTGAATAAGAACAACACTGAATGATTGATGATTAGTGATAACACCAGTTTTATGGTATTGTAGAACTGTATAGAATATTATGAGTCACAGACATTGCCCTGGACCACCCAAATAGCACAAAGACCCAAGATCTAAGGCATGTCAACTTTCCTGCTTCTCCAAAAAGTATGTTTTTAAACATATGCACTTCTGAATGTCTAATGACTAAATGATAATGGTTCAATGACACAAATCAAAGATATTTAGATTGTTGGCTTGTCTTGCATGTAGGCCTGTTTAAACACAAGAAAACTGTAACTCATGCTAAATGACTCAACATCCTGTAAACCACATCTTCTTTTGACAGTCTGTCATTGCCTTCTGTTTGTTCTGAATAGTGCATGCCATAGGTTTAGTTTTTTAATTCTACATTTGCCCTATAATGTGCATGTAGTAAAGCATCAGTAAAAATGGTTGGTACTTTCCTTGACTATGTTATAATGTTTTATTCTATTTTCTAGTCTTACAATGAATAATAACAAGTATTAGATGTGCCTAATTTTGTGATTTTTGAATTATACAAGCAAGTCTTTTAATCACAGACCACTCAGGCGATGTACAATAATGCTTTCTGTTGTTCAACCTGGGCTATAAATGCAGCTCAAAGGCTTCTTTTCATTTGCAGACTTTGGAGCTTTCAGTGATATATGCCTGGCACTAATGCTTCATGTAATATGACCTTCATCATGTATTCTTGCTAATCATCAGTATTTGTACATTGCAATGGTATTACATTTATTTATTTTGGTAACAAACATGGTTGCCCATTGTGACAGACTGAAGTACTTGGGGAAACTACACAGTAATTCAGAGGTAAGTTGGCAAGAAAATAAAATAAAATGATACTTTAGCATATTTAATCAACCATTAAAAGCACAATAATTTACAAAATGCAACATAGAAAGTACCTTGAAGTAAAGGCTACACTTGGAAATGTGGGGTTTTATGACAGAAGTCTATTCAATGAGCTACCCTGGCATTCCATCTACACCACCATCATGCAAGTCATACATAGTAGCCTGGCAGTAATAACACCGAGAAACATTCTGTGCTATAACTTTTACAAGGATGAACATAGCCTGCATGAAGTCGAAAACCAATTATGTGAAAAGAACAGGAAGTGTGAGGAACTACAATAAAAGTTTCCTAACAGAACATAGTTCCAGCAATTACTCAATGAATTAAGTATTTTTATGAAAAGTATGGCTGAATGGGTAGGGTAGTTTAAGAAAGTAAATATTGCAATGGTAGGGAGAAAAGTGGGAATAAAGCAGACTTATGGAAGGGGCAGAAAATAAGAAAGTAGCTTGTAAGGAGGAAATAAGAAAAGACAGGAGGAGAAAAGTATGTCAGGAAAGAAAAAAGAAGGCAGAATATAGTATGGGTAGGTAATGAAGAATATAACTTGAAGCTAATGATGGAAATGTTTTAAGAAGTTGAAAACTTTAAAAGGAGTGCCAGGGACCTAAGTGCAGTGAAAACAAGGAAGATAAATTAGAGAACATCAGAGATTTGTACAAAAGCGCAGAAGGTGAGAAGAAAAAGGGCCAAATGTCATCAGTGGTAAAAAGTCATTTGAAAGTATATACATTGTGATTTTAGTTCATAAGTGCAGTCTAAGAAAAAGTAGTTGAATATTACTGTGACAGTATCGATAGAGGTGGTGAGAATATTGCTAAAAGGTTATGTGATATGAGAAGAACAAATCCATCTACTTTTATGCCTTAGGTTTAGAGCTGCTTTGAATAGTGCGCTTTTGGTGGTATTTTAGGGTGCATTGATTAATGCATCTCTTATTATGTGGAAGACAGTTTGATAAACCTGGGATACAGTGAATATAGAGGCATTTGCCAAATTTGTCATTGACTACTATTAAGTTTTTGTAAGTAGGAAATAACCAATCTGAGCTCTTCTCAGGATTAAAGTAATTTAAGGTTTCAGAGGGGAATAGATTACTATTTGAATAAATCATTTAGTGGGTAAGGTGGCATATCTGCATCCATTTCTACAGCTTAGGCTATGCTGCTTTATGGAATCAGGTACAATAATGTTCTCTTTTTGAGCTGTTAGTAGAGAAACTACTGTAGCTAGTTTTCATAGGTAGCATTTAATCTGTTCAACAGAACTTTATTAAGACTGCCTAATGGCAGAAAGATTAAATCTCAATTTGCAGTTTTCTGGGTATTGTTTAAGGAGGAAAAACATGCAATTGCTTTTATAACTATTTAATACTAATCTGATAGCCTTTAAAATGTTTTCATATTAGTAGCACTGTATTCCAAAGATAATTGACTTGACAAAATATTTTTAGTACTGCTGCTGTTTGTAATGGTAGCAGCATTTTGGACAGCATGTATTTTGAAATTTTGAATTCATATGCCCTGCGTGTATTTGAAGAGTCGAGCTCCACCCTTAACTGCTGGTGTATTTATGTAAGAGCTGATCATGGTGTCCAGCAGAGTGATACAGGCAACAAGAGAGAGACCCAAGAGTGACTTTTCCAGATTTAAGTATTTTTTTCTCTGTTTTTTTGCTCCGACTGCCTTTTCCTGCCTAAAAAGTGAATTTCTAACTGATCTGTGCTTTAAAAAGTTTAAATTGCATTTGCCTTCTGCTTTTTACAGTTTTTGCACTTGTTTTATATCAATTTAAGTTGTTTTTGTATTGTATAACTATTGTAGGCTACACACTAAAGTGTGCTAGCCTGTTTGTAGCATTTACAATGTTTTCTGTGTGTCTTTCTGCTGTTTCCTGAAAAAAACCAAAAAAAAACAAAAACAAAAAAAAATATTCTCTTTTCCCGCCTTTGCTGAACTAGATTAGTCCAGATTTCAGGTTTGCTGAATTCCGGACTGTGGTATAGTTTCCTGTGTTGCCCATATCCTTACTTGGGTAGAAGGAAGCTTCTCTGTTCACCAGTGAGAGTGGGGAGCTTTGAGCAGCCTATCTGTCCCTGGAGGAGTGGTCTCAGCCCTGAAACTAGTAGCTTATTGGCTGCTCTGGGTCAATTCCTATCTCTTTCAGTTTCCCTGCTTTAGAACCCACATTTGTGTGGTTTTGCATGATTTTGCGCATAACGCAGCATCGGGCAGCGCCGCTTAAACTGGTTTAAACTATTCCTGGCTCCACAAAGTCTGCTCTTCAGTTTTTCCCTTAGATCTGTTCTAAATCACAAAGTAAGCACTCTATTTTCATTCTAAAGCCCTGCAGTGGCTCGTATAAGTAATCTTATAAGTAAGCACTAATAAACTAAAGCACTACACCCTCTTATACTCCCTTTAAGTACTCCCTATTGGTCCTTTTTTGATCAGTCAAAAAGTAGTTCCTTATACTATTCTGGCATGTCCAAAAGTCAGTTTCAGGTTTACTCTCCAGTCCAGCTGGTGAATCTGGGAATCTTGAGGCAATGTTACAACTGCCTTATGTACACAGACCACCTTCTCCTCCTCCCAACAAGCTCAAATATATGTGAGAGATGCAACTATATAGCCAAACTGGAGGCTGAGCTCTCTCAACCCAATACTGGCACAGTCAGTCAGGAGGAGAAGGTAACCACACACACCACAAATCCAGTCTCACATAGACCTATCACAACAGAAAACCAAACACATAAACACACAAAAACATACTCGGAGGCTCTAAATAAAAATCTGCCCAAGCAGCAGAGACCTCTAAAGCAGACATCCAAGCAACTGCTACCCCACAACAATGCCCACATATCACATAGTTCACAAAGTCAGTGTGCCACACAGTTTCACAAAGTCAGTGTGCCACACAGTCACAGCCCTTAAGGCTAAACAACACACCTAATACACTTGTAATAGGTGACTCTATTGTCAGACAAACTGACGTCCCACTCACCAGGCTGAACAAGGAGAAGGTCACCGTAAGCTGCCTGTCAGGTGCCAGGATCCACCACATAACACAAGCACTCAGGTCACTCCAAAGCAAGTACAAATATGACTCCGTCATTGTCCATGCTGGCGTGAATGACCTGAGACGTACCTCCCTGGACTACATGAAAAGAGACATAGAGGAGCTCTCTGATCATGTAGCCCAGGCCGGTATGACCCTGACCTTGAGTAGCATCTTACCCTCACCAAGAATGATGCCACAATATAAAGACAAAATGATCAATTTTAACAATTGGCTAAAGTATTGGTGTCATTCAAAGGGGATCCAGTGTCTGTCAGCCTGGGATGACATGCTCGACAAGCCATGTTGCTTCGCTAGGGACGGCTTGCACCTGTCACCCCTGGGCTTTCGAATACTGGCTAAGGCTCTTGCCACCCCCATAGTGCCTTTTTAGGCAAGGCTCAAAAGACAAACCCACCTTCATAGAGAACACAAAGGAAAAGAAACTAAGGGTAATGCTGCTCAATGCCAGAAGTCTAAACCTCAAGATGCATGCACTCGAGGCTCTCCTCAGTATGGAGAATATCAATATCTGTGCAGTAACAGAAACCTGGTTCAAGGCTCCCAAGAGCACCCTAGCACTACCAGGTTCTACCTCATATCATGCTTTTCGACCCCAAAACTTTGATGGAACCACAAAAGTAGGGGGAGTATCTATATTCATCAAAGATACCCACACCTCCAGGTTAGTGGCACTGCATGAAGCATTGGAGACCATCCATGTGCAACTAACAGTGGGCAAAACTGTCTTTCAGTTTGTAGCCTGCTACAGACCACCTTCCCAATCTCAGGAACCCCACTCGGCCTTCCTGAGAACACTGGAGAATATGAAGGTCTCTCCAAACACCATTATATTGGGTGACTTCAACTACCCAAACATAGACTGGGAGCACTACTCAAGCCCCAACACCCTCGCCCAACGGTTCCTAGAATTTATAAACTCAAATGCTATGGAACAACTGGTCACCACTTCCACAAGAGGGGAAAACATATTGGGCCTGATCATCACCAACATGGGGACTCTATGTTCCATACCAGAGGTATACCCCTCATTGGTAAGATCTGACCATAAATTAATCTCACTGGACATCCATATCCCGTCTCCACCCCCAGCCAAGGAAACCACAGTAAAGAACTTCTCAAAAGCAAACTTCACACTTCTCAAAACCGAGGTGGAATCCTTCAAAGCCCCCAGGCCAGTGGAAAATATGGCCCAAACCGCAGAATCCTTTACAAACGCTTTCTATGGACACCTACAGGAATGCATGGATCATGCTATCCCAAATAAAACCAAGACTCATTCCTCCAAAGGCAGGAGACCTGTCTGGTGGACCCCAGCCATAAATAAGCTGTACAACAGAAGGAGGAAGCTACTACATGATAGAGTAAAATCCCAAAAAGGGAAGGCATCTCTGATCAGTACTAGCACGAAACTACGATCCCTCATAAAATCATCTAAGGCCAGCTTCAAAAGAAAAATTGCACAAGATGCTAAAGATAATCACAAGGCCTTCTTTAGTTATGTCAGGAACCTGGGTGGCAACTCCCAGATATGCTCTGAGTTAGTTCAAAATGACAAAAAATACACTGAACCTACAGACATTGCCAACATCCTGGCAGACAGGTTCAATGCAAACTTCTCCCCCCCTTTCCTGCCAAAAGAGCAAATGTCTATCCCAACAGAGTGCAGCCTCCCTGACATCACAGATGCACAGGTGAGAGCTGCCCTCTCCAAAGCAAAAAACACAGCATCAATGGAACCGGACGGTGTCCCGGGCTGCGTCTTACACGAACTCCAAGAAGAAATGAACCCTCACATAAAGTCACTGTTCAATCTCAGCCTTACTTCAGGATATGTACCCAAGGAATGGCATACAGCAACAGTGGTCCCACTCCACAAAGTTGGTGCCACAACGGACCCCGGAAACTATTGCCCTATAAGCCTGACTAGCCTGGTCTGCAAAGCTATGGAGCATATCATCATGAAACTCATAAACAAAGACATTGGGAACCTCCAAACACTGGATACTACCCAATTCGGCTTTGTTAAGGGCATATCTTGCCTCTTGAACCTGGTTGACTTCTTTGAAACAGTCACCAAGGCCATAGATGAAGGGAAAGTAGTCCACACAGCCTACCTGGACCTCGCAAAAGCCTTCGACACAATACCCCACTCAGGCATCATAAATAAGCTCACCAGCTTTAATATCAACCCCTATGTCACAAGATGGGTTGCAAACTGGCTCAGGGATAGAACCCCCATGGTCAGAATTGCAGGTGCCATGTCAGACTCTAAACCAGTTACAAGTAGCGTCCCACAAGGCTCAGTCCTGGGACCTCTCTTGTTCAGTATATATTTCTCTGAGGTACAGGCTAACATGGGAGGACTATGGCTGACCAAGTTCGCAGATGACTGCAAACTGGGTGCCATAATCGACTCATCGACTGACACAAGCATCCTCCAAAAGGGTCTCACAGAGATGGATAACTGGTGCCAGAGCCATGGCCTAAAACTAAATGCCAAAAAGTGCATAGTCATCCCCTTTGGGGAAAAACAAAGTGTCCACAAATTACCACATAGGTGGTAATCCATTAAGTACGGAAGAAGTAATTAGGGATTTGGGGACCCAAGTAAATAGCAATCTCTCCTTTGACAATCACGTTGCCAAAGTAGTTAGAAAGACCTTCTATATAGCCCACCTTATCATGAAAGGGTTCACATCTAGATAAAGAGAGGTCATTGTGCCCCTCTACTCATCACTCATCAGGCCCATAATTGAATACAATGCCCCATTTGGGATGTACCTTACCTGACACCTGCAGCAACTGGAAAGACACCAAAAGTACCTCACCAAGAGGATCAAGGGACTCAAACAGATGCCCTACGCAATCAGGCTAAAGAAACTCCAGCTCTACTCAGTTGCTTACCGCCTACTCAGAGGCGATCTGTGCCTGACGTATAAAGCCATGTCCAACCCAGAATTAATGGACATGCTCTACCTCAGGAAATCCAAATCCCTTAGAGCTACATGCTCCAGGGACTTAAACCTCAGCACAGAAATAAATAGGACATGCTGTAGGGACAGATTCATATCCTAGAGGCTCCCCTCACTCTGGAACAAAATCCCAATCCATGTTAGGCAGAGTCCCTCAATGACCCTCTTTAAGAGAAATCTTGATGAGTGGATGGGAGATCATAGGTTTACCCCTGGGATCTTTTCTGTGTCCCTACTAGACAGAGACACAGTAAACTAACCTCAAAAGGGCTATCTTCTGTGACCTACTATACAGAAGCACAGTCAACTAATCTAAAAGGGTGGCGAAAGCCAAACACACTCTGGCTAGGCTTATAAATGCCCTAGGGCAGATAGCCTAGTATCAACCTATGAACCTATGAACCTATGAATCTGACTTGCTATTTCATTTGCTGAAATGTTTATGGTTAATCATTATCTGAATAAGTTGGATTTCATACCATGAAAAATGTAGATAGGGCAGTGCTGCTAAGTTTGCATTAAGCCAAACAAGGCAAGGTGTATTAAATGATTTTGAGAAGTCTAAATACAATGTATGCAAAACTAATACGTGATTTAGCTGATATTGTACATACTCTATAAGATTAACTATTTTCTACATCATATTATTTCCTCAAAACATTTTCTCTGTTTGATTATGCAGTGCGAGTCAGTGTAATGATGGTTTTCATTAATATAACAATATTATACATCTTTAGAAAGGCATATGAATAAGTTTAAGACCAAGTATTTATTTGCAATATTAAATACAGATTCATCAGATTGTTGGTGTACTACAATGAGACTTCCTTAGAAAAGAACTGTACAACTGTTACAAAGTCAACATTAATCACATCTATCAAGCAAGCACATTGCATTATAATATTACGGGATGCAAATGTTCAGAAATGGAGCAAAAGGTAAATTATTCTTTAAGTAAATGACACATTTTCCCAGGTATACCACAGATGCTACAATTCAGATTAAAGATTTCTATAGCCAAACTGAACAAATACTGCAACTAAAGTGACAACTAAGTATTCATAGTGAAACTGCTGGAAACTACAGCACTTCAGTGTCTGTCGCTGTGCAACTCTGTGCCTATGTTTCACTAACTCACATTAACTTCATTTTATGTACAATTTGTGGTTAACAATACAGCATAAAGAGTAATGTTGGGGAGGGTTTAATACCTCCTCTTTTACTAAATATTATTAACTTCAATTTGTATGCAAAATGTGAAGCAAGTGCATCTTGGAAACTCACATTTATTGAGATTTATGGGCAGTACACAGAGACTCACTATTACCAATCAAGAGCATAAAAAAATCACATGAAATGAAATGATTCCCAGTAGACTGCAGTCCTAGTATGACCTTAGTCTTTAGGCTAATCTTTTCTATCCCCTTAAGTTCATTACTTCTTGTCTCAATCCTCTCACAGCTAGTAAAATTAAATCACTTATACAGGGTGCATGGATCATGCTAGTTGCATATGCTGCGTGTTTTTTCACACTACCAAATCACAGTGCATGGATCATGCTAGTTGCATATGCTGCACATTTTTTCACACTACCAAATCACAGTGTCAAAATCCAGATGCATATTAAGTGATCATTGTTGTAAGGAAATGAAAATAAACCACTGCTCACCTTTGCAATCAACCTTGTAGACTCAGCAACCAAGACAGTCATTACACAACCAACAGACCCTGTTGTTTTAACTTGCGTCTTGATAACCACATTGCAAAATCAGTTCCAGTTAGTACTACACAGAGTCATATGGTCATAGGTATATACTAGGCTAATGACCACCAGGACCTTTATATGCCTAGTTGTGCAACCCAAACCAGTTGTGTCCTCATGTAATATGAGTGTCTGTTTGGAGGGAAATGTTAGTTAGGAGGCTGCTAAAGGCTTGGTGGTGGGGATGTATGTTACTTAGAGAATTTTTACTGCCAGCCTTTATCAGAGACATGGGGGCCAGACCAGGTTTGAATTTTCTATTTCCCATCCAATGGTCAAGATTACATTTCAGTAGAGTTAGGGATGGAATCTGCTTCACATGGATGGAATTGGGACCCAATTGCAGATAGTAGGGATCCTTAGAGACACATATCTGCCTTGTCAGCATGTTCTGTTTATGTCACAAGAAAAGTTTAAATCCTTAGATCTACTGTTTCTGGTGCTATTTGCTTTGTGAATGTGCAAAAGGTACACCAGGGCTGGATGTCAGGAAGCCTTATATGTCAGGCATAGGTCACTTCTCAGTAACCTATAGGAGACTGGGTATACAGATAGGGCTTTAAGGTGATCTGTATAGGACAATGTGTTACTAGTCTGGGATTCTCTTGGTAAGGAGTCCCTATAGGAGTTCCAACTGTTGCATATGCATGGTCAGATACATGCCAAAGGAGGCATTGTACTCAATGATTGGTCTGATAAGGGCTGAGTAAAGTGCTACTATAACTTCCTTGGACCTTAATGCCATACCCCTACTGATACGTTGGGTGACATAAATTATTTTCTTACTACTTAGGCTACAGGCTGGTCAAATGCCAGATTACTATCTACATATGTTCTCAGATCCTTAACTACTGGGTCAACTCTTAAGGATGTCTTATCAAAGGATTAATTAACCTGGGTGAACATTTTTCCAAAAGTCACTATAATGCACTTCATGGCATTGAGTTTTAATCTGTGGCTTTGGCACCAGTCAGAGTCATTTGTGTGTGTTAGACCCTCTTGCAGGATTTTAGTGTCATGGGGAAATCTATGACTGCTCCTAATTTGTAGTCATCTGCAAACTTGGTGAGCCAGAGGTGCTTCACATTAGCCCTGACCTCCAAGACGTCGATGCCAAACAGAAGCAGGCCCATCACTGAGGTGCTCCTCTGGTGACCGGTCTATTAACAGTGGTGGGCTCACCAAGCCTAACTTTTTGGGTCCAATCTGTGACCCAGCTGGCAATCCAATGAGTTATGTAGGATTTATGCCTAGTTCAGTGAGTTTGTCAATGATACCTAAGTGGGGTATTATATCAAATGCCTTAGACAGTTTAGGTAGGCAGTATGCACCTTTTTTATCCTCAACCATTGCCTTGGTGACTTTTTCAAAGAAGTCTACCAGGTTAAGTAAGCATGAGCTTCCTTTTACAAAACCAAACTGGGGTGAGTCCAGTGTCTTTCGGTTGCCAATGTCTTTGCTGATCATTTCCATGAAAATTTGTTCCATGGCTTTGCATATTAGACTAGTCAGACTAATGGGTCTGATGTTTTTCAGAGTCGGTTATGGTCCACCTTTGTGAAGAGGGATAACTGTTGCAGTCCTACATTCGCATGGTACATAGCCTGTTTTGATGCTATAGTTAAAAAGTGACTCAAGTGGTCCTAATAGATCATGTTTCAAGCTATATTGAAGGCAATCTGGGATACTGTCTGGGACCACTGAGGTTGTGTTTTCAGACTTGGTGAGGGCCATCATGACTTCCTCCCTTCTAATAGATGGGCATTTTGCTAGTAGGGATTTCATTGGGGAAGGCAGGTGAAAAGTGTGTATGGGGGTTGAAGTTAGGGCTGAATTTGTTAGCCAGGAGATTTGCTATACTACTGTGCTCAATGAAGGTGATACCATTTACCACCAGTTTAGCACACTGCTGTGTGTTACCATTAAGATTTTGAATGTAGATGTAGAAGGCCTTATGGTTGTCTTTAGCCTGAGAGGTTATCTTCCCCTTGTAATTGGCCTTGTTGCATTTAATTAGTCCTTTTTGGTTTCCTGCTTAGTTTAATAGTAAGCTCTTGCCATTATGAGAATTGTTATTTCTGATTTTGCTCATGGATTTTTCCCTTTTTTATATACACTGTAAAGGTTAGGATTCCACCAATGTGGTTTGTTTTGGGGCTTTGTTTTAGCCTTACAGTTGATAGTTACAATAGCCTCTATGCAGCCATTTGCATGGTTGTACATGGTTACTGTGAACAATTCCACATAAGCTGCTGTGAACTCACTGTTTGGAGGGGCATTGAATTTTGACAAACTGTCACTTAGTAGAAGGTAGTTTGCTTTAGTTCCTAACTGTTACAAGTTTACCGGGTTTTCTGTATTGACTTTTTATTTGATGAAGACAGCTTGGTAATCTGACTTCACAAGTGAGGATGTGATACAAGGGTGGGTGCAGTGCTCTCCCATATTGGTGAGTACCAGGCTGGCCCAGTATGTTTGAACCTCTGGTTGGAGTGTGCATTATATATATATATATATATATATATATATATATATATATATATATATATATATATATATATATATATATATTTATGTATATATAAACTAAAAGGGCTTTTTTAAACCACATGTACACATATTGATTATAGGTTCATAGGTAGGTACTAGGATATCTGCCCCAGGGCATTTATAAGTCTAGGCAGAATGTGTTGGCTTTCACCTCCCTTTTAGACTATATTCCTGAGCCTCTGTCCAGCAGGGCCATATAAGTGATCCCAGGAGCAAATTTATAGTTTCATAGGTAGATACTAGGCTATCTGCCCTAGGGCATTTATAAGCCTAGCCAGATGGTCTCCCAACACTTCGTTTAGCTCATTAAGTTGATTCTTGATAAAAAAATAAAATAAAAAAATAATAAGCACAATTTTATATTTAAAATGTATTTTGGTCCAAACACATTAAGGACTTACATAAGAGTGAAAGTATGAGTAATTGTGAAAGACTAAGAGCACTTGGTCTTGTGCAGAACCCTTTGCAGTGGTCTGGGAGGTGAGCTTGCTCGGACGTGTTGGGCATATGGAGATAGCTAATTCTAGGGGTGTTTGGGGTTGCCAGGAAGTGCTGGAGAGTCATCAGATTTTCTTACTGGAAATATCTGTGGGAATGGAAGGTGTGTTGAGTGGTTCACTGGCAGAGTGGCTACTGCATGGAACAGGCTGGTAAAATGGAACAGGACAAATATTGGTTTGGATATTTTAAGAAAAGCCTGGAAGCACACCACATGAACTAGTGAATGGTATTCTGGCAGAACTGGATGGGTATTGCTGCCCGTGCTTGAAGTACTGATATGTGTGCATGTAAGGATGGAAATATACTTATAACAAATAAGAAACTAGAAGGGTCTCATAATTTAAAGTCTATGGACTGTATAAACATGCTTGGAATTAGCTAATAATAAGAATAAGCATTACAGCTTGCGGTCTCTCAAATAACTAAGCAACAACCAAAAAAAAAAAAAAAAAAAACACACACACAATAGCTATATAATGTATGATTTTAGTAAATCTAGACATAAAATATATAATTGTCATATAAGATGAAGCAGTATGCTGAATTTAGATATTAAAGACATGATTTAATAACATGGGCTTGTGTATAATAACACTACTGTTTTAACTTGTCATAAATGACATACACTACACTGAACATCAAGGGGATGCATGATGATTGTCTTATATAAATAAATATGCATAACAAGTCATGTAATTCCTTTAATTTGAATTGTACTTTTTGTAATCCATCTTGATCATATATAATACTAATGTTTATACATGACATCAAACTGACAAAGTTGTTCAAGAGAAACAATAGAAGTCTGAACTTGAAATGTCACAAAATGTAGCAATTATATTCTGAATAAATAGTATTAAATTGACAATAGACACTCAGTTTAATAACATGGGTTATGTATAATAACACTACTGTTTTAGCATGTTATAAATGACATACACTATGCTGAACATCAAGGGGAAGCATGATGATTTTCTCATATAAGTAAATGTGCATAACAAGTCATATAATTGCTTTAACCTGAATTGTGGTTTTGTAACCCATCTTGACCATACATAATACTTAAGCTGTTACCAAGGTAACTAATGTTTTATACATGACATTAAACTGACAAAGTTGTTCAAGGGAAACAATAGAAGCCTGAACTAGGAATGTCACAGAATGTAACCAATCACATTCTGAACAAATAGTATTAAATTGACAATAATGACTCAGTTTAACCTTTGCTGAATATACAAAATAGAATGTTGCCATTTAAATCTAAAAAGCAGAAATGAAAGAGGCAGCCAAAACATGACAATAAGAAGCCAACTATTTATTTAACATAAAAATAAAAACCAAACAAAGCTGAGAACTTGAAGTCAGTAAGTGCTTTCACATTTAAATGGAATGCTTCATCAGACTGTTAACTATTAATTTAATTAGTGCCCTTTAAAAACCTGAACATTTCATTGTCAAACCAATCATCATTAAGCTCATGAATATTAAATAAAAATGATACATTGATTAGTGTATCTCATCAAAAACTTGTAAATAATTCATCAACAACATTATAAAACATTTGTATGACTTATATATATATATATATTTTTTTATATATATATATATATATATATATAAATATGTGTATGAAAATATATATATATATATATATATATATATATATATATATATATATATATATAATCTATAAATAAAAATATATAAAAATCTGGCAGTTATATAGATATGAAAAGTGCATTTAAAACCACATATATAAGAAACTGTATATGCATATAAAAAAACTTTGTTGAATATCTTGTCATAACTTGTAACGTCTATTAATATATAATGTCACAGGGATGTAACACATGACAATTGATTTGTCCTTGAATATGGAATATAATACCACAAACTATTATATACAAAACCATGTGTCCATCAATCAACACTGAATGCTAGTGTATATACAACTATGCCTAATAAAAATATATTTGTAAACATATAATACTAGTCAGAACGTATGTGTCATGACTTTTGTGTAATGAACTTCTATTAATAATGTAAAAAAAAAAAATATATATATATATATATATATATATATATATATATACACTAGTAAAAAAAACTAATGTGCTTCCATAAAATATGGAATATATATATATATATATATATATATATATATATATATATATATATATATATATATATTTGATGCTTATATGTTCTAATATATGTTCTAATGTTTGAGATCTTTGGCTGCTAAAAAGGGTTTCATGGACACCTTGTCATTAAGTCATAGGCCTCTATCCGCCTGTAATCTCATTTCTCTCTGCTGCCCATGACTTACACTGAAAAATCATTAATTACTCAATCACTCCCTGCCCCTTTTCAGACCATAGTTCATTGATACTAAAACTTCAAAATGAGTACAAACCATTAATCTTTAACTCCAGAATTCCAGCATATATAACTACAATTAAAGAGTTCAAACCCTGGTTATTATCTGAATTACAGTTCTTCTTAGATATTAATTACACTACAGAGATAAATACAATAATGATATGGTATTCATTAAAATCTTACATATATGGTAAAACCCTAACTTGGTATAAAAAAGAAATCAGAGAATGGGATTCTGAATTATTAAATCTACAATCCAAACTTTTGTCAGTAAAAGCTGAAATAAAGTCAAAATAATTTGGAGATGAAAAAGAAAGTAGAAGTATTAAATAATAAATACAATGAAATTCTAACACATAAAACAAGTTTAGCTTTAGAAAAACAAAAAATTAATACTTTGGGCACTTCTCCCAAATATCTATATACTTTATCTACAAGAATCAAAATATAGTCAAAAGCTAATAACATTAAAAGTATCTTCCATGAAAAGAAAGGGAAAAATGTCTTGGATATAGGTGACATTCTTGATGCCTATAGAAATCTTTATATGGAACATTTCAAAAAAAAAATACATATATCCATCAATTAAATCTAGATGAAAAATGTTCTAATATAAAAAAATACCAGGAAAATTAAAACTAGATCTGCAAGCACCCATATCCTACAAAGAAATTACAGATACAACAAAAGATGGTAAAAATAATAAAGTTCCAGGTATAGATAGCATAATTATATAAATACATAAACTTTTTCCTTCAAAGATACTATCCCTCTTCCATAAAACTCTTATTAGAAATTCAGTCACAAGCTTTAATACCACCCTCTTGGAGATATTCCTTAATCACACCAATCCTAAAGGAATACAAATTCCCAAACCTCTTTAACTCATATAGACCTATATCATTATTAAATAATGACTATAATATATTTATGACAATATTAACTAACAGAATGAAAATACCACTATCCAAAACAATAAATAATGATCAAACTGGATTTATATATCATAGACACACATGGCAATATTAAAATGTTAATTTCTCTTACAGATTATGTTAATAAAGAAAATAAAGAAACACTCATAATTGGCTTAGATATAGAGAAATCCTTAACGTAGATGTAATGGCTTCAATAGAAAAATGGAAGAACAAGTACAAGCTGCCAAAAGTTGTAAAAAGCAGGTTTAATCCAGACGCACAGAACAATGAACACTCCAACACAGTAGCACCAAATCACCAATGACCTAGGTTTTATCCCAAGGAAATGACTTCATCCATGATGAAGTCATTTCCTTGGGACAAAACCTAGGTCATTGGTGATTTGGTGCTACTGTGTTGGAGTGTTCATTGTTCTGTGCGTCTGGATTAAACCTGCTTTTTACAACTTTTGGCAGCTTGTACTTGTTTAGATATAGAGAAAGCCTTTGGTTACCTAAATTGGGACTATTTATTCAAAATCCTAATGCTATATGAATTTACTGCATCCTTTATTCGTCTCCTAAAGAATATACATATAAATAATTTAGCGTATGTCAAGTTAGGTCCTTTTACCTCTGAATCTATACTTATAATGAAAGGCACTAAACAAGGATGTCCCATGTCACCGATTCTATTTGCTCTGGCTATTAAAATATTGGCAGATTCAATTCATAACAATATAAAAATCAAAGGCATATATGTTCATGAGCAATACAATTCTGAAGTAATACTATTTGCTGATGACATATTACTAAGATTATCTAATACAAAAGAGACATTAGAAGAATTAGATATATTAATTGACAAATTTCACATGACTTCAAGACTCCTTTGCAATAAATCAAAATGTTTATTTTTAAATAAAAAAAGAACTGCACATTAAGGGGAATCACATCATAGGGAAACAAGAATCTACCTCAAAATATATAGGAATTAAGTTATGCAAGGATAATAATGAATTCATCTCAAAAAACTTCAATAATGTCATCAATATAATTAAAATCTCTGTGGAAAAATGGAACAAAATAATATTAACATTTGAAGCTAGACTACAGTCAATAAAAATGGTTTTACTGCCCAAGAGCATATATATATAGCCTTGGCAATAAAACTGTTACCAGAAAGGAATATACTTAAAGAAATAAGTTCATGCCTAATAAAATTGTTATGGTTTCCCAGATGAAACAGAATAGCTTTAATACATCCTATCAGACCATGAAAACAACTATCCTGATATAGAAACACATATAAAAGCATCAATATCTAAAACTATCTCAGATTAGCTAAGTCCAAATTACTGTGCAAATTGGAAAGAATTACTAATTGTAATATCAATAAATTAATTTTATTTCTAAAAAAAAAAATCAAATAACAAATAAAAACAATTTGCCATGGCACATATTATGTATTAGTATGCAATATAACATAACTAAACCCACTAAAACTCGTATGATTAATTATTAAATTGACTCAATTAGGAAAATTATTAATGCAAATATAGATTTAAAAATCTAGTTTGATCTTTTAACACCATTTTCAATCACAAAGAACTTTCCACATAAAAAATGTATAGAGAAATTATTAATTCTTAGGAACAGAAAGGATGTGTTTGTTGGCTCCAATGCATCAAAGAACTAAAAGTTTTTGATATGCAAGTAATAAAACAACATACAAAATTCCACAACGGGACTGGCTAACTTTACAGAGTATTCTGTCATATTCACAAGATTTAAGTAGAATAATTAACAATTCTTCATTTAAAGAAATACCTAAATTTACGAAATACATATATAAAATCATATATAATGACTTTGACATGGAAAACAGTGTTTCATAATTTTACAAAATATTGACAAACTATAAAACATCACCCAAAACCTCATATTGGAAATATATAACAAAAGGGCACTCAATACAGCTAACTGAAGATATTAAATGAAATATCTTATTATGGATAAAATATAACCCTTTATACAATACTGGAAAGTTTTTAATTGGAAATGCTTGCACAGAGCATTCTTAACCCCAGATAGAATCAGTAAAATTAGTTCTTCCATAAAAGGAATATGTTGGAGATGTGAGCAAGTGCACAATGCAGATTGGAACTGCATTTTCTTTGATTGTGTTAAAATTAAGCCATTTAGAATGGTATTAATAATTTTCTACAAGCTATATTTAATGAATCATTTTATTTAATTAAAGCTCTTGTATTATTAAATGTGAATGGAGGTCCTCGTTTGAATAGATCAAACTTGTATTTAGTATGGACTATACTTGCAATTTCAAGGAAGTGTGTAACAAGGAAATGGAATACAAACACAATACCAACTTTGGAAGACTTCTATGTATCTAGTATGGACTATACTTGCAATTTCAAGGAAGTGTGTAACAAGAAGATGGAATACAAACACAATACCAACTTTGGAAGACTTCTACAGCCTACTGAAGAACACAGCATTACTGGAAATTAAAATTAAAGAACTAAGAATTTATCCAAAGCCATTTATCAACAACCCTTGGGCAAAAGTCTTATCATTGATTGATACTATACAATAATTGATCAGACACTCTGGTAATAGATTGGACATACTTATAAAGTAACTGTATACATTAAGATCTGTTATAGTGTCAGGCTAATGTAAATAGTGTACATAGTTATTTAAGATGTTATGTATAAATACTATGGAATTCATTCAAATGTATTTGAAAAATAAAAAAAAATTGAGAAAACTTCATTGCACAAGTAAATAACATTCCCTCCACCTACAACAACAGCTAACTAACAAACACACTTTCTCCTACATTTCTGCATGGTGGCAAGTCCCCCTGCACCCTCATGTGAGGGGCTCTGCCTCCCACACCCCCTCGTAAATTAAATATATCAACTCCAAGATCGCACTACAGTGGAAAAAAGTTACAGTGAGGTTAGGAAATTAACGTTTTTCCCCTACAAAAATGTAGTAGAAAGTGGGATTGTTAGTTAGGTGTTGTAGATGATGGGGATGTTATTTATATATGCATTGTAGTTTTCAATGTTATGAAGCACACTTTCAATGTTCTGAGTTTTCAGTGCTTTGGGTTTTCAGTGTTTTGGGCTTTAGATGTTTTGGTCTCAGTGTTATGAAATTCAATGTTATGAAATTCAATGTTATGAAATAGACCCTATATGTGTGTTTGGTCATGACCCACCATGTGAACACTGCTACCCCTGTTCTCAGTGTGAGAAATCATGGTTTCCCTTATTGAAGCAATATCTAAGTTTTTTTTTTCTGTATGCACTGAGCCATGGTGGCATTAGGGATATCTATTATATATATATATATATATATATATATACACCAACACCACAAAACAATTAAATACAACACAACACCACACAGACACACACCTACACTATGCAAATGCAGGGGGCAAAGCCTCCTGCACCCCTCATGTGGGGGACTGCACCCCCACACCCACCCTATATATATATATATATATATATATATATATATATATATATATATATATATATATATATATATACTAACCCCCCACCTAAACACACTGTTCAACCTCAGCATCTCCACAGGCTACGTGCCCATAGAATGGCGCACAGCCATGGTTATTTCGTTCCACAAAGGAGAGGCCATAACTGACCCTGGTAACTATTGCCTCATAAGCCTGACTAGCCTGGTCTGCAAGGCTATGGAGTGCATCATCATGGAACTCATTAACAAAGACATTGGGAATCTCCAAACACTTGACTCGACCCAGTTTGGCTTTGTTAAGGGCAGATCATGCCTCCTAAACCTGGTTGACTTCTTCGAGAGTCACCAAGGCCATAGATGAGGGGAAGGTGGTTCACACAGCCTACCTTGACCTCGCCAAGGCTTTTGACACCATTCCCCACTCGGGAATTATAGAAAAACTCACCAGCCTGAACATAAACTCCTACGTCACGAGATGGGTTGCCAACTGGCTTACAGACAAAACTCACACGGTAAGAATAGTGGGCTCCAGGTCTGACTCTAAACCAGTCACAAGTGGTGTCCCACAAGGCTCAGTCCTGGGACCCCTACTGTTCTGCATATACTTCTCAGAAGTACAGGCAAACACAGGAGGACCATGGCTAACCAAGTTCGCCGATGACTGCAAACTGGGAGCCATAATTACTGAGATGGACACCTGGTGTCAAAGTCATGGTCTCAAGCTAAATGCCAAAAAATGCATAGTCATCCCGGTTGAGAAAAACAAAACACCCATGAATTACCACATAGGTGGCAGCCTCCTTAATACAGAAGAGGTATTAAGAGATCTGGGGACCCAGGTAGATAGTAATCTCTCCTTTGACAATCATATTGCCAAAGGAGTTAGGAAATCCTTCTATGTAGCCCATCTAATTACTAATGGGTTCACATCTAGAAATAAAGAGGTTATAGTGCCCCTTTACTCATTACTCATCAGATCCATCATAGAGTATAATGCCCCATTTGGGATGTACCTCACAAGACACTTCCAACAGCTGGAAAGACTACAAAAGTACCTCACTAAAAGGATTACTGGCCTCAGACATATGTCCTATGTAGCCCGACTGGAAAAAAAAAAAAAATATATATATATATATATATATATATATATATATATATATATATGGTTTACTGTCATGTTATCGACGACTACATACCCGGCATCCCTTCGGTCGTCACTCACAATGTCGACTGATCATAATCCTGCACATCAAGAATATCGAAGTCCTATAGTCGCCATGCACTGAAATCCGACATTACGAACGGCGCAGATGTGAATGGTGCACAAACCGATGACGACAAAACTGTTGCGACGATGATGTCGGTGTCGCACAAACAACGTCGTCCACAACTTGCGGAAGTAAAGTAGACACGATAACAGCGTCGTCGATTATGAGGACTGTCCGTGAATGGAAATATATAGCACGAGTTGTAGAGTGTAAAGGGGGTCCATTATCCGACATCGGCGATAGCAAGGACATACGTCTGCACGTTTGGACTGGTGACTAAACATATGATATTCGGATGTAGTTTCCTGATATGTACCTATACGCCGGTAACATTTACAATGCAAGTACAGGTAATATGCAATAGTAGTATATGTCAGTGTTACAGAATAACAGACATGATGTCATATTATACTGATATAGTTATGGTATAGCGTATGTAGTGAGGTGTGGAAGAGGTGTAGATTACTGTTTGTACTATCCGAAGTTGTAGACGATTGCAGTCGGTATGACTTTGGACAATGGCATGTACGGAGCAATACATTGTCCTGTAGAAAGGGTATGGTTAGTCATGTAGAAGTTAGGTGTACAGTGCTCCTGTCTTGACATTGACATAAGCGGGGCATGATACGTAGCCGTACGCACTGCTATCCATGTCAGCTGTAGGCAGGGAAGTCTGCAGTTCACCGTTGACACCAGTATAGAGTCATGAGGAATACCTGGTAGCAATACCCTATACCTGTACAGTACGGTGTATACTGTGTAGTACAATGTGATATTCTGTAATAGAAATGTATAGCTGTAGTTGTTTTATGTAATTGTACATACTGAATGGACTACATTGTACAGTAACGTCGCATATAAAGCATGACTGATCGCATGTCTGTATAGTACTACCTATGTAATGGTTGGTATCTATGTGACGTACTATGCATATATGGAAGACAGGGTTCTGTAACATAGCCGTAATGCTGGTAATGTGTAGTAATACAGTTACTGTCATTAATTCCTAGGTGAGCTTACGTACGATGTCTGATCAAGCAGCAGTGAGTTCTCCTGGTGTGATTGGTTCCCTATATGGCACTATTACATCCCAGAAAGACCGAGCAATACTATGTATTGATGGTTATCAATACTACTTGGAAAAGAGTACCTCAGAGAAGAAGTACTGGTGTTGCACTGAGAAAGCAAAACAGAGATGTAAGGGTCGTTGCATAACAGAGAAATGTGCTGATGATGAGAGGTTGCTTAAAAGTATTGGTCATTTTCATGCACCAGATGTTGTTCGGGTAGAGCAGAGTAGGATACGTGAAGCAATTAAAAGGCGTGCTGGACAAACTATGGAGGACCCTTGCAGAATTGTATCAGAGGTTTTGGCAACCACGTCCACAGATGTAGTTACCACACTGACAAATACTGATGCCCTGAAGCAGACTGTACGTAGGGTAAGGCGTAGGAATAGCACAACCCCACACTTACAGTTGGCGAGTTTGAAGGATTTAAGGCCAGAGCTTATACCATTGAAACAGGGTACTTTTATTGTGAAACACAGTGCATTCCAGAGCCATAATACTGATGTTGTACTCCTTACCACAGAGAGTAATCTCGGCCTACTCTGCCGTTCGGAATACATACTTGTTGACGGTACTTTTCCAATCAGTACTAGGGAGTGTAAACAGATATACTCTGTCCATTGTAGCTTGGATGGTTCAAGCAACAACAAAGTAGTGCCTGTAGTCTACGCTATCTTACCATCAAAGTGCGAGGACTGCTATGATCAGTTCTGGAACACATTACTTACATTATGTGCAGAGTTCCACCTTAACCTGACACCAGTCATGGTACTAAGCGACTTTGAAAAGGGTGCTGTGAATAGTATTGTGAAACATCTTCCTAATAGTACTGCAAAGGGATGCTGGTTTCATTTGTGCCAAATAATATGGCGACAGATACAGAAGCTAAACTTGACGCAGATATATGGTACATACACACAGTTTGCGCTGTTATGTAAACAGGTGCCTTCACTCGCTTTCATACGTACAGAACATCTCTTGGAGACGTTCACGGAAATTGAACAGGCTCTGGGTGAACGGGGTGCCCCCTTATGTGAGTTCTTTAAAAATAACTATATTCTAGGGAGGCCGCGGCGTTATGGGATGAGGGGTTCTACGTCGGACAGACAACCACCTCTATTTGATGTGCCGTTTTGGAATCAGTCCGAAACGTGTACATTGGGCTACCCTAGGAGCCAGAATGCAGTGGAAGGATGGCATCATCGGCTTAAGTCTCTATTAGGTAAGAAGGAGCTTTATATCACTGATGTCTTACATGCTATTACACTGGAGCAAAACCATTTAGAGGATCTCAAACAGAAGTACCTGTGCTGTGTTCCAGCATCTCCGAAGAAACGTAGGCTTACTGATAAGGAATGTATGATACAACGTCTGCTTGCTAAGCGTGACAAAATGACACCATTAGGATTTGTGCAGTCAATGGCTCACCATTGCTCCTTTTGAAATGGCCACTCTGACACTATATAGTTCGTCTATGCTCCCTATATCGCATTCTAGGATAGGTTCGGGGACATACTTCGACCGACTACTATTGGGATATTCTGTGTCATTACCTACTAACTATTACTTCCTGTACTGTACTATATTTGTGTGGCACAGCTATATGTGTAGTGTGCAATTGGTGTTCACTCAACTGTACACAGCATCATATCTGGATGGCAGACAGTAGTATTACACAGATACGTTCTGTTATGCACATATTCTACTGTTGGAGCATTGGATATCACGTCATCCTCCTGCCTATATCTGTTGTGGGACTGGGAATACGTTTCCTGTGGAAGTACCCCTCATGGACTATGTTACAGCAAGTTATGTTGAGTAATGTCGCTATTGCAGCAGTCGTACGTTGTTTTTAGTGGATGTAATGACTATGGGACATAGTGCGGTATCATTATGGATACTGCATATCACAAACTGGGAAAGTTTTCGTGGATTTAATGTTGCTATGATACACTGTGGATGGTCCTGCTCTTGGATAACGTAGCAGTTGTTTATTGTGGATTTGCTGTTTGTTCGTTCTTGTGTAGCTCGGTATGTGGATGGGTATCGCTATTTTGCTACTGGGGTTGTGTTTGCGGTTCCGTTCCTGTTACAGTACACATGGAGATTGCTATTTGCCTCTGTTTCACGCTGTTTCGGTTATTTCACGTTGATCGACCGGGAATGTCGCGATTCGACGTTTTCGACATTTCAGTCCGATTTATGGCCTTTTACACATTCGGAAACATGTCATTTCGATGTATTATTTCGGTGAATGCTACCTTATTTATTTTCATTTTCGAAATGATGATAGTAAACCTATATATATATATATATATATATATATATATATATATATATATATATATATACACACACACACACACACACACACACACACACACACACACACACACACACACACACCTATATTACTGTATTTCCCTTGACCAAGCGACCCAAAATTTGGAATATATTATAACTTAGTAATATGTTTCTGCTAGTATAAAGAGCACACAATACCAGACTTAAATATTTTGGTTCATAGATCAGAATCTAGTCTGCTCATACTTACTTATGCATTTGTCAGAAAGCTATCAGAAATGCATACACTTGAGTGTGAGAAACTTTTCAGTTTCAGTCTTTAAGTTGACAAACTTCCTCCTGAAGGTACCTCCCTATACAACAGAGCTAGTGCAAGATGCATCAAATCATCATCATAAATTAGTTTTTTGACAGTAGCTTGTGTTATAGGAGATATAAGGGTTGTAGACCCTAACCTCCAGGCATATTTGATCTAGTTGTATGAAGAACACCAGTATATGAAAAAATCCAATGTAGAATGGAAATCCAGGAATGTCTTTTGGCAAAAAAACAGATTTTATTGACCACACTCTCCAAACGCCAAACCAACAAACTGGAAGGAGTACAAGAATAAAAACTTCACATCCACGTATTAAGACAAATATTTCACATTAACGCTATTCTCCACATATGTTTTCATCCTGTTACAGACTTCATCAGATAACTAAACTAAACCCCAACCTTTCTTTTTAGTATATGAAAATGACTCCCTTTTTAGAAGCTGCCATGTTTTGAATGACGAGTAATGTGAAACTGCAATGTTATATCAGTGAAGCCATGTACAGTTGCAGTGAGTATTCAGAGATGGTTTTATGACTCTTTTTATACTGATAACAAATCATGAAATGTGATGTGATAGACATACTCACAGGTCAATGGTATGTGTATGAGAGAGGCAAAGAAATTGTAATGCACCTGACCAACTCCAGTCAGCAATATTTACTGCTGTCATGGAGCTTGATGATCTTTCACACCTATGTGACCTAATATCTGCTGAAATAACCAAAACAGGCACAGCTCCCTTTTATCCATAAGTTGTATTAGAAAGACCGGTTGTATGTTATCCAGACCTGAACATGTACCACAGTGTGGTGCAAATGTCCTTTGCCAAAAGCCTCATGTTCAACATTGAAGTCACTCTTCCTGCTTCAGTATTCCAGTACTAATCCTTGACATTAATAATAATTGGCTTAGTTTCTGGTGTCATTCTAAGGGGGTGCAGTATTTGTCAGCATGGAAGGAGATAGTCAACAGACCACTCTGCTTTCCAGGGATGGTCTGCTCCTCTCCCCTCTAGGCTTTTGAATATTAGTTAAAACATTGTCTTCCCCCATAGTGCTTTTTTAGGCAATGCCAAACTGAAAGTACTTCCGACATAGCAAATCAAAACCCAGAAAATCTAAAGGTATTACTGCTCATTGATAGGAGCCTAAACAAAAAACTCCACTCCATGGAAGTTCTCTATACCCTAGAGAATGCTGATGTCTGTGTGGTCTCAGAGACGTGGTTTAAAGCCGCAGACAGCACATCAACAGTGCAGGGTTATAATGCTTTCCACACATTTAGACCAGCTACTTCACAAGCAGGGACTAAAGATGGGGTTGTCTTTATTTACATCAAAAATAAATATACTTCAAGGCTGGCCAAACAGGACAACGCACTTGAGCTGCTCCATGTTCAAATCACTATAGGTAAAATCCAATACCACTTCCTTGCAAGCTATAGGTCCCCCTTTATGACCCAGAAAACCCATACCATGTATTTAAACTTATTAGAAACACTAACCATCCAACCCAATACTATATTCATGGGTGACTTTAATTACCCCACCATTAACTGGGAATCCTATACGACATCAAATGTACATGCACAGAGATTCCTGGATTTTGTAAACACAAACTCCCTGGACCAGATAGTCAATACACCAACCAGGGGTGCAACCATACTGGATCTGCTCCTCACTAATATGGGAGAGTGCTGCACATCCCCTACTGTAATGTCTTCCCTGGTAGGGTCAGACCACAAAATGGTCTCCTTTGAAGTAAAAATAAAACATGGACCCCCAGCTCAACTGGGGATATTCAGGAACTATTCTAAGGCTAACTTCCTGCTATTAAGTGAGAACCTGGCAACATTTCAAGCCACTATAAACCCTGAGAACACTTCTGCCTATGCAGAACTGTTCACAGAAACCCTGTTCAAGCATGTTAATAGCTGTATAGAGGCAGCTATACTCACCAGGAAGAAGTACAGAAATAACTCAAAAAACAAGCCACCCTGATGGAATCACAAAATCAGTCGGATGTATAATAGGAAGAAGAAAGTCATAGCAAAAAATAGGATGTGCAGTACTCAGTAGGATAAAAGCATAAAATTAAACTAAACAAACAACTCAGAGGACAAATAAAGTCTAGCAAGGCCAAATTTGAGGTAAGCTTGGCCTCCCGGGCCAAGAACAACTACAAAGTATTGGTTAGCTATGTCCACATCCTCAAAGGCAATACACAATTGTGTGCAGAGCTCATTGTAAATGGAGCCACCTATAAAGAGCCAGAAGATATAGCAAACCTCCTGACTGATAAATTCATCTCCAACTTTACTCCCTTCTCCCCCTCAACATTCCCTCAGGAAATATCATCAGACATAACTCCCTCTACTATCACTAGGGAACAGGTCCTTCATGCTCTCTCTAAGACCAAGAACACTACATCAATGGGCCCAGACAATATCCCAGGATAACGTCTAAATAGCATGAAACATGACCTATCAGGGCTTTTGGAATTACTATTTAACTGCAGCCTCCAAACAGGCTTCATGCCTCATGAATGGAGAAAGACAACAGTCATCCCTCTGCACTAATGTGGTCCATCTACAGACCCTAGAAACTACAGACCCATAAGTCTCACTAGTCTTATATGTAAAGCCATGGAAAGAATTATCATGGAGATGATCAATAAAGATATAGTAAACCTCCAGACACTGGACCGAACCCAGTTTGGTTTTGTAAAGAGAAGATCATGCCTACTCAACCTGGTGGACTTCTTCAAGAAGGTTACCAAAGCAATGGATGAGGGCAAAATCGTTCACACTGCCTACTTTGACCTGGCCATGACATTTGACACAATATCCCATTCGGGAATTGTTGACAAACTCAGGAGGTTAGGTACAAACCTGTATGTCACCCAGTGGATAGCCAACTGGCTCACAGACAGGACCCAGGAAGTTAGAATTGGTGAGTCCACTTCTACAAAGAGGCCAGTCACAAGTGGAGTCCCTCAGGGATTAGTCCTTGGACAGCTCCTTTTTGGCATTTACTTCTCAGAAGTCAAGGCCAATGTCAGTGGTCTCTGGCTGACTAAACTTGCAGATGATTGCAAATTAGGAGCTGCCATTGAATCTCACACTGACACAAATGTTCTACAGGAGGGGCTGACAAAGACAAACAACTGGTGTCAGAGTCATGGACTAAAACTAAATGCCAAGAAATGCATAATAGCATCCTTTGGGAAGTCATCCATCCCTGGTAACTATCATATTGACAGCACTCCTCTTAGAGTTGACCCAGTAGTCAGGGACTTATGGACACACATAGATAGTAATCTAGCCTTTGATCATCACGCGTCTACAGTGATGAATAAATCATTCTGTTCTGCGCCACTTATAAACTAAGGTATGGCATCTAAGTCCAAGGAAGTCACTGTCCCAGTGTATTCACCATTCATCATAGGTTCATAGGTTCATAGGTAGATACTAGGCTATCTGCCCCAGGGCATTTACAAGCCTAGCCAGAGTGTGTTTGGCTTTCGCCACCCTTTTAGATTAGATGACTGTGCCCCAGTATAGTAGGTCACAGAAGATAGCCCATTTAAGGTTAGTTTAAAGTTACCCTGTCTAGCAGTGACACAGAGGAAATCCCAGGGGTAAATCTATGGTCTCCCATCCAATCGTCAAGATTCTTCTTGAAGAGGGTCATTGAGGGGCTCTGCCTAATATGGATTGGGATTTTGTTCCAGAGTGAGGGGAGCCTCTGGGATATGAATCTGTCTCTCCAGCATGTCCTATTTATTTCTGTGCTGAGGTTTAAGTCACTGGAGCATGTAGCTCTAAGGGATTTTGATTTCCTGAGGTGGAGCATGTCCATTAATTCTGGGTTGGACATGCTATCATCGAGATCTATCATTGAGTACAATGCCCTCTTTGGTATGTACCTATCCAAGCATATCCAACAACTGGCACGCCCACAGAGGTTCCTCACTAAAAGAATAAGTAATATGTCCTGTGCAGACCCCCCTCAAGACCCTATCCCTGTATTCTGTCTCCTACAGGCTTTTGAGGGGAGATATGTGTCTGGTGTACAGGGTATTGTCAGACCACACTCTGATGGACCTCCTGCATATCCAAAAAACAAACAGTACCAGAATTAGCCATTCTAAAGACTTAAACCTTATCTGTGATATAAATAGGACCTGCTGGAGAAACAGGTATGTATCACAGAGACTACTCTATCTATGGAACAGGTCCCCCATCCATGTGAAGCAGAGTTCCTCCCTAATACAACTCAAGTGCAATTTGGACAGTTGGATGGGAAACCAAAATTCATCCTTGGTTTGTCACCTATCTCTCTGATGCAAACAGGCAACCTATAAATGGTTCATCTCCCAGGCTCATGCTTTCACTTATCAAGGGTATCAGAACTCATCAGAGTGTTGGGATGCATGGCTAGACTTAAAAAGCCCTTGTGGTCGTTAGCCTAGTAAACATCTATGAACCTATGAACATTATAGAAACTGATTCACAATTGTCTCACAAGCCTATTTCATAACGAACAGCTTAAGTACATGTATGGTCATAGCACAAGTAACTGAGCCTGTCCTTATAAAAAATATATCTCAAATGAAAACAAAAGAGAAGCCCTTTTCAGTATAAAGATAACTACCGGAGCACCCCATACTCATTTTATTGTATTAGTCTTTCTCTAAGATGAATACATCACAGCGAAAGAGTAATGAGCAGCAACAGCACTGAATAACCTAGAACCTTCTCTTTCTTTTTCTTTTTCTCTAAGAATCCAGAGTATCAGAGAACACAGAAACACATCAGCACTCAACCACCAATGCATCACTCCCACACATCATTCCTACAAATGAGGAACTCCAAAATATTTTTCATATATGGAGGGAACACCAACACATCACCCCTACATGGAGAAAACAGCAACATGCAGCTCCTACATGGGACAAGAACTGACATGTCACTCCTATATGGAGCAAACTGCAGCACACCTCCCATGGGTAAAGATACCCTCCATCTATGGCACTGGGTCTCATAATATCTTTGAGTGGTCCATTATTTTCCTAGTAATGAGCACCCCATCAGGTATTATTGCTTGCTTATTTCACAAATGTGCTCCTGTACCCTGGATTTGAACTTCATGCTTTTTTGACCAATATAAATTAGGTCACAGAGGTACCTCAGAGCAGGTTCCCTCACTGTAGTGCGATCTCGGAGTTGGTATATTTAAGTTGCAGGGGGTGTGGGGGGTGTAGGGGGGCTTGGCACCCTGGATACACATGTTTTAGTGTGTTGGATGGTGTTTGGGGGGGTTCACAATTTTGAGATTCCAAGATCTCGAGGTTCTGAACTCGATATTCTGAAAATCGAGATTTTGGGATTTCGAAATTTCGTAGTGAATCCCTCAGAGCATATATAACACTGCTTGTTCATAGGGCTATAGGTTCATAGGTGTGTACCAAAAAGACCACAAGGGCCTTTTTAAGCCTAGCTATGCATCCCATTTCTCTGACAAATTCTGGTACCCTTGATAAGTGTAAGCAGGAGCTTGGGAGATGAACTGCATACAGTCTGCCTGTGTCCATTAGAGACATAGGTATCAGACCAGGGATGAATTTCCTGTTTCCCATCAGCTGTCCACGTTGCACCTAAATTGGGTTAAGGAGGAACTCTGCTTCACATGAATGAGGATCCTGTTCCAGAGAAGAAGTAGTCTCTGAGATACATATCTGTCTGTGAAACAGGTCCTATTTATATTTCAGGCAATATGTAAGTATTTATAGATTCATCGGTGATTACTGGGTTAATGGCATAAGAGCCTTTACAAGCCTAATTAATAATACCCAGGATATGACAATACTATATCTTAATTCCCCAGATATGGAATGGGGTACTATTAGGGTAGTGGGTCTTTGGGTGCTGGAGCCCTGAGTCACTTTACAGGCTGCCTCTGTCCATAAGGGACATGGGCAGTACCTCAGGAGTGAATTTACAGTTCTCCATCCATTTATCCAAATTCTTTTTGAAGAGAGTGAGGGAAGGCTTTTGTTTTATGAAGATGGGAAGCGTATTCCATAGACGAGGTAACCTTTGGGATATGAATCTGTCTCTCCAGCAATTTTTGTTAAAGTCACAAATAAAGTTCAGGTCCACAGAATGCATGAACCTTGTATAATTTTTCTTTTGAATATGTAGCATTTTCATCAGGGCTGGAGCAGAGGATGCCTTGTAAGTCAGGCATAAGTCCCCTCTCAATAAACCATATGAGATGGAGTAAAAGGATAGGGCCTTTATTTGTTTTGCACAAGACATGTCTTATGCTTTATATTTTATTTTAGTGAGAATCCTCTGGAGGCTCTCCAGTTGGTGTAAGCTCCTGGTTAGGTACATGTAGAAGGGACCACTGTACTCAGTTATCAGCTTGATGAGGGCTGAGTACAATTGCATTATGGCTTCCTTTGATGTTGATGCCATGCCTTTACTTATACGCTGACCCACACAGAATACTTTCCTCACTACTGTAGCTAGCTGGTGCTCAAAGTTTACATTACTATCTATCTGTGTTCTTAGGTCCCTCACCACTGGGTCTACTTTTAGGGGTGTGCTATCAATATTATAATTTGCAGGGATATTTTATTTACCAAAGGGTATGATTAAGCACTTTTTTTTAGCATTTAGTCTCAGACCAGGATGTCAGCATTGTGTGGGGATTCAATGACTGCTCCCAGCTTACAGGTGTCAGTGAACTTGCTGGGCTAGAGGCTCACAACATTGGCCTTCACTTCAGAGAAGTATATAGCAAACAGTGTGTGGGGGGGGGGGGTTCCAACACTGAGCCCTGTGGGACACTGCAAGTAACTGGTTTCTTATTGGAAGTGAATTTGCCTATCTGGACAACATGTCCTGTTAGTGAGCCAGATTGCTATTCATCTGACTGTGTTGAGGTTTATGCCAAACCTGGTAAGTTTATCTATGATTTCCAAGTGGGTGATTGTCTTGAAAGTTTTGGCCAGGTCTAGACAAATGGTGTGTACCATTTTACCCTCACCCATGGCCCTGTCAACTTTCTTGAAGAAGTTTACGAGATTGAGCAGGGAGGACCTCCCCTTTGACAAAGCTAAATGGGGTTTGGTCCAATTTTTGGAGAATTCCTATGTCATTGTTGTTCAGGTCCATGATAATTCTCTCCATGGCCTTGCAGATAAGACTGGTCAAGCTTATGGGTCTGTAGTTCTCTAGTTCAGTTCATGGGCTTGCATTCCTCCATTCATCTGGGGCAAAGCCTGTCTAGATGCTGTGTTTAAAGAGGGGCTTCTAGTGGCCCTAATATATTCTGTTTTAAGCTATTTAAGAAACATCCTGGAATGTTGTCAGAACCCACTGAGGCAGTAGTTTTGGCTTTAATGAGTGCATGAAGTACCTGTTTCCTTGTAATGACTGGTAGGGGGATGGTTGTGGGTATTTGTTTGGCTGTGGTAGGAGGTGAAGGGGAAGACGTTTGAACTGAACTTGTCGGACAGGTTTGCTATAGTTTCGGACTAGATGTAAGTTTTTCCACTCATGATTAACTTGGCACATTGCTGAGCATTTCCTCTGAGGCTACAAACATAATTAAAAAAGCCTTATGGTTATCTATCACCTGTGAGGCTATATTTGCCTTATAGTTTGCTATGCCATATTTAACCAGCTTTCTAATTTGTTTGCTTAGACTAGTGAGTGTCTTTTTGCATGGTTTTGTTTGCTCCTTTTCGGCTTTGGAGATGATTTTTTTCCCCTTTCATTGAATAGCCCATATATGCTAGGGGTCCACCAATGTGGTTTATTTTTGCCAGTCATCATAGGTTTGACTTAGACAGGTACTGCCTCCCCTATGCAGCTATGAATGAGGTTGTACAGTGCTTTTGTACATAGCTCAGAGTAGACCTCTGTGTCACCTGGGCTCGGAGGGGCTTGGAAGTTTAATACGCTGTCACTTAGTTTGAGGTTACTGGCCTTAGCAAAGTTATTAACAAATGTGACTTTGGTAAACTTTGTCATCTGAGTTGTTCATTTAGTTTGACGAGAGTGCTTTTATCCTGCTGGGAGCTACTCCTCCTAATTTTTGTCATGATTTTCTTTCTGTTATACAGCCTAGTAATGTCATGATTCCAACAGGGTGGCCTGTTTTTTGGTATAGGGTTTCCTGTGAACATTTCTGCATAGGCAGCAGTGCTGTCAGGGTTAATGGGAGCTTTAAATTTTACCAGGCTATCACTGAACAGTAGGAAGTTAGCCTTGGAGTAGTTCTGGAACATTCCAGAATTAGCTGGGGTTCTGGGTTTTATTTTTACTTCAAAGGAGACCATTTATGGTCTGTCCTTACCAGTCAAGACATTGCACTATGGGGTGTGCAGCATTATCTCATATTAGTGAGACCAGATCCAGTATGTTTGCATTCCTAGCCAGCATATTGACAATCTTGTCTAGGGAATTTGTGTTTACAAAATCCTGGAATCTCTGTGCCTGCACGTTTTGTGTCATATATGATTCCTAGTTAACGGTGGGGTAATTAAAGTCACCCATGAATATTGTATTGGGTGTTTCCCGTAAGTTTAAATGCATGTCATGGGTTTCCTGGGTCATAGAGGGCGACCTATAGCTTGCAAGGATGTGATATGGGATTTTACCTATGGTGATTTGAACATGGAGAAGCTCAGGTGTATTGCTCTATTTGACCAGAATTGAGGTATATTTATTTTTGATGTAAACTGAGACAGCTCCACCTTTAGTCCCTGTCTGCATAGTAGCTGGTCTAAATGTGTTGAAGGCATTATAGCTGGTGTGCTCTCTGCAGCTTTAAGCCATGTCTCAGTGACTACACAGATGTTAGCATTCTTTAGGGTGAGAAGAGCTTGTAGGGAGTGAAGTTTCTTAATTAGACTCCTAGCATGAACAGTATCACCTTTAGATTTTCTTGGTTTTGATTTGCTATATTGGAAGTACTCTCAGTTTGGCATTATCTAAAAAGGGAACTATGAGAGAGGAAAATGCTTCACATGATATTCAAAAACCTAGAGAGAAGAGGTGTAGATGATTCCTAGCAAAGCATCGTGGTCTGTTAATCATCTCTTTCCATGCTGACAAATATTACACCTCCTTAGAATGACATCAGAGACTAAGCCAATTATTAAAGTCAGTCATCTTCTATTTGTAATGTGGCATCATCCATGGTGAAGGTAAAATGCTCCTCAATGCTAGGCTCATAGCAGCTTGGGACACATATTCCAAGAGCTCCATGATGTCTCTCTTCATATAGTCTAGGGAGGTACATCTCAGGTCATTTACATCCACATGGACTATGACTGAGTCATATTGGTACTTATGGTAAAATGACCCAAGTGCATGCATGATATGGCAGATCCCAGCCCCTGATAAGCAACTGACCATGACTTTCTCCTTACTCAGCCTGGTGATAGGGACATCAGTGTGTCTCACAATGAAGTCTCCAAAGACTAGAATGTTGGATTATGTGGTGGCTTAATTTATGGGCTTAGAAGTAGAGGCTCCATGAGATGTGGCTGTATGTGTTGATGAGGGGTTTGTTTTGAAAGAGTGGATTTGGGGCTGCTGAGAGTGTTTGTTATGTGTACTTCATTTAGGAGGTATTTTGGGTTTAGGAAGGTTAAATGTAAGTTCCTTAGCATATGTGGGTCTTTGTGTCTGTTTAAAACTGGGTGTGATGGGTGCAGTGTGTGTACTACTGACAACCTAATTAACATTAGGAGTGCTTTTATGTGAGATTTTTGCCTCCAGGTATATTCTGTAAATACATCTCTCACATACCATATCAGTTTGCATGAGAATTAGCTGTCTGTCAGTAAACACAAGGCAATTTTTACACAGTCTCAGAATGCCCATATTCACCAAGCTGGTAACAGAGATAGTGGGAAAGTTCATATCCATAGCAGTAAGCCCTTTTTATTGATTAGGCGGTTGTGGTGAGAATATAAAGTAATGTCAGGAGTATCTGGTTTGCAACTCTGGGGGCAGTGTTTGTCACTGCAAAGTAAATACCATGTGCAACCAGGTACTGTTGAAATAGCAAGGGTGCTTTTACAGGAAAAATGTTAACTCAGTATGTCTGTGTCTATACAATGCAGTGATAAAGACTTGAGGGGAAACTAATAAGTAGACCATAATGATTTATGGATGAAGTATTTAGAGAGATATTCTGAAGTTAAGTTAGACAGCAGCTAATCAAGCAGTACTTACTGAAAAGAAAGATTTTTTTTGTCAAGAATGATGAAAAGATTGGCTACTGTCTGGCTACTAGTAGTGCTGGTCTCACCACAGCTTCAATCTGCTGGGATACAATGCTCCTTTTCTTTTTCTCTCACCAGAAGCAAAACAGTGGCATTAATCCCAAGATGAGAGGTAAGTCACAAGCTCTTAGGTGATCAACAGTTTTGTCCTAGATGATGCAAGTGTCTGGAGGCTTGTTGAAGCCTTTTCCTGACAGATTCCTTGAAGAACAACCAGACCAAATCAGAATGGTCCAACATAGACACTCACTGCTCAGTCAGAAACAGTCAGAAATCAATGCCCACCACTGCTTCTTTCACCAGGAGGAACATATGAACACAAATTCCAAGCTAACACATATGAAGCAGTTATCAAGCTTTCTTGTGATCAGCAGTCTCCAGGAACTAATGTTCTTCTTCTCATTCTCTCAGTAGGAGCAAAACAGAAGCAGTAATTACAAGATGACTACTGAGAAGCAGAATGTGGGCTCTCCAATAATTGGCAGTCTAGGACTAGATATTACAGATTAAAAAAAATAAGATGGAAAAATGAGATAATATCTTAAGAGTTGCAGTGTGCACTAAGCAGTTATATATGAAAAAGGGGGGTAACTAAAGCTTTAGCAACCTAAGTGAAGAGCCACTAATTTTAAAAGAAGAAGACAGATTGGAATGGGGTAGGCACTTTGTATTCTGTCTCTATGGAATACAGTAGGATGGCCAATAGATTTAAATAACAGAAAGGGAATAATTTCACAAAATAAATAGCTGAAAGGGAATAATTTTGCAAAAATGATAATTTTGTTCTTACAATAACCAATGAAAGAGGAGAGGGAGGGAAATACTATGTGATCAAATTAACATAAGGGACAGGCATCTAGAAAAAAACATTGAGTTTAAAAATACAACAGCACCAGAATGGGAGGGTGGGAGAACGTGTAGCTTCTTTGTGACTTACAAGCATCACACATGCTATCTCTTAGTTGTAATATGCAATTAAAAGCAGAATATAAGTAAAACATAGTATAAAGAAAATACACTGCAATATACAAAATAGAAGGCAATGAAGCAATACAAAGAACAGTAAAGCAAAAAAAAAGCTAACCTTTCCTTTACAGCAATATATGGCAGACACTGAGTGATCTTTTCCAGTAAAGCCTTGAAATGTTTTACGTTATCAATTGAATAGAATGTTTACTTCCTAGCTCCACCCTCAGTTCACAGGTAATTAACCTTAACTGACTTGTTCTAATTTCTGTGTGACTCACAAGAGACACTGCTGTGATCTTTTTCCAAGTTTAAATATTCAAATGAAAACAGGATAAAAGTAAAACATGGTTTAAAAAAATACAGCACAATATGCAAAATAGAAGGAGGCAGTGCAACAACACAAAATACAAGACAGCAAAAACAGACCAACCTTTTCCTCGCAGAAATCTATGGCAGAGTCTGAGTGAGCTTTCTGTATCACAAACTAATTGCTCCTGCACAATTTTTCTTATTGGTAAAGTTTTGAAATGGCCTGACCACTGCATAACAACTGCAGCAGGAACTACAAGGGAAATTACCTTTGTGGTACTGTATTCTCCAGTTGATCATCTGATGTACGCATATATAGTGACTGTGAATTATATAATTTCATATTTCTTTCTCTTTTATAAGCCACTGATATTCATTTAGGAAACTTGTTTACCCTTAGGACCATCCATAATGCATTTCTAATAATCAAGACCAGTGTCTCAATAAAAGGATTATGTTCTGTAACAAAAAGTATTTAGTCACTCATTTATTAAGAATAATATTATCTGAGGGTCTCTTTTATGCAGTGATGTAGATGGAAGAACCTGAGATGTTTTGTTATCATCTCAGTTGTGCTTGACTCAGGTAGCCACTAGGAATTTCAACTCTTTAAACACATCCTTGTTGCAGAAACAAAGTATAGATTTTTCCTAATTTAAAATGCATATGGCTTTTTGATAATATTCCAACAAGAGTTTGCCAACTTTCTCATTGATTCATTGTTAAGACAGTAAAAGCCATTGAATTTAATATCTGGGATGATGATGATAGTAAGCTGTTTTTTTTTGTATTATTTGTATTTTGAAGGGAAAAGGGATTCCTAGCTCTGCAACACTAGACTAAATTTTCCTACAAGATGTGAAAACCTCTGATTTACTGGTAAAGCCAATGTCATGGTCTGATGACTTCTTTGTCTCCACTGACTTGGGATATCACATTTATAGGTTCATAGGTTCATAGGTTGGTACTAGGCTATTGGCCCTAGGGCCTATACAAGCCTAGCCATAACAATTCCCTGGCTATTTCTTTCCACCCTATTTACTTCCCTGGATCCCTGTCTAGCAGGGCAACTGACATGATCCCTGGGGTGAATTTCCTTTCTCCCATCCAATCATCAAGGTTCCTTTTGAAGAGGGCCAAATAGGTGCTCTGCTTGACATGTATGGGCAGTCTATTCCAGAGTCTGGGGAATCTCTGGTTCAGGAACCTATCCCTCCAGCATGTTTTGTTTATTGTGATGACAAGATTTAGATCCCTGGAGCATGTGGCTCTGAGGGATTGGGATTTCTGCAAGTGTAGCATGTCCAACAGCTCTGGGTTTGACATGGCCTTGTATGTTAAGCAGAGATCGCCTCGGAGTAGACGATATGCAACAGAGTATAGCTGGAGTTTTTTAAGGTGGTCAGCATAGGGCATCTGCTTTAGGCCTGTGATTCTTTTAGTGAGGTATTTCTGCAGCCTTTCCAGTTGTTGCAGATGTCTTGAGAGATACATACCAAATGGGGCGTTGTATTCTATAATGGGTCTAATGAGGGATGAGTACAGTGGGACAATGACCTCCTTTTTTCTGGATGAAAAGCCCTTAGTGATGAGGTGTACCACATAGAAGGATTTCCTGACTGTTGTGGTGATGTGGTTATTGAAGGTGAAACCACTCTCCACCTGTGTCCCTAAGTCTCTTATCACACTTTTGGTGTTTAGTGTACTGCCACCTATGTGATAATTCACAGGTACATGTTTTTTCCCAAAGGGGATAACTATACATTTCGTGGCATTGAGCCTGAGCCCATTGCTCTTGCACCAAGCATCTCTTTCTGTAAGACCCTTTTGTAGAGTATCCACATCATCTGGGGATTCAATAACAGCTCCCAGTTTGCAGTCATCTGTGAACTTTGTTAGCCAGAGTCCCTTAGTGTTGGCCTGTACTTCAGAGAAGTAGATGCCAAACAAGAGAGGTCCCAGGACTGAAACCTGAGGTACTCCACTTGTCACTTGTCTGGAGCTGGATTTGGAGTCAGCTACTTTTACAGTGTGTGTTCTGTCAGTAAGCCAGTTGACAACCCATCGAGTGACGTAGGGATTAATGCCCAGCTTAGTAAGTTTATCTATGATTCCAGAGTGGGGGATGGTGTCAAAGGCCTTGGTGAGGTCCAGATAGGTTGTGTGGACTGGCTTACCCTCATCCACGGCTCTGGAGACTGATTCAAAGAAGTCAATAAGGTTCAGGAGACAAGATTGGCTCTTCACAAACCCAAACTGGGTGGGGTCCAGTGTTTTAAGGTTGCCAATGTCTTTGTTTATAAGTTCCATGATAATACGTTCCATGGCCTTGCAGATCAGGTTTGTCAAACTGATAGGGCAGTAGTTCCCAGGATCCAAGGTGGATCCCCCCTTGTGGAGTGGAATAACTGTAGCTGTGCGCCACTCAGTGGGCATGAAGCCTGAGGTGAAGGCATGGTTAAACATGACACTTAGGTGAGGTGCCAGTTCATTTTGTAGTTCATGTAGTACACAGCGCGGGATGTCATGTGGTCCCATGGATGCTGTATTCTTAGCTTTGGAGAGTGTGTTTTTTACCTGTGTGGCCATTATTACCAGAATTTTGCAATCTTTTAGTATTGAGATGGGCGATTTAGGTGGTGAGAGTGGGGTGAAGTTGGCACTGAATCGATCTGCCAGGATATTGGCAATATCCTTGGGATCAGTTTAGTTAATGCCATTCTGCTGTAGCTCAGAGCAGATCTGAGCATTGCCATTTAGATTCTTGACACATAGTTATAGAATGCCTTGTTGTTGTCTTTGGAATCTTTGGCAATTTTATTTTCGTAACTAGCTTTGGAGGATTTTATGAGGGATCTCAGCTTCTTACTGGTAAGGGAGTTTTTTGCATCCTGGGATTTTCCTCTTTTCTGCAACAGTTTTTTCATTTTGTTGCAAAGTTTGTTTATGGCAGGGGACCACCAAATTGGCTTATTTTTTTTTAGAGGAGAGCATCTTGGTTCTGTTTGGGATGGCACGATTCATGCATGAGTGGATGTGCTCGTACAGTGCCTTAGTGTAGGACTCAGCAGTCGAACCTTCAGTTCCCGTCTGCAAAGGTGTCATGACGTTTGTAATTTCTGACTTGAGTAGCATGAAGTTGGCCTTGGAGAAGTTTTTTATGGAGGTTTCCTTACTGGGGGGTGGGGGTGGGATGTGAATGTTAAGGGTGATTCGCTTATGGTCTGACCTGACCAACGAGGGGGTGACCATAGGTGTGGAGCATCGATTTCCCATGTTGGTAATGAGCAAGTCTAGGATATTGGAGCCCCTGGTGGGACTATGGATTAGTTGATCCAGGGCATTGGAATTTATGAATTCCAAGAACCATTGGGCAAAGGTGTTGGTGCATGAGTAGTTTTCCCAGTTAATGGCAGGGTAGTTGAAATCACATAGTATTAGGGTGTTTGGTTGTATATTAATATTTTCCAGTTTGTTTAGAAAGGTGTAGTGAGAATCTTGGGGCATGGTGGGGGATCTGTAGTAAGCTACAATTTGGATTGCAGTCTTACCTAAAGTTAGTTGCACCTGGAGAATTTCAGATGCATTGTGTTGGGCAACTAACCTGGTGGTGTGAATATCCTGGGTGAATATGGACACTCCTCCACCTTTAGTGTTTTGATCCTGGTTTGGTAGCCGAAAAGTGTGGTGAGAGTTGTAGCCTGGTATTGCAGGAGTGCTCTCTGGAGCCTTGAACCAGGTCTCAGTTACTGCACAGATATCGATGTTCTCCATTTTTAGGAGTGCCTCGAGAGAGTGCATTTTGAGGTTTAGACTTCTAGCATTGAGTAGCATTACCTTCAGATTTAGTTTCCTTAACCTTGAAACGAGGAAGTGTCTCACAACAGCTCATATAACTACTTAGTCTTCTTTATTTACAGCCTTTCAGTTCCTCCTTGAGGATGGTGCTAATACACTTGCTAACATGATAAGTGACTATAATAAGTGCCTCTTTTTGGCTCTTGATATTTTAGCCTCCAGTTGCATATGCATAATCTCAGTAAAGTGATGATTGACAGATTTGCTCTCTGAGGTGTTAAGACAAGATGTTGAGATATCACTGGAGGCATGTATCTCTGGAGTGACAAATTGATTCATGTTCATGGGTTCTTATCAATCAGTAATTTGCTCTGCAACAACACTGCATTTTTTCCAGTTTGAGTAGTGAATGATGTCTGACAGGAATATATTAGTTTTCTTACTCTATTTAGGCCAGTTCAATTGCTTCATATTTTTTAAGCTGTGGAGGACTAAATGTTCATCGAACAGTTGCAGTCCTACTAGGGTGCCACCTCTGTGGTTCTCTCTGTTCCTTTGAATGGTTTAATCCAATCTTATTGATTTAACTCATTAGGTGGTTTCAATTTGAATTCTTCCCTTTCATACACCCTGGACTGTGGGGTACCATACATCTATATCAATCAAACATTAATACTGTTAAAAAAATTCTGCCTCCAGTGTGTGTTTAAAGATTGACTTTGTATGTATTTTTGCCTCATATTTTTGGTCTGCTCCTTATAAAATTTGTAGTTTTCTGGCAAACCATTGTGAATTGAAGTCACTAAATAATGACAAACATTTGAATTTTAAACTTCACACCCTTCAGAAAATGCAGCAGCCTAATATTTTAGCAACTTTCTACGTTTATAAGAACAATATTTAAAAATTGTCCTTATTTTTGGACTTTGTCTCCCCATTATGTTTGGCTTTGTCTACATTTCTTGTTTCTTGCAGTAAGAGGTTGATATGCACACACACACACACACACACACACACACACACACACACACACACACATACATATCTCTCTCTCTTTGTCTCAATCTCTCTCTCTCTCTCTATATATATATATATATATATATATATTATATATATACATATATATATATATATATATATATGAATCTAGGACTATTGAACGAAAGTTCAATAGTCCGAATCCACAATCACTGAATGCACTTTAACGAAAGCGCTTTCACCACAAAAGCGCGTTCGTTAAAGTGTGTTAAACAAAAAAAAAAAAAAAACAATAAATCTACTTTTATACAGGGGGCTGTGCACCCCCCCTACTTTAATATTTTCACTCTGAGATCACACTACAGTGAGGAAAAGGGAATATTCCATTATCCGCACTGTAGTATGATCTCCGTAACAAGCATACTTACGTGTAAGTGCTTCATCGTGAAAAGCACTTTCGCGTTAGTATGCCCAGCCGATAGTGATTCGGTGATGTCATTCGGGGATCAGTACAGATCCCATACATATATAAATATATATATATATATATATATATATATATATATATATATATATATATATATGGTTTTACTACATAATCTCGAAATTTTGAAATATCGAATTTCAAAATCTCAAGGCCATATAGCTGGAACCCCTAAACACCGAAAGACCAGAAGTGCGAATTTCAAAATCCCGAAGATCAGAGATGTTGAAGTAGCACTTCTGGTGTTGCGGCTTGTGAATGGATTGGTGGAAGGTCAGGTAAGTATCTATGTTTGAGTGTGTTGGTTAGGGGCTTTAGTGTGTGTGTAAGGGTGTGTTGTGACTGTGATGTGTGTGTGTAAGGGGAATGTAGGTGTGCGGTGGTGTTTTTGTGTGTTTGTTTGTGTAGTGCGACCTTGGAGTTAGACTATTTAAGTACTGGGGTTGTGGGTAGCGCAGCCCCCCACATGGGGGGTGGAGGGGACTTGTCTTATGTTGTGAACCCATATATATATATATATATATATATATATATATATATATATATATATATATATATATATATATATATATATCAAAACACTGAATTGCTATAGCATTGAACCACAAATCATTGAGACCACGACATTGAAAATTCAAAACACTGAAAAGTTAGAACGTCGAAATGACATAACAATGAAAGTTCAAATCATTGATTCTTATATCATCGAAAGTGTTACATGGTTATGGTTTAAAGTGTTAATGTTGTGGTATCACTTAAAGAAGTTGTAGTATATAGTAAACAAACATGGCAGATAGTATGTTTTGCGGTTTAAGAAACGTTCTCAGGTTGTATAGTAAAAGTTTATTAGATAAAAGATAAGCATTTTTATGTCTGAGTGATGGATTTATTATTTTGATGAAAGTCGTATTAGTGTTGTGGAAAGTGATGGGATAAATCAGTAGGGGAGTAAGTTTTTATTTTGGCTGCATGTATCTGTTGTCAGAAAAATAGAGGAGATTGCAATATAGTGGGGAATATGAAATTTACCTCGTCTCCACTGCAGTGCGATCTTGGAGGTGTTATATTTAATTTGCAGGTGTTGTGGGGGGGTGCAGCCCCCACATGAGGGGTGCAGGGGGGCTTGCTCCCTGTGGAAACATTGAAACAACTGTGTCTGTCAGATAAGTTATGTGTGAGGTGGAGGGGTATTATTAATTTGTGCATTGTAACATTCGATGTTATGGGATGCAATGATTTAAATTTGCAGTGTTATGCGGTTTCGTTTTTGTAAGTTTTCAGTGTTATTTGTTTTTGACTTTATGGTTTCAATGTTTTGTGGTTCAATGCAATAGCAATTCAATGTTTTGAAGTTGATGGGTCTACTTCATAACACTGAAATTTCATAACGTCGAATTTCATAAGACTGAGACTAAAACATTTAAATCCCAAAACACTGTAAACCCAAAACATTGAAAATTCAGAACATTGAAAGTGTATTTCATAACACTGAAAACTGCAATGCATATGTAAATGACATCCTCTCCACCTATAACAACACCTAGCTAGCAAACACACTTTATACTATGTTTCTGCAGGGGGGGCAAGCCCCCATTCATCAGAGAAGGTCCACGTTATCAGTGGATGAAAGCACTTAATCTGATGGAATATGTGCAATAAAGAGTTTTTAACGTATTCGCCTTCTCATTCATTCTGGTGCGGTTCGTGGCATTCAGCGTTATTTTGCCTTTTGTGGATTCTTAGTTGACAAAACGCTTTCATTTTGGATTATATGGTTTTAGATGTTTTGAAGGGGACCCTTACACACACACACACACACACACACACACACACACACACACACACATAGACTATATATATATATATATATATATATATATATATATATACATACATACATACAAATATATATATGTATATTTAAATTAACAAATAACATAATATTGAAATACACAATAACGAAACTAAAATGACCAAGTTTTAAAACACTCAAATTGCCCAAAACTGAAGCCCACAATGTCGAAAAGTGGCTTGGAAGAGCTGTTTTTCATGTGTAATGTTAGTAAGTATAGTTTTTCTTAATTTTAAAGTATCCTGTAGTAGTGTGCTGATTTGTAGTTAGAATATTAATGTGAAGTCAGACAGTGGCACTGTGTGCCTTTAAGTATTTGTAGTACACCCCTTTGACAGTATGACAGAGTTCCATAGACTACTTGTTTTGTTTCTGGAGACTTTTTTGTGATTTTATATTATATAAAAATAAATAAAGGTTGTAATAGGATTGTGTGTATTGCTGTGAAAGGCAGGTTTACAGTGAAGGAATGTTGCTGCCTGTGTTCTGTCCTGGGGAACACAGTGCAGTCTCAGAGAGGTAGTTGTGATGGAATGGTATGTGTTGCTGTGGAAGGCAGATTTACATTGAAAGAATGCTAATGTCTCTCTGTTGCTTTGTTCAGCATAGTGCGATCTTGGAGTTGGTATATTAAATTTGCAGGGAGTGTGGGGGGCGTGCAGGTTTAACTGTCGTACATTGTTTCGAGGTTTTGAAATTTGACATTGTGGGCTTCAGTTTTTGGGCAATTTCAGTCTTTTGAGACTTCGTCATTTTGGATTCAATATTATGAATTTTGATATTATGGCATTCGTTAATTCAAGGTAGACCCATATATATATATATATATATATATATATATATATACACACACACACACATATTAAAAAACATTAGTATGATATTCATTTAGGATTTTAAGACTGAAAAGTGGGTTCAATTAAGACAGTGAAATTTCAGATTCTGAAGTATAATTATGAACTGAAAAAAGACCATTTATGGAGGTTATTGTGTTTATTTAATTGAACAAAACAGTCATTTTTCTACAGTAATTCTATATAACCATGCCTTTTGATGCAGTACTAAAATGCCCCTGGGTTATGCTTTATGCTGTCGGTGTTTGGTTATAATTTAGATACCTATTTGACATGCTCTTCTCGTGATTTTTACAAGAAAATGTGATATTATTTTGTCATTACTCATTTTATGCATCACTTGATGTACTTTGCACATCATTGCGTTTTATAAGCTTTAACAGCATTACCTTTTTTAGAACACTGAGATTGTCTAAAAGCAGGCATTTATACTTGTAAATGCATAGACATTTTCCTCACAAAGCATTAAGATGTTATTTTAAACTAATCCTTAAACTGATAGTACATGTAGATATGTGGTTCTTTTTTCTTGAGGGCATTTGCTTATTGTTCTGTACTGTTTCAATGAGTTCTTTGAAGTTTAGGAAAGTTGCCTGGCAAATAGTGTTTAAAAATCATAGGTACTTCCAGAACTTGTACACTATGAACTGTTTTATGTTTTAAATAATATATATTTTTTTTATTTTCAACAAATTTCAACAGAGAAGTGGTATTTAAAAGCAAGGCCAGATGCAATGAATAAGAATGAGGTAAAATCACATCACTGATATCACTGAAAAATAAACAGAGCAGTTATAAACAAATTATAAAGTAACAAATAACCATGAAGTACAGCCCAGCAACTTTTTATTAGTGTTACTTAAAACAAATTCAGGCAGTCTTTGATCTTCAGATAGGAGATGATAAAGAATGATTTTGTAGATGGATAAAACTGAGATGAACAGACACATGGAATTAAAATAATTCAAAGCAAAAACGTTTTTCAGACTGACTCATAAATCCGGGAGTTTAATGGTGACCTGAATACATTTTTATGAGTAGTTCCATGAAGAAAGTCCATGTTTAATAAAGGATCACCACAACTTTAAAGACGTTTCCTCTCTTTTTGTCCAGTATTATGCCTTGCAAAGTTGCAAACTTTAGCCCAAGCTGATATTAAACTTACTAAACAAACATTTTATGTCAAGTGATGTGATGCAGGTATACCAAGCAGAAAACTGTATCCACCGCAATTGTTTTTTTTTTGTTTGTTTGTTTTATAATTTAATATTTTTAAGACTGTCTAGCAGATAAATCTAAATAGGCTAAAGGAATTACATGACCTAAAGACATGGCTGCAGCAGGGTTATCTTAAATATTACAGTTTGGTTTGTTGCATTTACCAGTTACTGCAAGTTTATGGAGAGTCAGGTAAGCACTATAAAGGAGCACAAATTGATAATGTATAAACTAAGGGAAAGGTGAACTTTTATATGCATTACAAAAGATTGCTTCCCAATCAGGGCTACTTTTGTTATGTTAAATATTGATAGCCAATAAGTAGAAGAAAGGGCATCAGAATAGTAAATAGAACTCAGTACGAGATTCAATGATTCATTTCTGGTAAACTCAAACATAAAGAAAACATTTTAACTTGTTATTATCAAGTGAAAAACTGAAAATATTTTGCAAGTGTAATTCTTATTAAGCTGAGTTGTGGCATAACACTGGTTCTAACCATATCCTTATTTCTAGTTAAGATATTAAAATACTACCTCCCTTTAAATGATGCAGACAGGAATACTTTATCATTGGGTAATGCAACATCCTTAGATGTTCACTTGGAATTATGTAGCGCAAAAGCTGTTTAAATAATCTTAGTTTTTTATTTCAACAAACTATTGGTGTCTAGTTAGACCAAAGAGTAAAATATCCCCCTGCATATCTGTAATAGGATGTGCCTTCTCTCCCCAATTTATTTAAATTAACTTCATGATCACACAGCATTGGGGAAAGGATGACTTCATGAATCTAAGGCAAGAGAGGTAAGTGTTATTTTGCTATCATTCAGAATGAAGCTGAAATTTGGAGACAAGATAATTGACTTTAATAATTGACTATGTGGCTGGTGTCACTCTAGGGGGCTCCAATATATATTAGTATAAGGAGAGACTGCCTGCAAGCCTTTCTGCTCTGCCAGGGACTGTCTGCACCTCTCTTATCAAGACTTTTGTAGTCTGCCTAAAGCTTTTGCTGCCCTCACAATTCCAATTTTAGATAAAATCCATCTGCTGGACATTCCGGCCTTGTAAATTCTAATTTGGATTACATAAAATGATTATTTTCAATCGCAGGCATCTAAACTAACAAAAAAATGGTCAAATTTGGGGCTTTCTTGCAACTTGAATACATTCCTATATGTGTACTTACAATGACATGGTTTGAAAACAATGAAACCACCCCTTCTATTCCTGGATTTCGTGCCTATCATGTCTACAGACTTACTGGAAATTGTGGAGGCGATCAGTATTTGTCAAATATATCATCACCTCACATCAAATATCACAGGACAATAATTTGAACTGTTAGATATCCAAATCACCCCAAACAAGATAATTTTAATTTCATATTTAGCTATAGCACACCCTCTGTGTCTCCTTCTGACCATGTCTGCATTAAGATCTTAGCTGAAATCTCCATTAAGCCCAATACCTTTCTAATGGGCACTATCAACTATCCATCAATAAACTGGCTGACCTACACTGACAATATCTGGCAAGCCTGACATTTCATTCTTTGAGATTATAAATGCTAACTCTTTAGTTAGTTAACCATTCTACTAGATGCTCCAGTACCTTTGATGTTATGGCCACTTTTTGCTCAACTCCATATATATCATCTTCTCTGGCTACATCAGATCTGGAACATCTCAAAAGCACACCTTCTTCAGTTAAGTGATGACCTAAACAAATTCTGTTGCAATCCTGCCCCTAGTGCATCCCATTGCTAAAGCCATTGCCTATGACTGTGATTCTACTCCATTTTAAATAGTTGTATCAATAAGGCAGTCCCTACCTGATCCAAATATATGGAGAAATTTAAAAACATACACCTATGATGGAAAATCTGTATAAATAAATTATATAACAAGAGAAAGAAATTACCTAATGCTTACAACATATCAAATTCTATTTACCTTACGAGTTCACTTAAGCAAACTAGTTAAGAGTTTAAAGAGCACAATTAGGAAGCTCAGTGCTAAATATGAACTTAATATAGCTGGTAAAACCAAAATATTTACAAATCTTTCTTTAACAATGTCAGGAATATAGGAATTTAACACCCAAAAATGTTCAAAGCTAGTCCACAATAATGCTGCTCACACTCTTCCAAAGGAAGTAGCTAATATCCTTGCTGACAAACTTAGTGCAAGTTTTACTTCACCGAAAATTATCACTATTCCACAAATTTCACAGTCACAGGCACCCCTTTTATTAATATGGAACAAGGGGTCTATGATTAGCCGTTGAATGAAACCTTCATCAAGTGGCTAAACATTGAACCCTATCCATCGAATGTTCAATCATTGAACATTCACTTCCGCAAACATGAGAGATGGAGAGAGCAACTAGTTGTCTATCACTTCCTCGTCACACACACAGCAGTATTTCAAACCCACCCAGGTGGAGGGCTTCACCCCCACATCCCTTAACTATATATACCAACTGAGAGATTGCACTACAGTTGGGAAAATGCCTTTGAAATACTGCTGTGTGTGAGACAGGGAGGTATTGGCCAACTAGTTACTTTCCCCATCTCACATATTCGCTGGGTTGGGAGGGTGGCCTAATGGTTAAGGTGTTTGCCTTACAAACAGAAGGTACAGTGTTTGAATCTCACAGGGGATAACTGGCTAGGCTTAAAATGGCTCGCAAGGGCAGTTAGCTTAGTACTAACCTATAACCTATGAACTATGAACTATGAAAATGTTCAACAAATGAACGTTTGATGAGTAGGGTTTGATGTTTAACCACTCAAAGAAACTTTCATTTGACAGCTAAAATAGACCCTGGAACAAGTCTTGTCAGCCCTCATAAAAGCCGAGAACACTGCATCTATGAGTCAAGACAACATAACAGGTTGTGTGAGCATTAGTTCCAAATGTGGCCTAACTAAATCACTACTTAACCTGTTTAATCTAAGCCTCTCGAGTGGTTAGAGTCCAGAAGCCTAGAAAACAGCTATTGTAATGCCATTGCACAAGGATCATCCAGCAACAGACCCTGGTATCTATAGACAAGTATGTCTCATTAGTCTCATATGTAAAGCTATAGAATGTATTATCCCCATACCTCATTAATCTGGACATAAAAAATCTGTTAACTTTGGACACTTATTAGTTTGGTTTAGTCAAAGGAAGGTTCTGCTTTTTTAACCTCATTAAATTCTTTGAAAAACTCACTGAAGAGGGGAATAGTGGTTACACAGTACATACGGCATATCTGGACCTTGCCAAGGACTTTGACATTATTTTCTGGGTAGGCATTATTAACAAGCCTGTAAATCTGCATATAAATCCGTATGTCTTATAGTGGATAGCTAACTGGCTGTATGGCTAAAGTCACAGGTGTCACTTCAGAAAGCAAAAATCCTGTCAGCAGTGTCCCACAGGGCTCTTTGTTGTGCCCTCTTCTATTTGGCATCTATTTTCAGACCTTCACACAAAATATTCATGGCCAGTAGTTATCTAAGTTTGCAGATGACTATATAATAAGCTAAAATAAACTCTCCAATCAGACACTCTTGCAAGAGCTCTAGGCACTCTTGTTGAGTACAATTGCAGTAATTATGAAATCCTTCTGCCTGGTTCATTTAACCTCTAAACACATCTCCAACAGATCCAAAGAAGTCTTAATTGCCTTTGGCTCATTTCCCAGTCAGACCCATTATTGAATATACTGCCCTTTTGGGCATTATTTGTCTAAGTGTATTACTCAAGATGAGAGATGTCAGAGGTTCCTAACTAAAAATATCGATGACCTCAAAAATCTTACTTATCAGGATAGACTGCTAGCCCTCTCTCTAAACTTAGTTTGTTATAGAGTCCTCTATGGGAATCTATATCTAGCTTTTTGAGCAATAAAAAATCTAACCCTCTTAGACCTTTTATTCCTTCACATAGCAAATAGTCACTCAAATACAAGGAATTAAACCTTCATCAACAAATAAATAAGAGACATTGGCAATGAAAGATTCATATCCCAGCAAATCGCTCACCTCTGGAACAGACTTCCATTGCATGGCAAGCAGAGTAGCACCCTTGCCACCTTGTAGGTAATCTTAGACAACTGAATGGCAGAATCATATTTACCCCTGATCTATCTTGAAAATCCCTCCTAGAAGATGGAGGGACATTTTGAATATGATTTATTGGCTAGATTTGTAATGGTTTACAGACTGACTGCCCAATACTTACCTATGATCTTATAAACTTATGAATGCAGTACTTTAAACTGCAACTCTGAAGATGCAAACAGTGAAGGAAGGAAACCTGCCTGCTAATATACTCCAGCACTGTCATTAAAACCTGAGGTGAATAGCAGTAATTGTGAGACAGATTTCATGGGGCATATGTCAGCGGGAACACAGCACAATGGCATGGCTCTCTCATGTCTGGCTGTTGTGGGGAGCACACCATGGGTTTTAGGCACCTTGGAGAGAAAGCATGCCAAAAGAGAAATGATTGTCTCCCCATACATATGCTGAACCATGGCAACACTTTGTAAGGGGTGTGTAACAGAGTGTACATAACACTACATGGGGGCAATAGTCAGATGCAGGAAGTGGTCTATGGAGGCCATACGATTTGCTGCAGTGAGTACAAGGAGGGAATGTGCAAAGCACTATAGAGACCTACATAATGAGGAGAAGGGTGATAGTGTTATAGATAGATGATTTCCATAGCATGTCATACATATCCACTGACTGATGTGTATACCATAGGTGCACAGGGAGTGTAATGTGCTCCTGAGATTGACAATGGCAGGAAAAGTTCATAACCTTGGAGACAGATGTGTTACTAAAAGGTATTATGTACATGTAGTATGCACCTCCTGGTGAAAGGTGATGCAGACAAGCTGTATTGTGACTAGGTATGGCACAGAATAATGTAGAATATGAGTCCTATGTGTGTGTCCATAATAGATTTCTGAAACAGGTTGGTTACTGATGTGATTCTCCATGCAAAGACATGGCACATGACATTGTCATAGAAATATCCACAACAGGGAGTGCAGCACCTACACAAATCTAGATAATAGAACCAAAGTACTATCTATGCCCCTTTTTGGGAAGGGGAGCAGACCCTTATATATAAGGGTGGCTTAAATGTAGGGTCTGGGTTGCAAACCACCATCAGAATGTCATTGGATGACACTTCAGGTTGGTCAGACTCAGTAGACATCCATACGGTACAATGAGCTGCAGGTGTTATGGGATTAATTCACAAAATAACTTCTGTATATTTGCTCTTTTAAATACATCTTGACAGCAACTGCAACCACCTAGACATCAAGGTGTGTTTGTCACTAAAGCCTATACACATATCCCATTGTCCACAAGTACACATGCCATGTGGGTTATAGGCATATGTGTGAGTGCTGCTAAAGATAACATATGCTCATGCTTTCACACTTTCTTCAGGTAAAGTGGCTTGTACAATGGGACAGTACATGCCTAATACTGATATATCACCTGTGGCTGACAATGATGGCTACATGCACATGACAGAGTTGAATGATACAATGGCACTGTCTACCATAAGAGGGTTCACCTGCACTCTTCATGTCAGAGACCCCTGTGGAGTACAGGATGACTGCATAACCTCAATTATGTATGATGAACATCCTGTAAATGTGAACTTTTCTCACCTCTCCATGAATTCCTGACATACACAGCATCTGAAATTTGCAGAGGCATTGGAGGTTAGTGGTACTATCATGACTCCAGATCTGTCTCTTGCCTCTGATCTGGGTGCAGCACTTGGCATAAATCAGCAGATGTGCAGGTCAGTGATTTAGGCACATATGGCTGCTACCAACAGCAATGTGGAGATGGTCAGTGCGCTTTTTTGCTTGCATAACAATTTGCAATACCTGCACAGTAATATGAAGTGTATAGACATGGAACAGATGCAGCTGTTGAGGTCACTGGCACCCCACCTAAGTACCATGTTCAATCATAGCCTCACCTCAGGCTTTGTGCCTGCTGAATGGTGCACAGCGATGGTTATCCCACTCCAGAAGGGGGGAGCCACCATGGACCCCGGGAACTACTGCTCCATTAGCCTGACGAACCTGGTCTGCAAGACCATGGAATGTATCATCATGGAACTTATAAACAAAGACATTGGTAATCTCCAAACTCTGGAACCCACCCAGTTCAGGTATGTAAAAGGCATATCATGTCTCCTAAACCTGATAGATTTATTTGAAGCAGTCACCAAAGCCGTAGACAAGGGTAAGGTGGTTTACACAGCCTATCTAGATCTTGCCAAGGCTTTCAACACCATCCCCCACTCTGTAATTATAGATAAACTCACTAAACTAGGTATAAATCCCTATGTCACAAGATGGGTTGCCAATTGACTCACTGACAGAACCCACACTGTGAAAGTAGCAGACTCCAAATTTGACTTCAAACCAGTGACAAGTGGAGTACTACAGGGTTCAGTCCTGGGTCCTCTCCTGTTTGGTATCTACTTCTCTGAAGTACAGGCTAACACAGAAGGTCTTTGGCTAACGAAGTTCACAGATGACTGCAAACTAGGAGCCATAATCAAAACTCCTAACAATGTGGACATCCTACAAAAGGGCCTCACTGAGACAGATGCCTGGTGTCAAAGCCATGGCCTCAAGCTCAATGCCAAAATGTGCATTGTCATCCCCTTTGGTAAAAACTCTGTACCCATGAACTACAACATAGGCGGTAGTATACTTAACACCAAACGTGTGATAAGAGACCTTGGGACACAGGTGGACAGTAGTCTCTCCTTTGATAATCACATCACCACAGTAGTCAGGAAATCCTTCTAAGTGGCGCACCTCATCACAAAAGGTTTCTCATCCAGAAAAAAAGTGGTCATTGTTCTCCTCTACTCATCACTCATTAGACCCATTATAGAGTACAACGCCCCTTTTGGTATGTACCTCACAAGACATCTACAACAACTGGAAAGGCCGCAGAAATACCTCACAAAGAGGATTACCGGCCTCAAACAGATGCCCTACACAGACCATCTCAAAAAACTCCAGGTTTACTCTGTTGCATATCACCTACTCAGAGGTGATCTCTGCCTAACATACAAAGCTATGTCAAACCCAGAGCTGTTGGACATGCTCCACTTAAAGAAATCCCAATCCCTCTGAGCTACACACTCTAGGGACCTAAACCTTGTCACCACAATAAACAGAACATGCTGGAGGAATAGATTCCTGTCCCAGAGACTTCCTATACTCTGGAATAAACTACCTATCTATATCAAACAAAGCTTCTCATTAGCACTCTTCAAGAAAAATCTTGATGATTGGATGGGAAATAGGAAATTCACCCCGGAGATCACTTCTGTGGCTCTGCTTGACAGTGACACAGGAAAATAATTTTTTGGGTGGCAAAAGCCAGTGTACCTTTTTGGCTGAGCTTGTATAGGCCCCAGGGCCGATAGCCTAGTACCTACCTATGAACCTATGAACCCATGAACCTATGGTGACACGTCACCTCCAAGTGTGCTTCAATGAGGCACATGCTATCTGACATCTAGTGTCTGTAGGGCATGCAGTCATGGTCATGAGATGTTACAGATGCAGGGTGGTTGGGCACATTCTGACCCTGCTCAGACTGCATAGACAATTAGTGATATAGTATTACTGCCATCTATAACCATGTAGTCTGCTATTCCTGGCCAATGGTGGCCTAATAGTTATGGATACAGATGCTTCTCAGGCTCAGTACTTGGGATACCTCAACAGGCTGCTCATGAATGATCATGTAGTTCAACCCTTGCAATATGCCCTGATAGCACACCGAGTGCCACACCCACTCATATCATCATCCACGTAAAGGATGATGATTCTGAGTAGTTTCCTGGCATAGGACACCCTGAAAACAAACATGATCTGCAGTTCTACACATTACTTGCAATGGACCCATGTTTTGACGTCTATAGATAGGTACTAGGCAATCAGTCCATAGACCATTACAAGCCTAGGCAATAAATCATATTATAAAGTTCTCTCCTGCCCCAAGAAGGCAATACAAGATTGATTGAGGTAGAATTTGAGGTTGCCAATCTAATTATTTAGGTTTATCTTGAATATGTCAAGCATGTTACTCTGTTGGACATGTAGTGGTCCAGATAATGAGTATATACTTTTTTCTTTGCTGTCTGTGGTGGCCTAGAGTTGGAAGTGTCTTGTGATGTTCTTCATACTGAGAATCATTGCAGTAGCCTAAGCTACATGGGTTATATGCTGCATAGGATATAACAGCCAGCTTCCAAAGCATCAGGGCACCTTTCACACACTCCAACCATTAGACAGCTCAAGCTGAGATGAATAAAAAGACAGATTTTGACACCAATCCCTTTAGCCAAGTAGAGCACTCATCCACAGGCTTTTGAGGACAGTGGTCGACTAAAGCTGTTCCATTGATGGGTAAATAGATTCCCTTTAGGTAAAAAAAAACTCACATTACTTTGAAACTTATTTATAGTTAATTTGTGGGGAAGCAAGTACTTTTAAGCTAAGAAAAAGGATTTACTTTACTGTCTTTTCACTTTTATGCACTATTAAGCAGGAAATCACTTTTTACTTTTGTGGTAAAAAAGAAATTAATAAAAGTTGTTTAAAACTACTTCTTCTTTGGTAAAATTCTGTTTATTTTACTTTTTGGGATGGGGAAGTAGTGATTTTTTACTGTCTTTTATAGGAAAAAAGTGACTTTTCTACTACTTTTCTGTTTTAACAACTATTCCTGCTAAAGTCCCACAGGAAATAGGCATACATTTCGGCTTGACCACTAAACAAACTACTGGTCCCTTGGTCAGATCTTCTTCCAGCCACAAAAAGAAAAAGAATTTTAAACAGCCTTTGCCACCCCTGCAGGCTGGCAATTTGCTTCAGCCACAGGATGGTGACTTTGTGTGGCCAAAGCTCATTCCTCACACTGCTCATCTTTTTCTTCAGATCCCTCTTGTAGTGTCTATAGAGCCCCCATGGACCATTGTTTAGCCACATCCTCTGTGGCTATTGGGGATTCCCCTCCATGGACAAGGTAGAGAAATTCTTGTTGGTGATGGGAGAAGAGGTAGGGAATTTGCCCCATGTTTACCAGAATGCTGTGCCCATCCCTGAGGAACTTGTTGGTGGCAAAGCTGAATATGTTTTCCCTAACTTTCATGTCAAAAAGGGACGGAAAACTAAACAGTTTACTTCTCCTATCTCAGTTATTCTGGACAGGAGTAATTTATTGGGCTTGTCTCAATATCTTATACAGGCTCTTGACTCTACTTGTAAGATAGTTTCTGGTAAACGAAAAAGGAATACCTCATTCCTTGAAGGTTTATGAAATGGAATGTGATGAACCATTGTTTTCAGTCTCTTAGCAAATATTATGATTTACTACAACTGGAATTTTCAGAACCCTCACCCATTAGCCCATTGCTCTCAGCACTGGACAATCCCCCGGATTTACTATCCTTCCATGCAGGACTAACTTAGTCCTGCACAGAAGCTGCCATTTAGGAGCAGGACAGCAGCATGCCATGCATATTAATGAAGGCGTACTGCCTGAGCTCTTAATCTTACATGGAGAATGTAAGAGTGCAGGGGGCGTATCTGAGAGCAGAGCTCTCAGAATATACATGCCCCTGAAATGAAGAACAGCAGACAAGTCCCAAAAGAATGAGTGAGACCACTCATAGGTGTATGCATACCCCCAGCAACATTCTCCCAAGTGTACAAGAGCAATAGTTAAAGAAACAAATAAGATATTTATTTTATGAAACAGATGAAATTTAACCATACGTGTGTGGGTTTGCCCATTGCTTAGCTATGGTTAATGCAGCTTAATCGGCAGAAGAGGATACAAAGCAAGATATATGCAAATGACACAGTATAGCAATAGTGTCATGGGCAGAGCATTTGCGTTACGAGCAGTCAATCTTGGTTCAAGTCCCACTGCACCACATTCCATTTTTCATGTCAAATCACTGTATGACCAATATGTTTAGTTGCATAACCTACTAAATAACATATATTTGTGAACTGGAGTACTGCATTAAATGCAGATGTGAGGTGTCAGTGTCATAATGTTGCAAAGTCCATAGATAATCACATGTGCCCCATACAGTATATGTACAGAGGAATCAGGGATACAAATGGAAGGTAAAATGCATAATGAATGATAACTCCATACAGCTTCCAAACTGCCCACCTTCCCAAGAACTATTAGATATTGCTATCTAAATTAGTGCAGTGGTAAGCGGGAGTAAGCACTAGTAAGCAAGTGTAAGCACTATTAAGCAGTAGTAAGCAGAAGTAATGATATGTAAGCACTAGTAAGCGGGTTTAAGCCTGTTTGCATGGGAGGAAGCAATGTGCACACAGGTTAAGCAATATTGAAGCTAATTTTCTGTAAGCATATTTAACCGGAGGTTAGCATTGCTTACCCTCATGAAAATCCACTTACAAGTGCCTAAAAATGCCTTAATCACTCTGTATGCAACAGCTGCTACTCTGGCCAGAAACAGAATAAACAGCCTTTGCAGGACTTGAGCACAGGACCCTGTACACTATAGTCACAGTAGTTAACCACTAAGCCATCACAGCAGTACATAAGACTGAGGTATCACCAAACAAATCCTCACTATAGTAAAATCAAAATGAGCATGTGAAAGCAATCTATATACAGTGTTCCATAATCTACTACATAACATAAATATGTGAACTGGAATACTGCAGTAAGCCCAGATGTGAGGTGCAATTGTAATAAAATGTTGAAGTCCCCTAATAAACACAAGGACCCCATACAGTGTACGTACGCATGAATCATGGATACCAGACACATATAAAACATGTAATGAATAATAAATCAATGTTAAAAAGCAAATATAATGCAAATTAAATATTAAGCAACGCTGAGCATTGCACAGGCCAGCTTAGTAGGTGTAAGCAATGTGTAGGCCAGCTATCTCAATTTGCCCATTGGTATACCCCTTTAAACAACGCCAACCGTAGGTAAGCAGATTTGCTCATAGCTTAGCCTTTTCAAAACTGTCCAATCATGAAAAGTGTGGGAAATTGGCCCTATTGAGACCCAACAAGCGGGAATACATCTCATAACTGGCTGTAGCTTCCCTTTGCAGGCACCATGTCTGGAATGGGAGAGGGTGTGCACTATCGAGCGCAGCGCTGGGTCATCCAGGATTCCAGAGTCATGGCAGGACTCCTTGTCAAAGACCATGAGCAGAGACTGCTGCAGGGCCAGTACCAGGGTTCCCAATATAAACTGGAAGCCTGGGACCATCTCACCTGTGACCTTACCAGTGTCACTGGCATACCCCAAACTGGTGAGCAGGTCAGGCATCACTATGCCGACCTGAAGCGGCAAAAGGGGGTTCTCTGGATTAGTGGATCCAAGAGGATAGGAGTAGAGTGGAGGTCCCAGCTGTATGTAAGTATCACTCCACTACCTGTTTAATAATTGTCAGCTCATGTATATTATGGACAGGTATGGCTAAATATTCCTCTTATGTCCTTCACAGCGGCAAGTGAGTGGGCCGCAAACCAGGAGGCTCACGGATGTCACCTGGAGAGGTTGTGATGTGAGGCAGGTTAGTAATACTCTTGCATGTACTGTCATAGGAAATAAATCTAAAAGTATTAGTAAGTTAATTGCCTGTATAAAATCTGTATTGTTTAAGACAAGTACTGCATTCACCAGAGAATATGGCAGGAAGAGGCTCATATAGGTTGCATGTAAATAAAAGCATAATAGCCTGACAATGAAGGTCTAACTGCTGGACTGCATGTGTTTATTCTGGTATCATATGGTAATGTAGATTTGTAATCACTTAATGGCACTGTTGTATTAAGCATTGCTACCCACACTGTGCAACATAAATAAAATGTATAGGAATGTCTGTATATGACTGGTGTAATCCCCAGAGGTCATTTAGTACAACTGGAAGAGACATAGACAGAAAACAGTGAAAAGACAGATAACAAAATCCAAATAGCACATGCAACTGAGACATGAACTGTTGTTTTTTTAGCACACACAGCCATGGTTCGAATCCTGGGAGTGGTAGTAGTCTACATACAGAATCATACCACACAACTGTAAAGATATGTCCAGAATGTCCAGTAAATTGGCCCATATCTGCTGCCTGTCACTCTGTTCCCCTGGGAACTCAGTGGGATGATCCCAGATGTATAGGCAGTAAACAAGAAATACAACTGATTATCACACATCTATAAGAACAAACTTGTCACTCTAGCAAATCCCTATACTGTTATGAGAGTAGTAAGCTAAGTATGTCCCATCTACACCCCCATGTTGTCAAGCTGTGACCAGAGTGTGTACAGTAACAAAGTGAGATGTATGTGCATAATACTAATGTGGAATCTGGTACCTTGTGTGGCAACATTCAGGTAGTGCTAACAAACATTGCTCCCACAGGTCCGTCAAATATGAAGACTGTGCAAAGAAATAAAAGATTGATACCCTGTACTGCTACTGTTTACTTTGGTATTGTATGGCATTGTTATTGTTGAAGTTGATCTGAATAATAAGGTATTACTCATCACTGTCACCCACACTGTGCTACATAATATAACTGTCTAGGAAATCCTGTATAAGAGTGTTGTAATACAAGGTCTGAATGTAAAACCACAGGAGAATTATAGACAGAAATCAGATAAGAGATATACAACAATATCTATATAGCACACACAACTGCGATGAGCAGTGTTTTAGTGTTAGCAGACACAGCCATGGTCTGAATCCAAGAAGTCGGCTGCATACAGAATCATACCCCACAACTGTACAGATATGTACAGAATGTCTAGTATATCGACCCATATCTGCTGCCTGTCACTCTGTCCCCCAGGGAAATCAGTGGGATGATCCCAGATGTTTAAGCAGCAAACAGGAAATACAACTGATTGTCACACATCTATAAGAACAAACCTGTCACACTAGCAACTCCCCAAAATGTTATGAGAGTAATAAGCCAAGTATGTCCCATCTAAACCCCCATGTTGTTAAGCTGTGACCAGAGTGTGTACAGTAACAGAGTGAGATGTATGTGCATAATACTAATGTGGATTCTGGTACTTTGGAAACATTCAGGGAGTGCTAACAAACATTGTTCCCACAGGTCTGTCAGATATGAACACTGTGCCTAGAAATATAAGATTGATACCCTTTACTGGTACTGTTTACTTTGGTATTGCATGGCATTGTTATTGTTGCAGTTGCTCTGAATAATAAGGTATCACTCATCACTGTCACTCACACTGTGCTACATAATATAACTGTCTATGAAATTCTGTATAAGAGTGTTGTCAGTCACTAAAGGTTGAAGAGGACAATGGTCTACATATGTCCCGGTTCACCAACATGTGGTCAAGACACGGCCAGAGTATGTGCAAATAGAGATGGACAGGTATGTGCATAACATCAACCTGGAATCTGGAAGTATGTGTAGAAACAGTTTGTTAGTGTTGACAAACAATTCCTCCACAGGTATACCAGGTAAGATGCGTATACTGCAGGTAAAACCAGTTCATGTATATAGTTGTCAAGAGCCATACCACTGTCCAAACTAAGGTAATAAGGTAGTGTACTAATACTTGTAAGGTGCAGATAACAGCACTGGCTAGGAAAGTAATGTGAACTACAGGAATATACTAGTTGTTAACTGACTTCTCCCCCCCCCCACCATAACTGCAACAATAAACTAAATACCCAACTCAATTGGTACGTGATGACTTAACTGTAATGCTGGGACATATGTCCTATTGCTTGATAATTATTTAAATCTGTTTCTATGCATGTGCTATGTTGAAATACTCCAACATTGGTGGCATGGTGCCATCAATGTACCTTGCATGCTGTTGTAATTACCACTGTGGTTCCATATATGCATGTGTTCTGTTTGCTATGCAACTGTTCCATATCTGGTGTCTGGGTTAATGGGAATATCTATGCATGCTGTTATACCTAATCCTGCAATGTGTTGACTATTACTAATCCACATATG
>NC_056746.1:540431866-540466866 GCF_019279795.1 Protopterus annectens
TGTGCGAGGGAACAGCACACATAGCAGTACACACAGATATATACAGCTGTCAGTGGGTGCAACATGGATGGGTATGTCACATGTAACCCCCTTGTTGGGACCACATTGCCCTTGTCTATGAAGTAGGGAATGGGAATATGGGGAAGTATGGCAGGTATAGTTGTGGAGGTGTTCTGGGTTGGTAGATATAGAGGATAGCCTACAGGGGTGGTATGTGACACATGTAGTGGGTAAGCACCCTGGATGGTGTGTGTGGTCTGTGATGTGGAAGCTCCATGGGCCTCAATATGGACACAATGGGAACAAGCCTCCCACCCACTGCTACTCACAACAGCAGTCCACGTCCCGATGGTGCCTGGCCTGGAGGCTGAGAAGGAGGAGCATGTGGACCCTGTGAATGTGTACTGGATGCCTCAAAGTGATGTAGCACATCCCACATGTGTCTGTGGAGCCCGCTATGGAACAGACCCTAGACCTGACCTTGGGGGACAAGATCATGTCTGTGTGTGCCCCCGGGGGGGGACAACATCCCCTAAGTTGGTTCCACCTGAAGGTAGTGCTGGACCAGTACATGAGGAGGCCCCAGGTTGGGTCCCACATGTGATGTGGACTGGTAACATGGCCAGATCAGTTTAGAGAGGTGGTTCTGCTGGCAAATATTCCCTAAACATGCTATTGTCTCACTGTTATAGAACATATGTGGGTAGTAATAGTCTACACAATCCCAGAACATGTCCAACAGCATGCATAGATATCCCTAATAACACAGAATGTCAGATGTGCAGCAATCATACAGCAAGCATACCACAGGCATATATGGAACCATAGTGGCCCTGACAATGGCATGCAGGTGAATAGTCTGTAACAGGCTAGCAATGATAGTGTCCACACAAGGAACATGGCTAGAAACACATACAAACACATAGCACAATATCTGTCCCACTGGTAGGTAAGCTGTAGCCATACCTATTGAGTTATGTGTACAGTTTGTTGTCACTAATATGGTGGGGGGGTGACAGAGATGTGTATTAAGAACTGTGGTAATCTTGTTGTATGAGTTGCTCAGACTTGTTTTGATCTTTATGTCTTTCAGGCAAGATGTCACATGGACGGCTCCCTGCTTACTCACTGCTGAGAATGAAATAGTGCTAAACCACCTAATCCAGCACTACCCTGCCCTGTTTGGCCAGGCCACCCATAAGCAGTAGGAGCGGACTGCCCTGTGGAACGACCTAGTCTGCAGGGCCAATAATGTCAGACTGCACAACTGCAGTTATGAGCAGGTCTGGCATCATTGTTTTGACCTGCTTCGCAATGCCCATCTGCATGCTGCTGCAGTCTGGAGGGATCATCTCACAACAGGGGGGCCATGCCATCCATCTCCCTCTGACACATGTTGAGGAGCTCCTCACCAGCCTCGTGCCACCTGCCCATCTGCATAGCCAACAACTGCCGGACACCTTTGTGGAGGTGGGTGCTACCCACTGGCTGAGGAGCGTGCAGGTAAGGCCACAGCGCACATCAGTAGACCACTGTTGTGTATGTATCCTCATCTGTACAGGTAAATCATGCATATCTGACATGTCATAGATATAGTTTGTTGCTGCATAGTAGTGATAAACAGATGTGCATACATGGTAGCATTGTGGACATGTATTGTTGATGTACTGCAATGCTGCATCCACCCTGTAGCAATGCCACAGGTATGGCCACTGACTTTGCATCTCTAACCCTCTTATGTTGGTCCCTCTGGTATACCACCAAGGCAGCAGCCTGTAGCTAGTGAGTATGGTTTATGTTGTTGCTTGCCAATACACCGGGTATGTAATGGCTATGGTATATTCCATGCATACATCTAACACACCTACCCAGAATGCATGCTGTACATGTGCATGTATTGTTGCTGTTAAATGCACAGCATCACAGTGGTGACCATGATGGGGTATTGGTAGGGTATGTCCGACACCTGCAAGATAACTAACATCCTGTCATTGCGGAATGTGTCCACAGGGAGTAGCATAATGGTGGAAGGCATGGCCTACAGTAGGGACATGTGTGAAACATTACCCATGTACAGTGCAACAACAGTGTATATAGCAGTAGTACAATGGCAACTGTTACAGAGTTACACTATGGCATAACATATTACTGTGATCCACATTATCAGCTGGGACTAGGTTGTAACATGTGGTGTTCAGTGTATGGGACACTCCAAACTGACACACATGTGTAGGTGTTACTTGTCAAGCATCTGCAAAAAGGCTGAAGGTGGGGAGTGGGTGTCAGCATGACACACTTGTGCACTGCAGCAGGGATCCTAAAGATGCTACAAATGGCTGTATCTGTACACAGTCAGGTTCAGGAACTGTGACAGATGTAACCCTACCCCCACAGCAATAGTGACAGCAGTGTGTGAACACCAAGGGATGTGCACATGAGTAGATCTTGCAATCATGCAGATTTGGGGGACATGTGTAGGGTAGACTGAACATACACTGGCAACTGCAGATGGCCCATATTAGTATACCCCTACCAGGAGTAGTGACTGCTGTAGTACACATAACAATAGGTGCAACAACCATCATGATAAGGGTGTGACCACATATGCACACATGGAGTGTATGCATCATGGTCAGCATCTGCACACTTAACATATTCCGAAAACATTGCATGTGAATGTACCGGGCATATGTCACATATTAGGCTCATGTACTGTTAATATATGCTGTGATGTGGTCCCATGGCAGATCAAGGAAGGGTGAGTCATATCAATAAGGGCGTGTACACTCTCCATAGTCACGGTATGCTCTGATGGTTGTCAGCGTAATAGTGCTGGATTGGTCATACATGGTCCGCTGATGTTGAGATCTGTAAACCAGACATCAGGCATTCACAAATGACATATGTCCACATATCATACCAAGTATGTGTTGCTGAAAAACATAGGAGCTGTGAGCATTAGAGCTGACATAACTGACACAGTACTACACATTCAGCAATGAGTTATACATCTGTGAGGTTTGGTGCACAGTACATGGCAGGCTGCAGAACAGGTGCACAGCAATACTGTGCACATGGGTGCAGTGATATCCAGGGGAACGGTCACCACCTACTAACACAGCACATGCATGGCACACATGTATACTTTTGCTAGCATGGATTGACTATAGCTGCACTGCATGCTGTTGTGTACCATATGTTATGCATGTTGACAGATGGGTAATAGGAGAACTGTGTGTACTATCATTGTGCAACCTCACCTGTATGTGTGTGTGTGTGTGTGTGTGTGTATGTGTGTGTGTGTGTGTGTGTGGGTGTGTGTTTCAATAGGTGGTTATTTTGTCTGTAGGGTCACTCTGGTGAAGTGGAAGGAGGTTGATGCATGTAAGATGCGTGTGTGCATGTGTGTGTGTTTGTGTGGGTGTCCATGTATGCACATGTGTGATTGTGGGGTTGTTCATACAGCAGTACTTCCCTTTGGGATAATCCAGTACATGGACATGGACTGACACATGACATACCAGGAATAATTGTCATGTATGTAATTACTGGCAGCTGATAGTATAATTAGGTCTGTAGCATGGAACATGCATTGGGAGGGAAGGTAGACACCAGGTATACCCTTAATATCGCATTCAGCAGAGAGGTGACTGACAACCCATGTATGTAGCACTACAGATACATTGTGGAATTACTGGATAACACCAGGGAGTGTATCCATATATAACAGTTGTCACATGATAGGTTGATTGAGCAGCATATCTAGCATGTACTGAGCAATACTTACACATGGCACTCCAGTGCGTGATATTATAAAGTGAACATAGTAGCCGCTTACATATAGGGGCCATGCTCACAATGTCCAAACATACACAGGGGGAACACTGAATGTCAGCAGTGAGGCCATGTAAAACCACTCCACTCAGGTCAGGGAGGTAAAGGAGTAGCATGTCTTGTGTTGTGATCACTTGTCTAGGCATTTCATTTAGAGGAATGATACGTTAATAGGTATTAAGGTGGTGTGTGTGTGTGTGTGTGTGTGTGTGTGTGTGTGTGTGTGTGTGTGTGTGTGTGTGTGTGTGTGTGTGTGTGTACTGTTATGTAATTCTGTACAGGTCATAAAGTGTGTTTCTTGTTTTCCCCCACAGGTGGTGAGATGGGTCAGGGTCCCTCCTGCATGATGTTGGTGTCCATACAGACACTGAAGATGATGATAGTACTGTTGAGGCACAAGTGGGGTTGTCAGGGGTCAAAACAGTACCACCATTTGACATCCCCTTTTAGCCACCCCAACTCCGGACACAGTTTCAGTGCCTATACATACCCCATAACCAGTGGCCATAGCGGAGGGACAGCTGGTGTTTGGTGGCAATGCACAAGAGAGTGTGGTAACCATGTCTACTGTGTCTGGTCACAGCAGGCATTGCCAGATGTCCAACAGGGAACCACATAGGCAGATGTCCCAGGGTGCTCGTGGTAGGGCTGCTGGTCATCATGCTTCTGGCAGACATGCCACAACTGATACCACCAGGCGCATGTTTCAGGCTGTCATGGTGGCACATGCACATATGGAACCTTACACCAGACAGGGCCTGATGCTGCAGAGGACTGCTCTCACATCTACAAGTGACAACTTCCATGAACTGTCTGGTGCCATCCATGCTTATACCGAGTTCATGGATAGATGGTCTGGGGAGATGATGGCCCTCATCGACCGTGGTTTGTCCATGCTTAAACATGTGGTGGGAGTGCGGCAACAGCCGCGTGGGCATAGGCCAGCAACACCAACAGCTGGCAGTAAACGTGGATGTGCTAGGACACCAAGGGGCTCCCATAGTGGCAGTACCAGCCCTGGAACTGTGGGGTGGGTGCTGTCCACACCACACCACAGCAGGCCATGAGCATATGGTCCTGGCCAGTCCCAGAAGGGGCCTGGTTCCAGTGGATATCTGTCATCCATCAGGGGAGAGTAGCACATTGAGGCCTGTACCTGGATGTGCCCATGGAACCCCTGGCAGGCACAGTCCATGTTTCTGTGGCCGGAGGCAGTGAACTGCACACCCTGCCAGGTATGGTCTGCAGCTGTCCATAAACACTTGTACAGGACAGCCACATGGCAGAACTGTGTGAATGCATACCCACACACTATGTGAACATATCTGGGGCAACCTCATACCTGCACACACCACGACACCATTCCCAGTTCACCTCATTACACCCCTCACCCCCACACATAGTGTCAAATGTATGGCCCACCCTTGGCCTCTGGCAAACCAACAGGACACCCTGTGCATATGATGATACCTGCACCACCTCCATGTCATCCATAACATCGATGCAGCGACAGGCTAATATGGTTCTGATGCACACAGTGACTGTACTACAGTGTACCAAAGTACTGTGGTATAACAATTTGTCAGGATTAAAGTTTGATGCATACATGTCAGGTAGTATAGCCATCCAGCAATGATGCATTATAGCTGTTAGTAACACTGATTGATTGTGGTCTCCATAATGTTATCCATTTGTGTTGTACATGTGTCAGCAGGAGGATGGTGTGCAGTCATATTCCACAATGGGGTATGGCACTGTGGTGACACCATGGCTGTGACATATCTGGGGTACAGGTGAACACATGTCACAGGTTTGTATAACAGTTATTGCCTGTGCCACATGGACAGGTGACCTGCTGGGATGTGTACAATCTGCAGCCTGATGTACACCCATCCACATACATGCAAACTCTTATTTGGCAACACTGGGACTAGATCACTACCTAGGTATGTAGTGCTACTGAAGTGTGTGGCTTTCATTGGATACACCACACAGCAGTTAGGGTGAAGTGTGTTCCAGGTTACATGTTACATGCAGAACATCCCCAAACATGTACAGTATGCTAATGGGGGATGTAATGGGTGTATATGGACAATACATAGTGTGACATGCCTTCATATACACATTAACAGACACATAGGCAGACACACGTCTGAGAGACCTGGGACTATTGCTGCCAACTAACTTGACAGTGTGCCCAATGTGTTACAGGTAAGCTGCACACAGCACATGCATAACTGGGCTGGATTGTGGTATCAGTTACCTGTATGGTTGATGGTGACAGTGGTAACCATAAAGTGGTACATGGGACATATACTGGATGTACCTTGGTGTAATGACAGTGTATACAGCACCCACATCCCCAGTGGATATTGTACTCCCTGAAACTGGTACTACAGGGATATGCATCTAATGTACATGCCAGAGGCATAATAGGGTATTGCATTGTCATGCCTCATCTATGGGCAGCAACAACAATATCTGTACTACTGTGTGGCAATGGGTATTGTAATAGGAGTATGTTGCATCAGAATGCTGTACTCTACAGATATACATACATGCACACATACACACACTTGCCAGAACTCAGTGGGTATCCCATGCCTATCAGCCCACTTGTACAACACTGTTGTGCTGGTACTGCAAGGCTCATGTAGCCGGTAGGGAGAGGAGCGTAACAGGTTTCATGTGATGTCCCATACAACAGCAGGTACAACTGACTATGGCAATGGGTGTTGTGGACATTGTGAATGCCCTCATGGAATTCGCAAGGTAGGTGTGTTAACACACAGACACTGCTATACTCAGTAATGCACGTGTACACATGTGTCAGTACTGGGGTGCATTGCTACAGGTGGTCATAGCTGTGTACCTAGCTATTGTCCATGGAGAGATGGGTTGAGTAGGGGATGTGTGTACAGTGGTATCCTGCCACCTGCCATGTGGCAGCAGGCAATCTATCAACAGTCACCACTGTGGTGACCCTCAGGGTGAGAGTGACATGCATCAGCCAATCCTCTGCGTGCCTCCTGCACATGGCCACTGAGGTGATCAAGTTGACTTGTATGCAACATGTATTACAATACAAGATTTGTGTCTGTGATGGAGATCTGTACCCAAGCATGTTCTGTTGACTGTGGTAGCGTAGTGGAGGTACCCATGGCATATGGTGCATATAGGGTATTGTCTCCTATATGTGCCAGTTCTTACACAGCTTGGCAGACATGTCAGTATCAATCAAGCATAGGTTGCCTGTACATATCCCAGCTGGATACTTGCCATCTGCACATCTGTAAAGGGAATGACAGTCATGAGCTTGGCAAGTAGCTATGCAGTTGTATGAATGTGTTGACAGATAGAAGTTTGACAACAATATGTATGCCATAACTACATATAGGAAGCCCTCACTAACATGTAGTGTACAGTTGCATTCCACATGTTGGATCATTATCCAGTAGGGGTTATATACTGTGACCAGCTCACACACCAGGGATACAACAGGAAGGCCTCAGAGTCCAGCTATGCCTGCAGGTGTGCCTATTGTCAGTACTACATTTAGCACTCTACTCTTGCCTGGGAAAGCAGTGTCAACAGTAGTATCACCATGATACACTGCATGCCAGTGTGACAGCACATACCCTGGGCTATTACCCCTGTAGGTAACACATTCACATGGATAACAGTGCTGTACAGGCCTCATGTACTTGTGTGTCCCAGACATGACACTCACACCCCTTGCTACTGTAATGACAGCACATAGGTGCATGTATTGTATATGGAATTGCATAAACTTATTACAGATGTCATTACCCTGCTATGTTATTGGAATGGGTGGTGTGAACTGGTTACCAGGGCTAAGCCATGCTTAGCAGGTATCAACATTGCTCCAATATAACAGCAAAGCTGATTTGAGCACTGGTAAGTGAAGACTGCACTGTGTAAGCACCCGTACATTTACCCATAGTTTAGCACCACTTAGCTTCGGGCAAACCAACGCAAAAGCACTTAAAGCTGCTCAAAACTGCATTAACCTCTTTGTATCCAACCACTCTGTATTCAACAACCCTTGCTGTGCCCAGCAAGAAAATGAGCAGCCCTTGAACCCAGGACCCTATACACTATAGTCACAACACTTAGCCACTACACCATGACCACTGTAAACACAGCTGTTGTTTTTCCAATATATCTGTCAATACACATATTGATTAGTATTGAACAATTGCCTTTACTTTCACAATTGTGTAGTACTTATTATTAATATGACTGTTGTATCACATATGTTGTTTAATCATAATGTACACATATCAGATACATATGGTGAGATACATCTGGGAAGATATACACAACCGTGATGTTTACACATGACAGGAATATGGATATATACATATACATATGTTGATATATGCCTACATGTATATACACATGTATATTCATACATATATCTGTATACACATCTGTATAGTGCATCATATATATAGCCATGTGTGTAGATCTCCTTGTACACACACACACAAACACACACACACACACACACACACACACACACACACACACACACACACACACACACACATATATATATATATATATATGTATATATATATATATATATATATATATATATATAGATAGATAGATAGATAGATATATGTATATATAGCTATATATGTATGCACATCCTATGTGTACGGATATGCCTATTTATGTAGATATATATGTAGATATATATGTAGATATCTATAACTATTTGTGCATACATATCTATTCTATATACCTATTACTGTCAATATATATATATATATATATATATATATATATATATATATATATATATATATATATATATATATGTAGATATCTATATGTATATGTTCATATGTATGTATATCTGTATATGTGTAGACATATATTGCTGTGTATATGCATATATTTGAGTGTTTATATGTATATATATATATATATATATATATATATAGATAGATATATATATGTATACACACACACACACACACACACACACACACACACACACACACACACACACACACACATATATATATATATATATATATATATATATATATATATATATATATATATATATATATATATACCCATCTATGTATGATGATATGTATATGTGTATATATATCTATATATGGATAATTATATGTACATATATACCAAATAATAAATGACTCCACCAGCAGATGTACGACCACGAACAGAAAATGATAGCAAGCCAGTATATAAAAAATATAAAACAGTTACTGTTCGAGGTCAAACCAGGCTGTCGGCAATTCAGACACAAATAAAGTGTGGGATTCACACTAATACCTCTCTTCAGACCTACAATATACAAATTGCTTATAGAAGGATTGATTCCCTCTTGGAAGAATATTTGGTTGAAAGTAAAATTGATAAGCCAACATATGAATATTTAAGACAACTAAACCCCATTATTCCACATTTTTTTGGGGTACCTAAAGTTCACAATTCCATATTGGAACCTCTTTGTAGACCCATTGTATCAGCCAGTAATTCAAAAACACATACTTTACCAGTATATATAGATAGTATTACTAAGAATATAGTAGTGAAAATGGAACGTTTAATTAAAGATTCTTGGAATTTCCTGGGTAAATTAAATAATGACTTGTGGTCTGAAAGCTGTGTCTTCTTACAATTGATGTAAAAGATCTATTTACATGCATTCCACATTTGGAAGGACATGAGTTTTTTGGAAACAGTATTCATAAACATTCAGATTTATCAAACGATGACCAATTATTAATTTTGGAACTTATGGAGGTTGTATTAGATAATAATTATATTAGTTTTCAAGGTGAATACTATCAGCAAGTTAGTGGCGTAGCTATGGGTGCAGCCTGTGCCCCCATCTACGCAAACTTGGTAATGTTAGAATGGGAGGACAGATATGTGCTAAAAAGTATTTATAAGCAACACATTAAATGCTATTTGAGATTCTTGGATGACATTTTTGTGTTGTGGGAGGGTACTAAGGAAAGTTTTACACAGTTTATAGATTATTTGAATAACACCACTGACTTTCTTGTCTTTACACATACTGTCAATGAATATAGAATAAACTACCTTGACCTCACAATTCAAAAAATACCACAGGGATTTAAGTCCAGGATTTTCCGTAAGGCCATCAGAAAAGGTGTCTCATAAAGGGACAAGCGGTTAGGCTAGCAAGGATGACATCAGATTTCTTGGATTTATTTGAAGAATTTAATTTCCTGGGTAAGAAATTTGTTGAAAGAGGTTATCCAAGGGAATTGGTGGGTGAAATTCTGGAAGAAGTATACAACGGCTGGGGTACCAAGTAGAAAACATTACTAGGTGTACCTTTTAACAAAGTAGTAGAACCAAAAAAGCAAGTTAAAAATTATCATGGGGCATGTGTTATGGAGTACGATTTGTTTTCAGATTTTTTCACACATATTGTGAGAGCAAACTGGTGTATATTAAAAAACAATAAGGAATTGTATTAAATAGTAGGAGAGAGACCTCATTTTACTTATGAGACAGGTGTCAATTTTAAAAGGTTGTTTGAAAGGGTCCACAATCAGGATATTAGTAGATTAGCAATGAGTTCATGTGGTAGGTGTGGGCAATGTTCCTACATTTTTAAAGAAAAATCCTTAACATTAAATAATGGATTGAAAAGTGTAGTTAAATTTTGTAAAGGAAACTGCAACACCAGGATGTTGGTTTATTTGGCCACTTGTACACAGTGCTCGGCATTCTACGTGGGTAAAACTGAAAGGGCACTGAGAGATAGAATGTATGAGCACTTAAATAACATTAGAACTAGAAAAGAAACTAGTGCTTTATATAAACACTCATTTTCTTGTACATCCTTTAAAGGCTTTAAATTTGGGATTATTGACTTGGTTAAGAACAACACTAGAGGGGCTGACATGAAAAATGTATTATTAAACAGGAAACTGAAATGGCACATACAATTACTGTGTTTATTCCGTCTGTTTTTTGAGTTTTTTTGAATTTTTTTGAAGTTATTATTAGCCCAACATGATCGGATCAGCCTACTAAAATACTGTTTAATATGTTTTGTGAACATATCATAGTAATACTATATAAATTTCATTTTTTATGGTAGGCTATCTTTGTAAAATTGATTATATATTATCAATTAAGTTTTGTTAACCATTCATCATTTGGATTTTAATTTCATACATGTTATTTACATGATTATACTATTATAGCACCAATTTATGAAGTGTCTCTATTTTGTTTTTGGTATCTTCATATGTATTTGAACATTCCGGCTACCAGGTTGGGCTATACCATTATCTCTTAGTTAAGGAGGGACTACTATAAATATAGCAAGTACCTGTGCTACACTAAATTTCTTTTTTGCTTAACCATTGATAAAGGCTGTGAGGCCAAAACCGGTCTGGTTATTTTGTTTGGAACATGTTTTATAACCAATAAAGGATTTGGAACCTTTAGTGCTAACCATCATAGTTTGCTGGTCGTTGTGGTTGTAGTCAGTGTCAACACAGCCACACTCTCTCAGGGACTCAAACACATTGACACACTTTGGCAGGGTCAGGAATACACTTCCTAACTAGTTAGTTTGCCACAATACAGTAATGTGCAGGTATCACATGCCCCACAGAGGTTATCCGGAGGTTATATGGGCAAAGGGTATGTGAAGGTGTCTGACATCAGACAGCATACTTCCATATGCCAATGGGAGGTGTAGTGAGTGTGAATGTCGTCAAAAGCATCATACACCACATGCATAGACACAGGGTGCCAGTACTGACATGCATGCATGCAATGCTTCATGGGTGTGTAGTGGCTGACTGTGCCAGCAGGCCATACAAGGCTAGGTGAAGGGTATACCTTGGCATCAGGCCACATGACAATGGCCTGCAGTGTGGCTCAGGAGTGTAGTGTCTGGATTGGCCCACACAGGTGGGTATTGTATTCACCATCCAGTCAACTGGGTAACTAATGTGTGTGGCCATTGCTGTGCAATGCTTGCCATGTATATGTTCTTTAGTCCATGACATGGATGCTGTCTGGGATGTGCACACATCCCACATGCATGTACAGTGACATGTGGAACTGTACCTGAGGTGTCTGGCCCATGTTGTGTACACAGATTGCCATCAGCAGATGTGCCAGTCCTGGCCTCATGTGGCAGGAACTGGTAATGGACAGCAGGTTGACCCTGCACCTACATTGATAGCATGATACAGGTATTCCCTGGTGTTAGTGGCATCTGTCCATACAGGGCATGTGTTTAAGGCATAGTATGTCCTTTGTGGGTCACATTTAATAGCACCACAGATGTTGCAGGTGTCCAGTGGGGAACATAGGGAAGACACACTGTCTGCATGTACATGCCAATTGTAGTGATGGATAGGGTGCCATGCCCTCTGTAGTCCACTGCAATCACACCATGGTCACTATATGTGGGCAATATGCAGGGTATTACCAACATAGCAGGTGTTGCCTAAGCAAGTGTGTTTGTGCATGTGACATGGGTTGAGAGTGTTCCCTGGGTAATACAAGGGCTGCTAACTTTGTTCACCTGGCCTTGCTGTCACATGTAGGGGTATGGATTGGCACCCCAGCCTCTCACCTATTTCACATCTGTTATCCTTGTAAGGTGGATATTGTGACATATCATATGGCCACTGTATAAGAAACTTGAAAAACCCACGCCACAATGAGTCAAATTTTTACACACTCACAGCCACCTCCACACAGGATACAAATGACAAACACAGACACACACTTGCCATGTCTGGCATTAGAACTCCTACCTAACTAGTTTATTACATTACAGCATCACGCAGTTATAGGATGTGCCACAGAAATTACTGGAGGACTCCTTCCCCAAAGGTGTATTTCACTGGGAATGATGCCAGCAGGCTTGCCAAAGAAGGTCAACTGAGTTTGTAGTGACTGTGAATGGCCCCAAAAACATTGCTCCCTACACAGACAAAGAAACACACACACAAACATCCACACTTGCTATGTGTGGGAATAGAACCCCTACCAAAGTACTATATCACACTACAGCTTTAAGCTGCTATAGGACACACCACGGAGATTATTGGGCTATTCTTTTCCCAAAGGTGTATTTCACTGGGAATGACATCGGCAGGCTTGCCAAAGTAGGGCAATGGATGTTGTAGTGACTGTAAATGGCCTCAAAAGCATTGCACGCTGCACAGATAAAGAAACACACACACAAACATCCACACTTGCCATGTCTGGGAATAGAACCCCTATGAAACTACTATATCACACTACAGCATTATGATGTTATAAGATTCACCACAGTGATTACAGGGCTACTGCTTTCCCAAAGGTTTATTTCAGTGAATGACATCATCAGCCTTGCCAAGGTAGGGCATTTGAATTGTAGTGAGTGTGACTAGCCTAAAAAGCATTGCTCCCTACACAGAAACACACAGTTGCCATGTCTGGGATTAGAACTCCTACCTAACTAGTTTATCACACTACAGCATTATGCAGTTATGGGACATGCCACAGAGAATGCTGAGTTACTCCTTTCCCAAAGGTGTATTTCAAAGTGAATGACATTAGCAACCTTGCCAAAGTAAGGCATTTGAATTGTAGTTAGTGTGACAGGCCTAAAAAGCATTGCTTCCTACACAGACACACACACACACACACACACACACACACACACACACACACACACACACACACACACACACACAAAGTTGCCATGTCTGGGATTAGAACTCCTACCTATTTTATCACACTACAACTTTATGCAGTTACAGGATGTGCCACAGAGACTACTGGGCTACTCCTTTCCCAAAGGTGTATTTCAGAGTGAATGACATCAGCAGGCTTATCACAATAGGGCTATGAGGAATGCAGTGTGTGTGCATGGGCCATAACCCATTCATCTAGAGGTAGACACACCACACTCAGGCACATGCAGGTTTATATTCCACAGGTACGTGTATACAACTGATAGATGACTACTGCCTTGTGCAGTCATGTTGCACAGCTAGCACTTGCAGCACAGAGTCTGTAGTGCTGAGGAATACCAGTGGCTAATGTCTACAGTGAGTGACATTTACACATCATGTGGTTGTAGCCATTTGGCTGTATGCTGGGTGGGACAGGCCTCATGATGGAAGGCTCTTTGTCACTGTCACTCTCTTCCACACATCTATGTATGTGTACTTTTGGCATATTATAGTGTGTTGTCTTTGGATATATGTGTGTGTATTCCTATCCAATGTGTGTGCAAAGCATGACTGGTGAATAATGAAGAGTGTATGCACTAACATCTGCAACTGTCAGCTATGTATGGTCCACTGTTGTTGGTAGACATGGACTTCATTTGTTTAAGTGTGTGAGCATGCCCAGTATGCCCTTCTGTATTGAATGTGTGGATCCATTCCAGGTAGTTTGTACTCCAGTGAAGACATTTGTGTTCTACACCTACAGGTAGAAAACTGTTTCTGCAGGTTATCTGTAGATCAGTTGGCAATATGGGGTCACACTGTGCAAGAGATAGTGTGTACTGTAGGTGAATGTGTGTTAGCAGATATATTCAGACATGTGTACTGTTATATACTGTGATGTTCTATGTCCTCAAATACTGTCATGTGGACAGTTTTGCTCACAGTGATGTCCTGGGGAACACAGGGTGAATGCAGCTGTGTCCAGTATTGTGGTCAAATGCCTACATATTCATGGAAAGTTATGCCATTCTGGAGGGGGAGCTACAGTCACTTGCTGCTGGGTCTGTGCATCCAGTTCAGCACCTTGGTACAGTGCTGGCAGAGCATCCCATACTTGTACATCCATTGGCATGACAGTATGGCCTTATCTTACTGTGGAAATACCTCACAGCTGTACAGATTCACACAGGTTACCCAGAGGCAGGAGGCATATCACCACATTCTTGTGTATCTGAATTTCAGGTGCTTCTCAAGGGTTTATGTCTGCATCACATTAGTTTTCTGTCTCACTGTTTGAGCTATCCACTGCTCCAAAGGTGTTCACCAAATGTCTAGTTCCTGTTATATCCAAATGCAGTCTACAAAGTATCCACATTTTGTTTCATATTTAGATGACTTGCTTATCTTTGCGGAGTCTTTCTCAAAGTGTCAGGAATGATGCAGTTGGGTAAGGCATCTCCTAAACAGGCCGAGATTCCAAGGCAACATTCAAAAGTTATTTTTGATACCATCACACAGAATTTTGCTTCTTGGATCTATTCTAAGGGGCTTTCTACTCAGAGATCTATCGTGGTGAGGGAATATCTCAGGATTTGGGGTTTCTTGGCTTATATAATTTTTATGATACCTCTTGCAAGGCTCCACATGAGAAAAATACAATTATATCAGAAGTATCTTTGGTCCCAGCATCAACACCCATTGTGTATTCAAATCCCAGCTGTGGAATTTGTGAAAAAGGAAACAACTTGTCAGAGACCTCTAACTTCTCAGAATCCAGATCTCCCATTCTTTCCTTATGCTCTAAAACAGTTATACACAACAGAGCCTGCAGGCTTTGCTTGGGGAGCAGTGAAAATGGGAATAAAAGTGCATGATCTTTGGGCAAGAAAGGCAGATCAAAACACATAAATATAAAAGACATGCTAGCTCTCATAAAGGCTCTCAACTCACTGAATCATCTGTGGTCTCCAGGACCTCTTCAAGTAGTTGCTGACAATACCACAGTGATGGTACATAAACAAGCAAAGGTAACCAGATCTTAAACCCTATGCAGATTATCCATGTTAGCATGGGATATAGCTTTACATTCCAGTCTCACTCGACAGGCACCTTGGGTTCAATTAGAGCAAAACTGTGTGACAGATAAGCTGAGAAGGACCAAGGCAGACCCTCATGACTGGAAATTGAATCAGGTGGTCTTCCAAGATTTGATCAGTATATGGGGAATTCCTCAGACAGACCTTCTTGCTTCCTCCCTAAATAATCATCAGGCAATATTCTGTTCCATGACTCCATGTAAGAAGGCCTGGAAGGCAGATGTCTTTTCTTTTCCTTGCATAGGAATGTTCCTGTATGCTTTTCTACTCTTTACAATGATTTCCAGGGCACTTTTGAAGATTCAGAAAGACTCTCCAAATATCATTGTGGTGACTCTCTGCTGGCCCAGGTAGCAATGACTTTTCCTTCCTTTGGAATTGGCTGAGACAATTACCACAAGCTTCCTCATGGACTGGATTTACTTATAAAGATCAGGGGTGTTTGATACCTGCTGACCCCAAACAACTACAACTGACTGCCTAGATGATAGGGCATTAATACTGTTTATGTATCTATTTCCTAAGGATGTGTAGCAGGTGCTAATGGAGGTAAGAAAGCTTGCTATTAGAAAATCATATATAAGTAAATAGAAAAGGTTTGTTAGTTGGTGCCAACAAAACAGCTAAAGGCTAGTGTTTCTCTGGTTTTACAGTATTTGCGTTATTTTCTAGCTTATGGTTTTTCTTACTTCTCTGTCAAGGTTCTTTTGTTAGGCATTTCAACATGTCTGCTCATGGATTTCCTCTTTCAATACAATCTCATTGGAAAATGTTTTGAAAGGGGTGCTACATAAGAAGTCTCCCAGAAAACTGGTGGCTACTCCTTAGGATCTTAATTTTGTGATAGAGAAGTTAACGCTCTCTCCATTTGGACCATCTCATCTGGCTGACGAGGTACTTAGCATGGAAAACAGTTTTGCTGAATGCTCTAATTCTACAAGAAGGCTATATGAGTTGCAAATTCTTATGGTATGTAACCCTATCTCACTGATTCTTTGAGAAGTAAACCTTCTTTTCTGCCTAAAGTCATATCCAAATTTACTTTAAGCCAATCTATCTATTCTCCTCTTTTCTTTCATGAGGAAGGGAAACTTCATGCCATGGATGTCAAAAGACAACTCAGGTACTATCCTGACAGAACAAAATCTTTCAGAACTTCTGATAAGCTGTTTATTTCTTGTGAAGGTAAGAAAAAGGGAACAACCAGTATCAAAGCAGACTATTTCCAAATGTTTGTCTCAGGCTTTGATATTCCCACCACAACAAAATTATTCCAGGCAGGGTCAAGGTTCATTCTATGAGGGTCTTGGCTTTATCTATGGGTTTTTGGAAAGGGCTCGACTCTAGATGTATTCTAGAAGCAGCAGCTTAGTCCACTGCTCATACTTTTGCAAAGTACTATAAACTAGATTCCTTCTCCAGGTCTAGGACATGCTTTCCTAGGTTCATCCTACAGGGCTTCTGGACCCTTCCACTTTCACCGCCCAGTTATTGTAAGCTATGGTAATTTACCCATGTAGCTTAGGCTGCTGTAGCAGTGATCAATGTGAAGAAAATACTGCAGTTGTGAAAGCAAACTTACCATACCAGTAGATGTTCATTGACCACTGCTGCAGTAGCCTCTTCCTCCCCCCCATGTTCTTTGTTTTTATATATTTTTTATGCCAACTGTGTACCTGTATTATTTTTTTTCTTAGCAATGCTCTGCCGGGGCTTAGCTTCCCTCCCTTAGTTGGCATGAATACTCTGAAGGGCTTGGCACACAAACCTGTTTTTTTATTCAGCTCAGTTTTTGCTGAGTAATTGTTTGGGTGTGTGGAGAGGCCTGGCGGGGAAACAAAATAAAAACAAAAGAGCTCAGTATTATTACTCAACAAAATTCCCATTCATTCATATCTCATTGGTATTATGTTTTTCATTTTGGTGGACTACAGTTGCACTTTTTTCATTTAGTTATGGTTTCTCTCAGTTTATTTATTCAGGAATGCAGTTTGTTGTTTTCCTGTCAGAATTTAGGTTGTTGACTTTTGTTGGTAGATTGCAGTTATACTCTTGTCTCCCTGATATCTTAACAAGGAGGTAAAAAATGTTTTTCCCTTACAGCTGAGGATGAAAACCTCAGAGTTAATATATATAGAAGCACCAGGTTATGGGTAGAGAGGTTTGCAACTTACTCCATCTTCTTTTGAATGCTTCCATGTTCAGTGTGCATGCCAGCTACTCTGGGATGCTGTTTCAGATGATAACATCTTATTCTACAAAAAGGTATTTATCTGTGTTTTATGCCCCCTTCTCTCTTTTTGTTAATTTCTTTTCAAAGACACCCTTCAGAATTGCTTCGCAGTGATTTGTGGGCTCCAGTTATTTTGAGTCCTTTCTTTCTGGGAATAAATCCATGGCTTTTCTGTCATATATACCTTTCTGTTCATCCCCTATACTAAAGTGGCAGCTTACCTTTGTACCCTCACAAAATGAACCAATACTAAAAATGACTAAAAAAAGAAAAGGAAAGGAAAGGAAATGTATATATTATATTTATTTTATATTTCATGTAGTAAAGGCGGGTCTTGGTGGTCTCGAATCATGTCCTTTTCTTTTTTTTTTACCTTTGTACCCTATCAAGAAGACCATTTTCTCTTACTCTGTACCATCTGCAGAATGCTCCTCTATAGTCGATGTTGGCTAAACCATTGCCTAGAATAGTGATACCAATAACCTACTATTTAGACCATCTTTGGGGCTTCAACATCTGGATTCTAATACCGTTAATTTTAAATTCAGTTCAAGTCAGAATACTCTTAAAGTTAGAATAGTACAATGACCCAAACATACTTTATAATGTGTGACCCTTACTCCCATTGGGATATACCTGACTTTAATTTTGTGAATGTTTGCTCATAATATTGCCAATGTGCAATATTTTGAATCCAGCTTTTTGTGTGATATTTTTAGATTTCCCACTCTTAAACTACATTATTGTCATAGTGTAAATACAAAACTGACACTGTGTAATCACTGGTAGAAAAATTAAGAAATGCCATGCTTGTCCACTAACAAAAAAACACAAAAACACTGGAACACAAAGGTTATGTAATACCTCTTATTGGACCAACATAGGTTTCACAATTACTCAAGGTTTTGTTCTAACAGGTGTCCGTCATCAGGAGTTATTTAAACAGATTTCACTTGGAGTAGTTTAGCAATCAAACCACAGCAGTAGTGCTGGCTTAAGACTTAAAATAAATAGAAAAAGAATTAAACAGAAAATATGCATTTGATTTAAAATCAGAGTGCAACATATTTTTTTCCAAGGGCCACACAGAAGAGGAAACATTAATTACAGACTAGCAAACCAGATGAATAATGATGAACTAAATATGACTTACACATACAGAAAACACAGAAAAAAAACTCTATGTTCTTCAGCTGCTGCTGTAACTTTTGAAAATATTCAGTTAACAAATAGTGTTTCTGTATCTAATCCCAATATCCATGTCAACTCAGCAACAGCAGTAAATAGCAGTTGAACGAATGTGACCAATCCGTTCTTATACAGACTCAAAAAGAGAAGCAGTCACCAATATAAACAGCACTAATAACCACAAATTTGATAAATAAAAGTGCTTAACAAACTGGTAATAAATTTATTTGGTAGTGTACATGTGTTTTGGCACCTCTATTTGGACACAATGGTGACCGCATGTTTTTTGGTGCAAACTCCAGCAATCACAAGTACATAACTTTTACTCTTACCAGCTTGTATTCTTCATGCATATAGTTACAGAAATGTTCTAATTTTCTTAGCACAGCCAAATCCTAAGAATATTAAAAGCTTTGTTGTGCAAGGCTCAGGCTAAAATCTCGGAACTGTCTCATTAGGTTTAGGGCTATTTGCTCCATTAGCTTATGATATGCATGATGCAGGCTTTATCTAGACAGGGCAATGAAACAACCCCACCCCCATGCATTCATTATTGAGAGCACAAGCACTGATAGCCATTTGTTAAACAAAATAGTGGCATAGTGAAAACAGATTTAGCATGAGAAACATTAAACTACTCTTTCCTTGAAACTCACATTCCTTGAAAATGCACTGAACCTCACATTCATTGAAAATGCACCCCTGCAGTTTTAAAGATTTTTTTGTATTAAGTATTGAATCAAAATGTATGAACCAACAAGGCAAAATTACCAATTTCAGCTCATTTCAATCACCTCTAATGAAAGTTAGTCTGGTGGTTGATTTAGAAGACTGAGGCTCTTGTCTCTTATAGCTGAGGTGCAGGGTTTGAGCTTGAACAAGTCAATTTCTTTACACACACACACACACACGCACACGCACACGCACATGCACACACACACACACACACACACACACACACACGCACACGCACACGCACACACACACACACACAAACACGCACACTCAAACATCTTTGAGTACCTGCTCATAGTCTCTCAGTCTGTGATAGCAAAGGAGTAGCAGCAGTTTTAAGTTCTCATGGTTGTGCATTTGAGAGATGTTCATGGATGTTCCAGGAAGTGAAGTTACAACACATTGCTGCGAGTGTGTTTTATTAAAGACATAATCACAGATGCAGACTGTATTCTTAAAGAAGAAATGCAATTTTTTTTAATTGTTTAATAAACATTAAATACTGTGGCAGTCCCTCAGCTTTCCCCCCAAGCCAGAGGTCCCTAGGCAACTATTTAAGATGCCTATTGCTGAATCTGGCTCTGCTTAGGACTCAGTAGATTTTAATACTAGGTTATAGGTCCACATACAGTGATAAGAATGGCTGTTTTGGAGTCTCTTTTCAATGAGCAACAACAACAAAAAAAATATTTCACAATATTCTTCTTCTTAGGTCTGGAGTTTCATATCAAATGTATTGTGGGTACAACGATACTTAGAATTTCCATTTTTTTCTCCTATATTGAGTTTCTTGCAAATATGAAAACTTGCTGGTATGTATATTTGGGAAAGAAACTGTAACACTTTTAAAACTTCAAAAGCTTTAAGAAGCAATCCAAACACCATGAAAGCAGTGCACCAATTTAGCAAAGCGATCCACTTCAGTAAAAAGAAAACACAGCTTGGATTGTGCTATCATCTGTTTACATGTGCATTACCAATGAAATTGTCTACTTTTTAATGAAGACACATTTATTCTACTAGTAGTGTATCACATCGATACAAGACACATTTATTCTACTAGTAGTGTATCACATCGATACAAGACACATTTATTCTACTAGTAGTGTATCACATTGATACAAGACACATTTATTCTATTAGTAGTGTATCACATTGATACAACAACACTTTCTACAAATTTTCAAGAGTCTCATTATAATTTTCTTTCACTTCAATGTGTACTTGAATTTACATATTGCCCAGTAAACGTTGGAATACCAAAATCTTAGCTATGAATGCATGCCACACCAACTGAATGTGGTGCAAGTTTTTTTATGATGCAAAAATAAATAGGGTACAGGTGAGAGGTGTAAGAACAATTTTAAATATAAAGCAGACCCTCTGAACCATGCTTTCAGTTTGTCAAATAGCCTGCAGCCATTCTATAGCTTGCCTGTTTAGGCAGAATGTAGGTGTATGTAAATAACCCTTGAAGGTTATCAGTCTAAGAGAAACCTAATAAAACATCTGTATCATTGTGCACCAGCTTATGGAATTTCTCATTTATGCAATACACTGGTATTATATCAATCAGATTCAAAACACCCCAGGGCTATGCTATGCAGACTGAGCCAATGAAAATGGGAGATCAAAATGTCAGAGGTCAAAGTATAATTGTAGGCATTTTGGGGGCTGAAATTGGAGATCTTCTCCAACCACAGAAAAGTTGAAAAGTATAATGTCAGATAACGTCACTCAAATTCAAATTACAAATGCTGCCAGGAACAATTAAAGAAGTCTAAATAGTGAGATGTGGTGTAGGAATATTGACTTTTACTTAACTATAATATTCAAAGCTGTCGTTACATGTCCTGATTTTATCTGTGAAAGCAAAACATGTGTATGACCATTCGAGGGAGTATAATTGAATAATCTGAAGCTAAAAGTTTTAAAAGCATGGAAAATAGTAATGTAAAAAAAAAATGAAGAACAGTGGGAGTTCCAAACGAAGACATAAGCTTTCTAGCAATTATTGACCTCATTCTTGTTTACAGGTAAAACATACATGGTGAAACCAGTAAAAAATGAACATCAGTTCAAAAAAATCATGAACTCAAGAATTAAGCAATACTTTTTCCTCTCTGATCTAACCAAAAGTTTATATTTTCAAAATGTGGTAAAAATGGCCACAACTACTAATCTCTGTTAAGTGTTACCATGATGCTGAAAGAAAAGCCTATATTACTACACATACTTTTTATAACATAAATGACCTGATTAGTATCACTTAGTTGTTCTAAAAGAATTCCAGGTATTTATTTATATTGTAAGACCACCTTTATGATAGTATGATCTGTAACAATAACAATACAAAACTAGTAGGATATTCAATTGATTCAGTTCCTTAGAAATAAAATAGAAGATAATAGCTATTGTTTTTACAAATAAGTTTGTTGTTTAGACACATATTCTTCAGAGAACTGGATTATACAGAGGAGTCAGGAATGGAAGATGCACTGTGGGATATATCTCTTAATTATAGCTGCTGCACTATATAGTCCAAACATCTGATCACCTACAAAAGGGTCAGAAAATACTCCTAAATGGAGTATCAAGCACACACGAGTTTCTAGTTTATCTAAAAGTCAAATTCTGTTGGCATCAGATGTGGTTAAATTGAAAGGGCATGGAAGGTTGCAACATCAAATTCAGTTAAATTCATTTTCTTCCTGGTTTATACAATGGCATGTTAACAGGCATAGAAGGATAAGTAACAGACCACACCCCAGCCCACCCTCTAGCTGAAAAATTATTTTCTTAAATATTTATTTAAATTATTATTCTCGCCTGCTTAGGCATATAATGCACCTGATTGTTGATGGACATTTCTTTAGTCACTATCTCATTAACAACTTCTGTTATGTATTGCTGACAGCTCTAATGAAGATTCAACTTTCCAAGAATGACTTATGAGTAATGGAGTGAGATATTCTAAATTAAAATGTCAATATAGTAAATGAATGAATGTTGAAATAATTATTAGTATAGTGTCTTTTTACATCTTATTCTCACAAAATCCCTAGATGACTATGAATATTCTGTAGCTCTGTCCAGACTTAAAACATTTCATATAATTAGAATGAACCCACTGGTTGTAAGTCCGGTGTAATATGATGTACAATAGACCATGTGCCAGTGGTCAAAAAAAGTGGCTGAAATTTTGAATCATGCCTAGACTAGCACATTCATAAATACACTTATTTGGAAGAGATGTTAAACTGAAGTCCCATCTACCTGTGTTTGTGGTAGCTCAGCTGGATGAAAAGGATCCCATGGAATTTCTGCACACACTCACACACACACACACACACACACACACACACACACACACACACACACACACACACACATATATATATATATATATATATATATATATATATATATATATATATATATATATATATATATATATATACATATGTATAAATGCATTGCATCCTGCTTACATTTCTACAGCATTTACAACATTTTAAAATATTTCAGTATTTTCCATCTTCAGTTTCACAAGCTTTAACATCTTCCTTTTCTCCACAATCATCTTTTTATTTCAGCCAACACATCTTTATCATTCCTGTTTTTATTATACAGCAATTAATCACATCTTCTTTTCCACAACATCCATACTGTTACCATCAAAATCCTATTCCATATTTCAGCTTCACATATTTTCTTTTTCATATTTCTCATACTCATCATTATATCCATGTGTATATTTTAAAATTTTTCTCAGTTACACTGATTTTGATTTTTTCCAAAAAATGTCCATTATTTTTCAGCCCCAAAATAATTTATTGTTTCTTCCACTTCACAATTTTTACATACCCCATTGCTTTATACTTCATTTTACTTTTTATAGGCAAGTTGTTCAACAATAATCTGTACAAAAATTCATCAGCCTCAAAAACCTCTTCAGATTTTTCATTCTATTTTTATTGCTTTTTAACCTCATACTTAACTTTACATGGATGTACTGAATAATATTTCTCCATTATAATGTTATTGCATTCCCTTTTCTCTCTCTTTTATTAACTTCATCAGGCTTAATTTCCATATCTCATCTTGTCATCATATTATTTTTTTCCCATCTCCTCTTTTTTACTTCTTTTCATTCCCTTTTCATTTTTTCCATCTTTCTCCATGCTTTACATACAGTTTTATCCCAATCAAGCTACTGTCCTTCTCTTTCATATTTTTCACACTCTCCAAAAAGGTATATAGATGCAAGCTACAGCTGGATTTTACTAAATTCAGACCTTCTTCTTATTTCTTATATATACACAATTCCCCTTAGACCTGGATTGAGCTTTGATCCTCAAATAAAGATTGAAAAAAAATTCTAACGATTCTTTTCCAATTTTTCCAGGAAACATATATACAATCCCCAAATTATCTCAACTGAAATAAAAAAAAAAAAAAAAAAAAAACTATAACAATTCTACTTCTATCTTGAAAAGAAACAGATATGCACTCCCCATATATCTCAACTTTCCCAATGTGTACATAAACATGCATTCTCTATTTTTAAAAATTAAATAGAAAGTTTTCCACCAACTTCCTTATTTCATCCAGAATCTCTCACTATTGTTCTGTTTCTGCTTTTACCAAATCTGATTTCAAATATGTCTATCTCATCTCTAGTAAATAAATATCCCATTGATCTTTATTTCACCAAACCCTTTACTATATGAGCTATATAATCTTAATCAAGCTTTTTCCAACTCCCTTTCAATCCTTGTCACAGTTTCAGACATACCATATTTTTGTTAAAATAACTAAATCATTGGCATGTGAAATACATGCAAGTATAATTACTTCTTTTTCCATCCGCCCATCCTGCTTCTCTCATTTCACCAATGCATAGCTGTATTATTGCATTAATCACTTGCACAACTGAACGGATCTACTTTAGAGACTGACAAACCAAAAGACTGAGTCCCAAAAGACTGAAAATTCAAAACACTGAACATATTTTTAATGCAGGGACAAGCCCTTCTACACCCCTCATGTGAGGGGCTGCATCTCCCTCTCCCCACACCCCCTGCTGACTAAATATGCCAACTCCAAGATTGCACAACAGTGGGGAAGGGGTAAAACCTATCATTCAGTAGTTTGAATTTTCAGATTTCTGGGATTCAGTCTTTGGTTGTTTAGTCTTCTGAAGTAGATTTCAACCAAACCCATACTCATTGGACACCCCTGTTTCACCCCTTTTTATTTTTATTTTCTTTCTTAACCAAGTATTTACTCTAACCTTCACCCAAGACATTGCATCACACTTCTTCAATACTTTTATTATTTTTCTCAATCCCATAATCTCCTAACATATATCTCATTGCCTCTTGACTTAGTGAATCAAGCACTTTAGCTGCATCACATGCAATCAACCTTACATATTTATTCTCCCTTAAAATATCATTACTATTTCTTCCATTACCAACATTTCCTTCACTTACTATTGCTTTAATCCATATACTTCCTTCCATGTCACTTCATCTAAAACAGCCGCCATTCATTTTTCTACTTTCTTCATAGAGATTTTATAATCAGCATTCTTTAGTGTTGCTGGCCTCCAATTCTTAATATTTGGGTTATCTTTCTTCCATAGAAGTTTAATCATCCCCAACAATATATTTTCATCTTCTATCCATTTCTCAAATCCTTCATTCATCATTTCTACAAGTACTTTTCCCCCTTGCACTCATTCCCTTATAATATCCATAATTTAACCATCCAAGCCTGATAGTGATTCTTCCTCTTCCAACCATTTCATTTAAATTCTTTATCTAATTTCTATTTTGTTCTATTCAACATTTTCTTTACTTTTTACCTACCCATTTCCGATTCTTTCTTATACATTGTTTCTAAACATTTTTTTTCTTTTTTTTCCATAATTCCTTCTTGTTTAAATTTTACTACCCATCCACATCTACTAATCATCTATCTTGCTTTTCATTTTTTCACTGCATTAGAAAAAAGGATGAAACTTCTTCCTTCTTTGCTTTTAAAAATACTTATAGCTATACATTATTGTATTAATTTTTCTTTTTTTCCACACAATCTATTTTCTATTTCTTTTACTCCCTTCTTTGATTCCTTTCCCAAAATCTTTTACCATGTTTTTATATTCCATCTTACTTCTTTTTACCCTTGTCTCAACTTCAAAGAAAGTCTTTTACATTTCTCTTTAAACACTACCCAGGATTCAGCAAGCTCTGCATGGTGTGCAGGAATAGGGCAGGAGCTGCTGGAGACAATATGGCTGCCGAGCGATCCAGGAACAAGCTCCCGGGATGGGCATGAGTGCTCCTGCACTATTCCTGCATGGACACAGCTCCTGTATGCTAATTACCCCATTTTCAGGAGAAAACCATGCAAATGAGGTAAATTAGTGATCCAGGAAGCTGTCAGCCATCCATGCAGGATTAGTGTAACCTGCAGAAATGTACTTGGTTAGTAACTGAGTACATTTCTGCAAACTACAAAATGGAGCCATGACAGCTTCAAATAAAGGGTGTGTATACTGTGGAAAGCATGGCAATGGCCAGATTTATGGCCATTGGCATGGAAAACAGCTTCAAAATAACAAAAAATAACTTTTATTTTTTTTGGCCGATGGCCGTTTAAGTGTAGGGCAGTGGTGCGCAAACAGGATCGGCCGGAAAATAAAAGTAAACCTTGAAAAATGCTTTTTCTGCAAAATCCCAATTTTGCCATTATAGTCAATGGCAGGTAGAAGACAACAAGGCCAGTGAATAGTGGTTGCTAAGGGGGAAGGCTCAGTGTCAGACTTGTAACTAGGCATTAGCAGGCAATTCTATGCAAATGAGGGGAATGATACTGAATCACAGATTTCCCATCATGGCTAGCCTGCATCCAACCATGTAGCTGCAGGAAAACCATGGTGGAAGCCTAAGAGTTAGAAGACATCATAGAGGGGTGTGTCAGGCGTACTGTAAGCTTATTGGAGCTCTGTGGCCTGGGTTTGCCCTTAGCTTAGCAGAGCTAAGGAAGGGGGTGTGTCTGAAGCTGCCAAGCACACTTTGCATTGCCTAAACAGGTGTGCATGCCACGCACCAGGGTTTAAACAAAAAAAAAAAAATTAAACCAGGTGGTGAGGATGAGAATGCTGATGACCAGCCCACAGTGAGGAGAAGGAGAAGAGTGTACAGACTCAGAGTAACCTACCAGGGGCTACATGAGCAGGAGATAGGGGAGCGCTATAGGGTGGACAGGGACCTCCTACAGCAAATTGTTGAGCTCTGCCAGCTACGCTTCACACACAGAACCAACAGAGGAGAACCCATCCCAGTGGATACCAAGGTATGTGTAGGCTTAGGAATACTAGCCACAGGTACCTTCCAAAGGCCAACTGTGGATATCATGGATATCTCACAGGCATCAGCATCCAGGGTACTCCACCAGTTCCTGGATGCCATGTCAGCACATGCCAGTGAGCACATATATTTCCTAAACACTCATGAGGCATTGATCAGCAATATGCTTCTCTTCCACCAAATAGGATAATACCCTGAGGTAGTGGGTGCTGTAGACTGTAGGCACATACACATCAAAGCACCAGCCAGTGAGTGGGGTAGAGTCTACATAAGCCACAAGGGATTCCCCTCCATCAACTGCCAGGTCATGTGCGATGCCCAGGGCATTATAATGAATGTGTGTGCTGGCAGCCCTTGAAGCTATCACGACTCCCACATCTGGCATCTGACACAGCTGTACCAGAGATTTGCCAGTGGGGACATCCCTTACGGTCACCTAGTGGGGGATGCTGGTTACGCACAGGAGCCATGACTGATGACACTCATCAGAAATGCACACACACACCCAAACAAGAACTCCATAATGAGGCACACGCACAGACCAGAATCATAATAGAGCATGTGTTTGGGATGCTCAAGTCATGGTTCCGGTACCTGGATATATCTGGTGAAGCCTTGCAGTACTCACCAGCTACATGTACCCAAATTGTCATTGTATGTGCCATGCTACACAATATGATCCTGTGGAAACAGCTGCAGCAGGAACAGCATGGGGCAGGGCCACATAGCCCCCCACCATTGCCAAGGCCTGCACAGACACAGAGTGACTCAGAGGAGAAACAAACTGAGCCTGCCCCAGTAGGCAGAAGGAGGCATGCCCAGTATGCACAGGCCTTGGCAAAGAGGCAACACATAGCACATACAATGGCACGGTAGGAACCCAGAGAATGACACCTGTGAGTTACACATACAGTAAAAGGGATGCCAAACATGACAATACCTGTGCTTAACCATGTATAGGGAGTGTACTATGTGCATCCGACATAGTCAGCCCTCCAGCACCATCTTCAATACTAGCACAGCCACAAGGTAAGTCACACTCACTATCAATTGCTGAATGGGGTAGTATGTTCTGCTACATGTATCTATGGTATGGATGTGAGCATGTTAGGGAATCGGGTGGCTGAATGGGATGTCAGCAGATAGTAGACACCTATGTCAGCAGCATGAAATCCTTAACAAATACTGGTGTCAACATAATAGACAGTACTAGACAAGGTGATAAAACACACTGCAGGACATGTGGTAGGCCAAATGTGTGCCCATAGGACACACACATGCATGTCAGTGAGGCTCACATACCCAATAACAGCCTTAGCCAGCAGGACAGGTGTAGACAAACATAATGAAAGGCTGTGCTAAGCCTTCTGATTGATGGCTATGAAGAACAGCCCCCTCCAGACCTACACAGACAGACAACAACAGGTCAGGCAGTGGGATGTTAGTTCTGAAGGGTAAGAAGTCTGAAACTGAAATGTAGGTCAATAAAACCTAAGAACTGTAGTGCACTGATATGCCTCTAGTCCGCATGAGAGGTCCGAATACAGAATGAAATGGAGTATCTGAAATACCAGTACAGTCATAGCAAATGTGTGCAGTTTTCAGGTGTGCCCACTCCCCACAATCCTATGTAGAAATGTAGTAACATGTATGTGTAGGTATAATAACAGTGGAGCACAGATTATCTGAGCTGGCCAAAGTATCTGGATAGATTGTAGCATGTGTACAATATGCAGGGTTGTGTGTGTTAGTTTGGTGTGTGTTGTATATTGTGTGAAAGTGGTCAGCATGTAGGCATGGTGGGTTGTGTCCTGGTGGCCAATGGCCAGTATTGTTGATGACAAGGCCAAGTTCTCACAACTGCAGCCAAACACAATGCATCCCAGCAAGACACATTCCAGCAGTAATCCTTACTAATTGTTCAGACGTAATATCTGTCACCATCTGAAAGATGGACATAGCATGAATGTAGGCCCAGACATACAAGCAGTACACAGGTCAAAGTACCCTAGATAGAGAGTGTATAAAATGTTACTGTCAAATGGACACACCTTTGGAATTGTGCATACAGGTTAGCAGCACATTAATTGGTTGTGTAGTATGGAATACTGATGTCATCTGGCCAAACACTGGCAGACCACAAAAGGCACAGATATGAAGTACTGAGAAACTGCTGATGTCCCTGCATAAGCCAGCATAAGTGGAATGCCCCACATATATCTGTGAGTCAGCTGCAAGTAGCTCTCATAAGACACATGCACCCAGCTCACCTCACCTTTAGCCACAGGTACCTCACATGTCTTATCCTGCTGTTGGGAATGAGTACAATATGACCCCCACCTCTGTATGGGAATAGCTACAGAATGCAGCATGCTGAAGAGGTGTCCCATGCAGGTATGTCTCTAGCTGTAAGCAGCACCCTGCCAGCATCCACACCTATCGATCAATAAGGACAGAAACTATTGACATTAACACCTTGCACACCTACCCTGCTATCCCAAGGGAATATAGTGGCTTGAAGCCTGGGACTGTAGGAGTGACACAATGCACTGGTCTGCTACAGATGGCCTGCATCAATACCAAATGCTCTACAGTCCTCTGTAAAAGGCCTGTGTGTCACCCATACTGCCAATGTATGTTATCTCATGGACTCCCAAATAACAACATAACACAGTCCACAGAACCCAAATGCAAGGCCATGTTGACAAAACCCAGTAGCATGTCAACCATGTGCTATGTCATGAACTGTGGACCAACCCCTAAATACTGCTGGGATGAAGTGATAACTATAGGCATACTTATCAGATAACATTTGAATAATGTTCGGAAGAGGATAGAATAACAGAGGGGGAGGGTAGAAGCATGGACACCATGGAGTGTGTGAAGTCTGAAACTCAGCTGCATGCACACACTACCCCTGCCTGGAAACTCAGGAATAGGTGGCTACAAACCTGCTCGTAAACCACAATGTGAAGGGGTAATGACCAGAAATATGAACCCTGCCTTTGGGTAACCTGTGTGAATCTGTACAGCTGTGACGTATGGCCCCAGCAGGATATGGCCATACTGTCATGTTGATGGATGCACAATCACAGGATCCTCAGCCACCACAGTACCAAGGTGCTGAACCATTTACACAGACCCATCAGCAAGTGTTTGCAGCTCTCCCTCCAGAATGGCATGATTGTGCAAGAATATGTAGGCTGCAGACCACAAAACTGGACAAAGCTTCATTTATCCTGTGTTCCCCAGGAAATTACTGCAAAAAAATATGTACACCTGTCAGTAGTTGATGACACAAAACATCACAGTGTAAAACAGTACATATGTCTGAATATCTCTGCTAACACCAAAACCATGTAGCAGAAGCAGCACAGACACAATTACTTACAGTACCTCACTATCCTTTGCCCATTGTGACCCCATATTGTCAACCAATCTACAGATATCCCTCAGAAACAGGTTGCTAGATGTAGGCGTAGAACACAAAAGCCTGCCCTGGAGTACAACCTACCTGGAATGGATTCACATATTCAATTCAGAACGTCATACTGGGCATACTCCCACACTTAGAGAAACGAAGCCCATGTCTGACAACAAAATACTGAAAGGTCATACTGGGCATGCTCACACATTTACAGAAATGAAGCCTATGTCTGGCAACAACAGTGGACTATACATATCTGATAGTCACAGATGTTTGTGCACACACTCCACATTGCACACCAGTCATGCTTTCCACACACATCTGACAGGAATACACACATATATCCAAGGACAACACACTATAATAGGCCAAACTTACACATTCATCGATGTGTGGAAGAGAGTGACAGACAGCAACAAAGAGCTTCCCATCATGAGGCCTGTCCCACCCAGCACACATCCAATTGGCTAAAACCAGATGATGTGCAAATGTTAATCACTGTAGACATTTGCTACTGGTATCCCTCAGCACTATAGTGTCTGTGGTGCTTGTGATAACTGTGCAACATGACTGTATGAGTCATTATTCATCTAGCAGTTGTATACATGTTCCTGTTAAATGTAAACCTGTGTGTGACTGAGTGTGTGTGCTTCCAGATGAATGGTTTATGGTGCATTCACACACACTGCACTCCCCATTGCCCTACTTTGGCAAGCCTGCTGATGTCATTTACCTTGAAATACACATTTGGGGAAGGAGTAGCCCTAAAAGCTCCATGGCATGTGCTATAATGGTGTAATGCTGTAGTGTGATGTACTCGCTAGGTAGGAGTTCTAATCCTAGACATGGCAACTGTGAGACTATGTGTGTGTGTTTGTCTGTCTGTGTAGGGGTCAATGCTTTTCTGGACATTCACAGTCACTACACTTTCCATTGCCCTACTTTGGCAAGACTGCTGATGTCATTCACCTTGAAATACACTTTCAGGGAAAGGATAGCTCTGTGGCACATGCTATAACTGCATAAAGTTGTAGTGTGATGTACTAGTTAGGTAGGAGTTCTAATCCTAGACATGGCAACTGTGAGACTCTGTGTGTATGTGTGTTTGTCTGTCTGTGTAGGGATCAATGCTTTTGAGGCCATTCACAGTCACTACACTTTCCATTGCCCTACTTTGGCAAGCCTGCTGATGTCATTCACCTTAAAATACACTTTCAGGGAAAGAATAGCTCTGTAAGCTCTGTGGCATGTGCTATAACTGTGTAATGTTGTAGTATGATGTACTAGTTTGATAGGAGTTCTAATCCCAGACATGGCAACTGTGAAACTCTGTGAGTGGTTGTTTGTCTGTGTAGAGATCAATGCTTTTGAGGTCATTCACAATCACTACACTTTCCATTGCCCTACTTTGGCAAGCCTGCTAATGTTATTCTCCTTGAAATACACCTTTGGGGAAGGAGTACCCCTATAAGCTCTGTGTGCTATAACAGTGTAATGCTGTAGTGTGATAAACTAGTCAGGTAGAAGTTCTAATCCCAGACATGGTAACTGTGTGTGTGTGTGTGTGTGTGTGTGTGTGTGTGTGTGTGTGTGTGTGTGTGTGTGTGTGTGTGTGTGGCCATTCCCAATCACTAGACTTTCCATTGCTGTGTGTGTGTGTGTGTGTGTGTGTGTGTGTGTGTGTGTGTGTGTGTGTGTGTGTGTGTGTGTGTGTGTGTGTGTGTGTGTGTGTGTAGCCATTCCCAGTCACTACACTTTCCAATGCTGTTTGTGTGTGTGTGTGTGTGTATGTGTGTGTGTGTGTGTGTGTGTGTGTGTGTGTGTGTGTGTGTGTGTGTGTGTGTAGGGCCATTTCCAGTCACTACACTTTTCATTGCCCTATTTTGGAAAGCCTGCTGATGTCATTCACCTTGAAATACACCTTCGGGGAAGGCGTAGCCCTGTGGCGTGTGCTATAACTGCGTAATGCTGAAGTGTGATGTACTAGTTAGGTAGGAGTTCTAATCCCAGACATGGCAACTGTGAAACTCTGTGTGTATTTGTTTGTCTGTGGAGGGATCAATGCTTTAGAGGCCATTCACAGTCACTACAATTTCCATTGCCCTACTTGGCAAGCCTGCTGATGTCATTCTCCTTCAAATACACCTTTGGGGAAAGAGTTCCCCTATAAGCTCCATGGCACTTGCTATATCTGCATAATGTTGTAGTGTGATGTACTAGATAGGTAGGAGTTCTAATCCCAGACATGGCAACTGTGAAACTCTGTGTTGTGTGTGTATGTGTGTATGTGGGTGGTTGTTTGTGTAGGGATCAATGCTTTTGAGGCCATTCACAGTCACTATGCTTTCCATTGCCCTACTTTGACAAGCCTGCTGATGTCATTCACCTTGAAATGCACATTTGTGAAAGAAGTAGCCCTGTAAGCTCTGTGGCACGTGCTATAACTGTGTAATGCTGAAGTATGATGTACTAGTTAGGTAGGAGTTCTAATCCCAAACATGGTAACTATGAAACTGTGTGTGTGTGTGTGTGTGTGTGTGTGTGTGTGTGTGTGTGTGTGTGCGTGTGTGTGTTTTTCTGTGCAGGGATCAATGCTTTTGAGGCTATTCACAGTCACTACACATTCCAATGACCTACTTTGGTAAGCCTGCTGATGTCATTCACCTTGAAATACACCTTTGGGGAAAGAGTAGCCCTGTAAGCTCCATGGTGCATACTATAACTGTGTAATGCTGTAGTGTGATGTACTAGTTAGGTAGGAGTTGCAATCCCAGGCATGGCAACTTTAAAACTCTGTGTGTGTGTTTGTTTGTCTGTGTAGGGATCAATGCTTTGGAGGCCATTCACAGTCACTACACTTTCCATTGTCATACTTTGGCAAACCTGCTAATGTCATTCACCTTTAAATACACCTTTGGGGAAGGAGTAGCTCTGTAAGGTCTGCAGCGCATGCTATAACTGTGTAATGCTATAGTGTGCTGTACTAGTTAGGTAGGAGTTCTAATCCCAGACATAGCAACTGTGAGACTCTCTGTGTGTGTGTGTGTGTGTGTGTTTGTCATCAGTATCCTGTGTGGAGGTAGCTGTGATTGTGTAATAACAGGACTCATTGTGGGGTGGATTTTGCAAATTTCTTATATAGAGGACCTGTTATATGTCACAATTTCCACCTTACATGGACAACATATGTCAGGCAGCAGAGAGGCTGGTGTAGGCAATCCATACCCCTACATGTGACATTATGGATTGGGGAGCAATATAGGCAACCCTTGTATTACCCAGAGAGCAATCTCCACCCATGTCTCATCCACAAACACATTTGGGTAGGCAGCAACCACTATGTTGGTAGTTCCCTGCATATTGCCCACAGATAGTAACCATGGTATGATTGTAGTGGACTACAGAGGACACGGCACCCTGTTCCATCCCTACAATAGGCAAAGAATTGCATACAGTGATCCTTTGCTATGTTCCCTACTGGACACCTGCAACAACTGTAGAGTCAGCAGATGTAACCCACAAAGGAAATACCATGCCTTATACACATGACCTGTATGGACAGATGCCGCTAACACTAGTGAATACCCATATCATGCTGTCAATGCAGGTGCAGGATCAATCTGAGTTCCATTGCCAGTTCTCACCACGTGAGGTCAGAAATGCCACATCAGATGATAACAATCGGCCCACACAACATGCCCCAGACACCCAAGGTACACTTCCACATTTCACAGAACTTGCATGTGGGACATGTGCACATCCCAGACACCGTCCATGTTATGGAATATAGAACACATACATGGCAAGCATTGCACAACACTGGCCACCCACAATACTAACTCAGATGAGTGGATGGTGAATATGATACCCACCTGTGTGGGCCAATACAGAGACTACACCCCGGAGCCACACTGTAGACCATTGTTATGTGGCCTGATGCCAAGGTACACCCTTTGCCTAGCCATGTACAGCCTTCCGGTACAGTCAACCACTACACACCTGTGAAGCAATGAACCCATGCATATCAGTACTGGCAAACCTGTGTCTGTGTGTGTGTGTGCGTGTGTGTGTGTGTGTGTGTGTGTGTGTGTGTGTGTGTGTGTGTGTGTGTGTGTGTGTGTGGAGATTAATGATTTGGAAGCCATTCACACTTACTATACCTCCTGTTTCCCTACTGAAGCATGCCTTCTGATGTCAGTCACCTTGACATACCCTTTGCCCATATATCAGCCTGGTAACCTCTGTGGTGAATGTGATACCTGAGTAATACTGTAGTATAAAAAACTAGTTAGTTAGGAATTCTAATCCTGACCCTGCCAACTGTGATAATGTGTGTGAGTCCCTGAGACAGTGTGTTTGTGTTGTCCTTGA
>NC_056746.1:540471866-540504366 GCF_019279795.1 Protopterus annectens
GCATACCGATCAGTGTCAGACGTCTATCTGTCAACACATTCATCCTCATGCATAGCTAGTTGGCTAGCTGATGTCTGTCTGTCCTCGGTACAGATGTGCAGATGTCAGGTATCCACCTTGGCTACTTATAGGCAATCTATGTTAGACTGACACTGACATGTCTGCCCAGCTGTGTTATGAATGCCACAGCTAGGAATCCACCCCCTGTATACACCACATGCTATGGATACCTCAACTACAGTACCACAGTCAACAGAACATGTTGGATACAGGTCTCCAAGACAGACACTGACCATGTTATGTAGTACATGTTTGCATACATGTCAACTGGATCACCTCACTGGCCCTCCGCAAAAGACAACCAGATGACTGTCTGATGCATGTAACTGTCACCCTGAGGATCACCCCTGTGGTATCTGTTGATAGATGGCCTGCTGGCACATGGCAGGTGGCATGATACCACTGTACACACATCCCCTACACTTCCCATCTCTCCATGGACAATAGTCTGGTACACACCTATACACACCTGCACCGATGGACCCCAGTACTGACAAATGTGTACATGTGCATTACTGAGAATATCAGGGTCTGTGTGTTTGTAGACCTGCAGTTCAGAATACCCTGAGGCCATTCACATCCACCGTAACCCCCATTGCCATAGTTAGATATGGTTGCTGCTGTGCTGCTGTACCGTACCTTACATGTACCTTGTTACACTCTTCTCCCTAAGGGCTACCTGGTGCTTGCAGTACCAGCACAGCACTGTTGTACAAATGGGTTGATAGGCATGGGATACCCACTGAGTTCTGGCAAGTGTGTGTATGTGTGCATGTGTATATATTTGTAGGCTACAGCATTCTGAGGCCACATTCTCTTAGTACAATACACCTTGCCACAGAGTATTAGGGATAGTGATGTTCCTGACCATAGGAGAGCCGTGACAATGCATCACCCTAATATACCTGTGGCATGTGCATTAGATGCATATCCCTGTAGTAGCACTCTTGGGATAGACAAGGGGTATTGCAGTTCTGGTCAATGTGTGATGGTGGGTATGTCAGATTATTATCATGGGTTTCAGTGCATACAATATCCACTGTGGGGTGTGGGTGTTGGGTATACTGTCTTTACACCATGGTACCCATGGTACACATCCCATGTTCCACTGTATGGGGACCACTGTCACCATCAACCATACAGGTAACTGATAACACTATCCAGACCAGTTATGCATGTGCTGTGTGCAACTTATCTGTAACAAAATGGACACACTGACAAGGTAGTTAACACTAACAAGCCCAGGTCTCTTAGATGTGTGTCTGACTGTTATGTGTTTGTCGATGTGTATATGACAGTATGCCACACTATGTACTGTTCATAAACAACCAGTACATCCCCCATTACCATACTGTACAGGCCTGGGGATGTTCTTCACGTAACATATAACCTGGAACACATCTCATCCTAAAAGCTGTGTGGTATGTGCAATTAACACACTTCGCTCTGCCAATAAACTACTAGTATCTGTTACTAAATCGCACAATAAAGCTGGTGACGCATTATTTTCAAATTCCATAGGTAAAAATTGGAATCAACTCCCTCAAGAATTAACTAATCAAGACTCTACTACTCTTTTCAAAAAAACATATCAAAGAACATCTTAAAACTCAATGGTTATGTCCTTGTACTAACCCCAACTGAAAACATGTCTCCATACACCTAGTCTTCCTCTTCCTCCCTTACTGAAATCCTAACCTACACTTTCAATTGCTGAGAGTCACTTCTTAGAACTATGCCTTACTAATAATCTTTTTGTAACGTATTCCTACATTGTTTCCTTCTGTTTTATTAGTCTAACTATAGTACCATGCCTTTAACTTTTTTTCTTATTTTATTTCTACTTTTAATGTATTTTTAGATTATTTTTGCAATTTTCTCTTTTTTCAACTTGTATATTTTTGTGCATATTAATTTTTTTGTGATATATAATTGTTGCTTGCCTGTTCTGGAGCTTTTCTCCACGGGCCTCGACTGTAAACGGATATATGTCCAGCTTGACTAGCCCGGTCAACAAATGTAAAATAAAAATAAATAAAATAAAATAAAATGCCACACACATCAGTAACACTACGTACCTAGGTAGGGGTTCTAGTCCCAGTGTTGCCAAGTAAGAGTGTGTGTGTATGTGAAGGAATCTACTTCCATTTGCAGAATATACATGTCCCAGGGGGTCATCTGTCCGAGAACTGCCTGGCATATGCTAACATTTTACAGGTATCATCCTGTGGAAATACATTTCATCACAACTAGTGGTAGATGTGTAAATGCCCTCTTCCCCCTCTGTATAGGTGTACAACATTACTGGGGCTGGTATATATAGCTGGGTGTGGCTCTTCTGGACACAGCCACCATCATTGCAGTTACTGTTGAGTGTATCTCCCTGCTTAGCTGGCCGTAATACTGTACAGTTCATGTTAACAGGTTAAGTAGTTGTCTATCACACTATCTGCGGTTCTACAGCACCTCTTACCCTCCAAAGGGTAGGGCTGTGCCACCCACACCAGCACACCTATGTTTACTGAGTTGAGGATTGCACTACATTGGGGAAAGGGACATATACCCTGCCAGTACCATCGTCAATGACATTAAACTAGCAGACTGCTTATTTCCCAATGTATTGTTGTGCTGATTCTGTCTTGGTGGAATTACATAGGCTACAATGGGTTCCTTGCACAGGTATGTACATCCATGTGTACAGTATTCTCTGTGTATTGCATCAACACCAAATCCTCTGTGTGTGTTATACACAAGCATGTGGTGTGTAGCACCCAGTACGGGTCTATATTACATAGTCAAAGTTCCGTAACTTTGAATGGAATATGTTCGAACACAAATGCCCGAAGTTATGGAACTTCGAGTATGAATAAAAAAATAAAAGCAAAAGTAAAAAGAAAAAAAAAGTGTATATGCAGGGGGGCAAGCCCCTCCCTTGCACCCCCCACACCACCTGCTCTTTAAATATACCAACTCCGAGGTCACACTATAGTGCAGTAAAGGAAATTTCCCATTACTGCACTGTAGCATGACCTTGGAGTTGGTATATTTAAAGAGCAGGGGGTGTGAGGGGTGCAGGGGGCAAGTACCATTTTATTTTCTTTTACTTTTTTATGTTTTTATATGTAGCCAAAGTTCCATAACTTCAGACATATGTGTTCAATCATATGTCAACCGAAGTTACGGAACTTCGACTATGTAATATAGACCCACCAAGTACTCGTACCATTGTCCACTGTAGAAGGCCTGCTGATATCAGCCACCATGCACTCACCTGTATACACCACCCCCAGACCTATCAGCCATGTGGCACATGTGGTAACTGTTATACGGACCTGTGTCATGTGTTCACCTATACCCAGGATATGGCACAGCCAAAGTGTCACCACAGTGCCATACCCCTTGTAGGATACAACAGCAGACCATCTCCTGCTTACACATGGACACCTACAACACAAACGGAATACATTATGGAGACCACAATCACTCAGTGTTAATAGCAGCTATAATGCATCATGGCTGGACAGCTACACTTCCTGACATGTAAGCATTAAACTTTACTGCTGACAACATGTTACACAGCATTAGATTGGTACACCATAGTACAGTAAACCTGCGCATCAAAACCATATTAGCCTGTCCCTACATCGATGTTATAGATGACAGGGATGTGGCACAGGTATCTTCATATGCACAGGGTGTGTTGTTGGTTTGCCAGAGACCTAAGCTGAGTCATACATTTGACACCATGTGTGTGAGTAAGGGGGTTTCGTTATTAACTTGGCCATGGTGATGTGGTGTGTGTAGGTATGGGGTTTCCCTAGCTGTGTTTGCATTGTGTGTGAGTATGCATGCACACAGTTCTGCCATGTGGCTACCCTATACAGGTGTTTGTTGGACAACTGCAGACCGTACCTGGCAGGGTGTGCAGTTCACCATCTCCGTCCACGGACACAAGAACTGAGCCTGCCAGGGGTTCCATGGGCACTACCAGGTACAGGCCATAATATTGTACTATCCTCTGATGATGACATATGTCTTCTAGATCCTGGTCCCTCCTGGGACTGGCCAGGGCCATGTGCACTTGGCCTACTGTGGTGTGGTGTGGACAGCACCCCCACTGCACTCCTGGGGCTGGTACTGTCACTACAGGAGTGGCTCTGTGTTCTGACATGTCCACGTTAACCTCCAGCTTTTGGTGTTGCTGGCCTATGTCCACATAACTGTTGCACTACTCCCACCATATGCTCGAGCATGGATATTCCACAGTCAAGGATTCCCACCATCTCACCCAACCGTCTATCCATGACCTCTGAAAAATAATGGATGGCACCTGCAAGATCATGGATGTTGTCAGTAACAGCTGAATGACTAGCCCTCTGCAGCCTCAGACCCTCTCTGGTGTGCCATTCCCTACGTGCCTGTGCCTCCATGATGCTCTGAAACATGCATCTGGTGGTACCAAATGTGGCACTTCTGCCAGGGGCATGATGACCAGCAGTCCTCCAATGAGCACCTCTGTACATCTGCCTATGTGGTACCCCACCAGACATCCAGCTATGGCTGCTATGTCCAGACACATGTGCCATAGATACCACACTGTCCTGTCCCATGCCACCAACCGCCAACTGTCCCTCAGCTATGGCCACTGGTGATGGGGTATGTATAGGCATTGTGACTGTGTGCGGTGATGGGGTGGATTTATTTATTTATTTATATTTGTTGACTGGGAGTGTCTGACTGGATGTAGGTCCATTTTCAGCAGAGGCCCGGGGAGAAAAGCTCCACAGTTAAAATAAACAGACAGTAGTTACATTGGATTACATAGCGATTAACAATTTACATAGCAATTACTTACAACATATTTACAGATGAAGAACATAGTACATCAGTAGACAACTAGAATCTTTGTCTGTGAAGTACATAATAGACATTAACAAATGTTACAAGAAGAAGTTCCTGCTGTATAATAAATACTGGCTTATGAGCATCTGAGCTTGCTATAATCAAAGTAGTTAGTGGAGTGGAAAGAAAGGTAGTGGTTGGATTGGGAGGGTAATATTAGAGTGGGAGTTGCAAGGGCATAGCCAGCATGTTTTTAGGTGCGCTTTTAGTAAAGTTTTGAAGTGGGTGCATGATGGTATGGAGGTAATTGTGGGTGGGAGGGAGTTCCATAATTTGGCTATGGTGCAAGAGAATAGTGCTTCACCAGCAGAGTTATTGGCTTTAGTGATCTGCAAGTGATTTTTGTTGCTGGATCTTAGTGGTCTGGTGGTGCAATAGGGTTGGAGTAGATTCTGGAGGGATGGGACATTTAGTGGATGATTTACTAGTTTGTGGGCGAGTGAGAGTTGATACCATTGAAGGAGGTGAGGGAGTTAAAGCCACCCCAGTTCAGCAAGTGAGAGACAGTGGTGACTATGGTAGGATGCCCCTGTGGCGAATTTGGCGATTTTGCTGTAGCAGGTCTCTATCTTGTTTAGATCGCATTGCCTTAGGTTGGTATATAATGGACAGGCATAAAGTAGGGTGGAGATAAGGTGGGAATTTGCTACTGAAATCTTTGCTGCTTTGGTGAGAAGTTGCTTATTTCTGTATAGTGCTCCTAGTTTTTTGTGGACTTTTTTTATGGTCAAGGATATGTGAATGTCAAATTTTAGTTTATTGTCTATTTCCACTCCTAGCAATTTAGTGTGTTCAGTTGGGTATATAGTGGTGTTGTCTTTTGCTGTGATGTTAAAGTGAGAGTTGTTTTGAGTATGTTTGGTGGGTTCGAAGATGAGTAGTTCAGTTTTGTTTTGGTTGAGTATTAATTGGGCTTCGGATAACCAAGTTTCAACAGAGGAAAAGGCTTCCTGTGTGACTTTTTGCAGTTTGGGTAGGGACTGGGCTGAGCAGACGATGGTTGAGTCATCTGCGTATTGTATGAGTGTGCCATGTTTAGTGGCAGAGGCTAGATTATTGGTGAAAACAGAGAAGAGTAGGGGTCCAAGGATGGATCCTTGGAGAACCACTATGGAGACAGATAGTTGGGGAGATATGTCATTCTGCCATACAATGGATTGTTGGCGGTCAGACAGGTAACTCTGAAACCAGTTGGTGACTGATTGTGAGAAGGATAGGTTATTGAGGACAGAGATAAGTTGTTTGTGTGGGACCATGTCAAATGCTTTAGATAGGTTTAGGAAAGTAGCAGAGGAGAGATAGCCATTGTTTTTATGCTGTAGGATAGTGTTAGTAAAGGAGAGTAAGGCAGTGGTGGTGCTATGGTTTGGTCGGAAACCATGCTGACTACTGGAAAGGAGGTTGTTAGTAAGGAGGTAGTCTGAGACTTGAGAGTGTATGCATCTGTCTAGTATTTTGGAGAGTGGAGAGAGAATAGCTATGGGGCGGTAATTGGTTAGTTCTGTGGAGGGTCCACCTTTGTGGAGGGGAATTATATGTGTTACTTTCTACAGTGTGGGAACGTAACTTTCTGACAGAGATCAGTTAATCAAGATGGATACTGGGTAGGCCAGAGCATCAGCTGCGATTTGTAGATATTCACTTGGGAGATTGTCTGCTGCTAATCTGGTGGGCTTAAGTTTAGTTAAGAGTTTTTTTATGTTGGAGGTAGGTACAGGAGAAAAAGAGAAGGCAGTGGGGAGATTACTAGTTGAAGGTGTGGGTTGGAGGGGAGGGGGGTTGTGTTGTTTAGCTAGTGATAGTATGGTTTGTGTGAAGTGTGTGTTGAATGAGGTAGCAATATTTTCTGAGGAGTGAGGGATGTTAGGAGGAGGGGTACTCACTACCTGGGTGGAGGATGGAGTTTATGGAGGACCAGAATTGTTTTGGGCTGTGTTGAGAGGAGTCTAGGGCCGACTGATAGTATTGGAATTTGTCCTGTTTTATTAGCTTTTTGACTCTATTGCGTAGTTCTAGGAATTTCTGTCTAGTTGAGGGGGTTTTGGTTTTGCACCAGTGCTCCCAGGCTTTATCCCTGTTTTTCATTTCTGACTTAGTGGTTTTCTGTAGCCATGGGGAGGGTTGTGCTTTGATTCTGGAAAGTTGTATGGGGGCATGGTAATTAAGGATGCTCAGGAAGGTAGTATTAAATAATTTAACTGTGTCATCAAGACTGAGGTACTTCAGAGGATGCCAGTTACATTCTTTGAGGGATGAGATGAATGTGAATGGGTTAAAGTTTAGTTTTTTGCGTATTTGATGGTAGATGACAGGTTTAGCTTGGTACAGGTATTTTTTGAGTAGGAATGTTGGGGAGTGATCACTGAGGCTATCTGATAAGCAGCCTGTTATATATGACTGGGGGTTCTTACTGACTAGTATCCAGTCCAGGGTAGTATGCTTGCTGGAGTTTTTATTTATCCTGGTTGGTGACTGGACTAGTTGGGTGAAGCCATGAAGGTTTACATGATGGGTTGGATGGTTGCCAGAACAGGATTGCCAGTCAATATTGAAATCACCTAAAATGTTTCTTGGGGGAGATGGTGGGTAGACCAGTTGAGGAGGTTTTCTAGTGGAGGGATGTTTTGGCCAGGTGGGAAGTAGCATCCAATTATGTTGATGGTTTTGTTTTGGTTTATTTTGAGGTTGGTATATATTATTTCTTCATTGCCTATTTGTGGAGCTGATGATTTTAAGATCTGGATGTTTAGATGCTGTTTAAATAGTATAGGTACACAGCCTCCTTTCATGTTTAGCTGGTCTACTCTTAGTATGCCATAACCTGTAGGGAGTATTTGCTCACTGGTAATGTGAGGTTTTAGCCAGGTTTCTGTCAGGATGACTATATCTGGGGAGTACAAGTCTATGGTGGCATGGAGTTCATGGACTTTGTTGGATATACTTCTAATATTTAGGCTTAGTAGAAGGAAGTCACTTGGCTTTCTATTGGCTATAATATGGGAGATGTTGTGGTTTCTAGTCTGATTATGAGGATTGGGGTTGGAGATAGTAGGGCCAGGGTTGGGGTAGATATCTCCACTTAGGGCTAGTTTAGATATGCATGAGGTTATTAGTTTTCTCAGTTTTTAAATGTGTTCGATTATAAGGGAAACTTTATGATTGTGCTCTTTGTTTAATAGGTATGGTGGGAGGGTTACTGTGTTAGGTTGTAGGGATGCTTTATGTTTGAGTAATATAGTTGGTAGAATATGTGGGGGGTGCATAAGGATGTTTCTTGAGTTGGTGGGAGGGGAGCTGAGTGAGGGTGAGACATGAGTGGTGGTGTGAGTAGTAGTACAGTGGTAGTGGTTGAGTGGGGGAATGATGGAGCTTTGGTAGGATGTAAGATATGCAAGGAGAGTGCATGCCGTGAGCATAGGTAAGGTATGCTTGTACATGTTAGTTGAGGAGGTGTGATAGTTGTGGGAAGATGGAGGAGGTAGTGCTGGGTTAGTGCTGTGGTTGGCTACTGGAAATATGGGAGGGGTTTGTGAGTGTAATAAATGTGGGACCACTGGGGGCGAGAGAGAATAGGGGGCAGGGTGGGGAGCATAGCGGGTAGAGACCATTAGTTGCTCTTATGAGGGGCTGGAAACAATCAAGTAACAGAGTTAACTGATAAATGAACATATGATAGTGACAAGGGTGGTTGTAGTTGTAAAAATGTTGCCTGCCACAGGTAATATTTATTAACTTTGGGATTGTCTTAAGGTAATAAACAGGGAAGGGAGAGGGGAGAACAAGGGTGTGAGCAGGCAGTTCTTTGCACTGCTGCTAATGAGCCAAAGCAAAGACAAGTTTGTGTTTAAGAAACAATCACAATTGACCAAGGACTGCTCTGAAACTGTAAGTCATTTCTTAACCATTACTCAGGTGGAAAAACAGGATAACATTGTATCAGTAGGCTACTGTGGTCTCAGTGTAAATTGACAAACATACAGTATTGATCAGTTATGGATATTATTTGCTAATAAAAGGGAATAAGAGACAAAGTGGAAGATGAGTGTGTCTGTGTGTGTGTGTGGGGGGGGGGGGGGACTGCTTACAGGCCAAAGCAGAGTGCTCTTCAGGGGAAAATGAATATTGGCTCAAACAGGTAGACACATACTCAAAGTTAACTTTAGCTGTTTGCAGACAGTTCAGACCCGGATAACAGTGGAATGTCAAATGATGGCACAGCTTCAGACCCTGACAATCCCGCCTGTGCCTCAACACACCTAATCATCATTTTCAGTGTCTGTATGGACACCAACATCAGATTGCCTGCAGGAAGGACCCTGACCCACCTAGTCACCTGTGAGGAGAAAACAAGGAATGCACCTTAAGAACTTTATATCATTGCTTAACAGTACACACACACACACACACACACACACACACACACACACACACACACACACACACACACACACACACACACACACACACACACACACACCATACTACTTACCTGTCCCTGAGTTTACAGAATGTCCCTAGTTTTTTCTCTTAAGTTCCCCATCCTGAATCAGTCTTGAATAATTACAGTCAATAATACCAAATCATTAACGTATCATTCTTCTAATTGCTTAGAAAAGTAATCACAAAACATGACCTGTTACTCCATTGCCTCTTTAACTTGATGGGAGTCGTTTTTTCAAAGACTTCCTGATGTCATCCAGTGTTCACCCTGGTTTTGTCCAGACATCTTGAGCATGGCCCCCATATGTTATGGGCTACTGCAGTCACTCAATAATGTCACTCACTGGAGTGTCATATGTAACTATTGTTCAGTAGATGCAAGATCTGTTGCTCTATTAACTTTTTATGTGGACTACAGTAATATTTGGAAACACTCTCTAGTGTTGTCTAGTAATCCCCCAATGCATCTTTAGTGCTGCATATGTGGGTATTCTTTCACCTTTCTGCTGATTGCAATTAAAACAGTATCCCTGGTGTCTAGTTTTCCCTCCCAATGCATGTTTCATGCTGCAGACTTTATTATACTATCAGTTGTCCTGAGATTACAAGTCAGGAAAGTATTCCTGGTGTCTCATTTGTCTGTCCATGTCCATGAACTGCACAATTTCAGTGGGAAGTTGAGAGGTATGAACAACCCCACACTCACACATGTGCATACATGGACACACACACACACACACACACACACACACACACACACACACACACACACACACACACACACACACACACACATGCATTCTACATACATCAACCCCCCCTTCACTCTGCCAGATAGCACTTATGGACAACTTAACCCCCCACACACACTTACAGGTGAGGTTGCACAAAGATATTACACACAGACCTCTCATTACCCATCTGTCAACATGCATGGCATATGGCACTCAGCAGGTATGGCCAATACAATGCAATTACACTGACAACCTTCAAACTTACCATGGCTATGGGGTGTGTACACACCCTTATTGATATGGTGCCTCTTCCTTGATATGCCATGGGGCCACATTACTGCATATGTTAACATTGCATGAACCTGATATGTGACATATGACCTATGCAATCAAATACACTGTCAAACAAATGTGTTAGTTATGCAGATGCTGATTGAGATGCATACAATTTGTGGGTGCATATGTGTGCATGCCCTTATCATGATGGTTTGCTGCACCTACTGTTATGTGTACTACAACAGTCACTATTCCTGGCAGGAGTATACTAGCATGGACCATATGCACTTGCCAGTATATGGTCACTCTGCCCTACAAATGTCCCCCAACTCTGCATGATCGCAAGGTCAACTCTTGTGCACATCCCCTGGAGGTCACACAGTGCCATCACTATTGCTGTGGAGTCAGGATTATGCCTGACACAATTCCTGACCTTGACTGTGTGCAGATACAGCCATTCTTAGCATGCTTTAGATCTCTGCTTCAGGGCACTGTTGTGTATCATGATGACACCCCCTTCCCACCCCTCAGCCTTTTTGCAGATGCTTGACAACTATGGCCTCCACATGTGTCATTTTGCAGTGTCCCAAACTCTGACCACCATGTGTACTGGCCTAGTCCCTGCTAATGAATGGCAAACATACAGGTGTACACTGGCACCCCTAAGGTACAGATGGGGATGGTGGGCCTGACGTGGGGTGAGGTGTTGGTTATGCAGCACATGTATCTTAATTGATACTGTCTGTAGGTTTCTGACGTGATCTTGGTACACCAGTACACATTGCAATGCATGCCTTTTGGGGACCTTTGCTGTTATGCATACACTACCTGTAGAGAGCAGCAAAAACAACAGCAAAGCAGCAAAGCACCAACAGCAAATACAATGAAGAACAAAGACCAGGAACCCAATGAATAAAATGTATTCCTCTCTGACGTCTCGGCATACACTGCCTTCTTGGAGTACAGTTACTTCACATTACACACTTGGTTTATATACACTACTAAATAGGCAATTAAACAATAAAGTCATCAATTAATACCATAAAACACTTAAAAAGCATTTAAAGTCGTTGTTTGTCTTTTCGGCTTTCCCCGGTTAGGGGTCGCCACAGCGGAACTCCGGTCCACTAATGATTGGCAGTAGATTTTTATGGTTTTGAGGTGCCAGCCCCACTCCCAACCTTCAGCGAAGGCACGTCCATTCAGACATGTCTTTTGGAGGCCACTCGACCATGGGGAGGACATGCAGACTCCACACAGAACGCACTCCAGCTAAGAATCGAATAGGAGAACCTCTTGCTGCGAGGCAACAACGCTACCGCTGTACCACCGTGGCTTAAAAGCATTTAAAGTAATACATGCCAATTAAAATCGACATTCATACCCTTTGGAAACAAAGTATCAAACTTTAATATATACACTGCATCTTTATAAAGAAGTTTATTCTTGCTGACACTCCCCCCAAAAAAAACAAAAAACACACTCTATTTTTTCTAAAATTGTGGCTTGTAAACCAAGAACAGAACTACCATCTGCTTCCAAAAAATGTTGTGCCACTGAACTCTATTCCTTTTTATTTAATATATCACAAACATGTTCTAATAGCCTTATTTTAAAAACCCTGTGTCGTCATCTGTCTTGGATGGCCATCTGTTTATTTTCTACATTAATCCTGTTCCATACATCCTCACCACATATATGACTGTCTGCACTGTTTGCCATGGTATATGCAATGGTGAGGTAAGGCTATATGTCCAACTCCTGGGTGCAACCTGTTGGATATGGGATCCATTCCATGGCTTGTAAGATGTGTGCAAGCCATGGCTGCCTCTGTTGCAGGTAAGTGGGTACATTTCATGGTCAAACATCTTGGACAGCAGACCATTTATTGATGTAACATTGAGGACCTGTACTTGCTGGAAGGTCCATACTCATGAAGAATGCATGCTGTCAGTACTTCAAAAGCTGTTTCCACAATATGTTATCTGGAGTGTATGCACACATGCTTCTAGTGTTTATGAAGGTATGGATTCCCCATATTTGCTGTCCTAACATAGGATTCCATATTATACATTCATTGCTCATGTTAGCACCACAAAGCAGGTTGTAAGGGTTGCGGAATGCAGCATTATGATATGCCGTAGTGTAGATCTGTAACAGTTGCCCTTGTAATAGTGGTATATACACTGTTGTAGCACTGTATAAGGGTGATGTTTCAGACATGTCCTTACAGTAGACCATTTGTCCCACCATTATGTTCATCTTTGTGCACACATCTTGCAATGACAGGTTGGTAATTATATTGCCGGACTCTTACATACACTTCAGATATGCCATCATGGTGACCACTGTGATGCAGTGCAGTTAACAGCAACAATACGTGAACATGTACAGCATGCATTATGGGTAGATGTGTTAAATGTGTGCATGGAATATACCATGGCCCTAACATGACCGGTGTATTGGCAACCCTGAACAAACGCCATACTCACCAGCTATAGGCTGCTGCCCTGGAGGTATACCACAGGGACCTACATAATTGTGTGAGAGATATGATGTCTGTAGCCACACCTGTGGCATTGGTACAGACTGGGTGCAGCATTACAGTACATCAACAGTACAAACCCACAATACTATAGATTATGCACATCTGTTTATTACTACAGTGCAGCAACAGACTATATATATATATATATATATATATATATATATAAATATATATATATATTTCATCTCACATATGCATGATCTAACTCTACAGATGTGAGTGGATACACAACAGTGGTCTACTGATGTGCCCTGTGGTCTTACCTGCATGCTCCTCAGCCATTGTGTGGGTAGCACCCACCTCCACTATGCTCTCTACCGGGTGTGGTGTTTGCAGGCAGGCAGGTGCCCCGAGGCTGGTGAGGAGCTCCTCAACATGTGTCAGGGGGGCTGGATGTCATGAATCCCCCATTGCAAACTGGTCCCCCCTCACCCAGGGGCGGCCCATGCTATTGGACTGCCGGACTGCAGCCCCCTCAACTTCAAACTAACAAAATAAAACAAATAAAAAGAAAAAAATAAGAAAAAAAATATTTTAAAATTTCATGGACTTTGCACATGCGCACTAGTCCAGACTGCTGCTGAGACAGTCTGGAGCATGGAGCATGCGCAGATTGTCTCAGCAGCAGTCCTGATTAAGACACATGAACAGGAGCGCTCCCACAAGTCTATGCAGTTTTAAACTGCATAGACTGCCTGGGAACTCGCTGGAAAAATGCGTCGGGGTCGGACTGCAAGGTCGGCAGTCAGGAGAAGGATCTCGGGTCTGGATTGGAGCTTGCTGCAAGGAAAGATCTCGCGACGGGCAAGTTTGCGCGGGTTTTTCAGCTGCACTCGTCGGGGGTTTTGTGACCTGGATCTAATGGTGGTTTTGCGGACAGGGATTTACTACAGGACCAGGGAGTGTGTGTGTGTGTGTGTGTGTGTGTGTGTGTGTGTGTGTGTGTGTGTGTGTGTGTGTGTGTGTGTGTGTGTGTAAAAATGCCCCTGGTGCTTAGGCTCATGGTGGTGTGGTAGGGAATACCTCAAGCTTGAACCCTGTACCTTGTATGCAGGTGTTAAAGACCTGAATTCCCTACCCACCACCATTTGTAAAAAAATTGCAGATTTTTGCCTCATATTTGATCTGATCTGTTCCTCATAATATCTGTAGTTTATAAATGTTGCAATGCTTGATATTTGATGGTGCAGTGGTAGCATTGTTGCCTCACAGCTGCAGGTTCTCAGGTTTGCTTCTTGGCTGGGGTGCCTTCTTTGTGGGGGGGGGTCTGTATCTTCTCCCTGTGTTTGTGTGGGTTTGCTTTTGTGTCCTCCCATGTTACAAAGACATGTCTGCATTATTTCTTTCTGGGCCTCTGCTGAGAATTGTTTTTTTTTTGTTCCAAGTCAGACTGTCCTGATTAACAAATGTTAAATAAAATTGACAGGCATTTGAATTTCAGACTTCAGGTTTCTGAATGTTTAGTTCCTTACATATTTGATCGTGCAGTGGCAGTATTGTTGCCTCACAGCTATAGGTTTTCTGGATTGATTCTTGGCTGGGGTGCCTTCTGTGTGGAGTCTGCATCTTATCCCTGTGTTTGTGTGGATTTGCTCTGGTGTCCTGCCATTTTACAAAGACATGTGTCTACAGTATTTCTCCCTGGGCCTCTGCTGAAAATTGTTTTTGTTCCGTCAGAAGTAAAATTGACAGGCATTTGAATTTCAGACTTCATATTCTTCAGAAAATACATAGTAAAATGTTTTATTCTAGCAATAAATATGTAGTAACGCAGCCTTTTATTATAGCAATTTTTTAAGTTTATAAGATGGCTATTTGAAATTTGTCCTTATTTTTGGGACTGTAATACCCTGTTAGTGGCTTTGTCTAGGTTTTTTGTGCTAAGGTTGACAGCTATGGCAAGAACTGAATTCACTGAATATGTTTGAGGGCTGTATTCCCTCATTACTGGGTTTGTCCAGGTGTTTTGTGCTAACAGGTTGACAGCTATGGTGAGAACTGAATTCATTAAATGATAGCCATTTAAGTTTCAGTCTTCCTCTCTTTCACAGAGCAGCTGATTTGGCATAGTGGTATGTTGCTCTTGACTGTTTTGCACAGGGACCTTGGCAGTAAAATGTACGGTGGTAACACAGCATTTTTCTTTCACAAAGCAGGTGATTTGGCATAGTGGTATGTTGTTCTGACTCTTTTGCACAGAGACCTTGGCAGTAAAATGTATGGTGGCAACACAGCATTTTATTCTAGCAGCTTTCCAAGATTATACAAGCAATGTTTAATGTGTCCCTGGTTTTTGCCCTTTTGACCCACCCCAATAAATTTGGCTTTTTCCAGACTTCTTGTGCTGCGAAGTTGAGATGCAGTTGAGTATTGAGTAGATTTTACAAGGAGCTGAGAGCTGCAGGGGAAGAGAAGTTTAGTGCTGATTATGCTAAGTCAGCTCACATTGCTAATAGCACAAAAGGTTGTGTACTTGCTTTTGATGCAGAATGTTGTTGGTTCTACTCCCATAAGGGGTGAATGCTGCCGTACTGAAAATTAAGATACTAACTATGAGCCTGTTATCAGTTTGCCATCCATTTCCTATTGCAATATTACTAGCTTATTTTTAATGTAATTTAGGCAATTTATTCCTCAGGGGCATCAGACACTTTATTTTTCGATGAAACCATGAAATATAAAGGTGATTGCTAGCACCAACCTCTTCATTACAGATTTATTTAACGTGGAATTATTTAGATGACTTTTTTACTACTTCAGAGATTGTGCATATTTACTGATAATGGTGGGCTGTAGAATTGTGCATATTTACTGATAATAGTGGACTGTAGAAGTTTGAGTAGACTTTTATGATGGAAATGTTCTGAATTGGACAGTTTTGTTTCATTGTTTACTGGAAAAATGTTTAAAGCAATAGGAAGGTATATCAAAGAGCACATGTATGTTTCATATGCAAGGGGCCTATGATTTGAAAACAGCCCAGAATTAATTTTTATCTGCCACGGGTAAAATGTATTTTCTTTGAATGTGGGTTTTAATGTTGTTTTAATGAATGTGAGTTTCAAGGGCAGAGAAGGTTTAATGCCAAGTTTCTTTAGCAGATGTCTTAGTGTTTGTGCTGTAAATGCAAAATAAAACTTTCAAATGAAGTTCAAATCATCATAGAAGTAAATCAGTATGCACATTAGTGTTGATGGTAAATAGAGTGAAATAGCAAAGTAATGGATCATTGGAATGGCTGCAGGGAGGCTCCATTCAACCATGGTTTTGTGAGGGGGAAGGGCGGCAAACTTAGACAGCCCTAGCTGAACTATACCTCCCAACTGTCCAGATTTTCAAAGAATGAATAGATTTTTTGCTTCTTATTTTTGGTTTGTTCCTCATAAAATTTGTGGTTTTCTGGCAAATCATTTAGGAATTAAGTCACTAAATAATGACACACTAGTTTCAGACTTCATAACCTTCAGAAAAATGCATGCTAAAGTAAGACCTGTTCTATCAACTGTCCCAGTTTATAGAAGAGCAATTTTTAGTACTGTTTATATGTTCCCCCAATATATTTGGCCTTGCCCAGATTTATTGCATTAACAGGTTGAGAGGTACATGCAAATAAATTGCTTTATAGAATTAGGCATAGCCAAACCTCTGAACTGTCCCTAATTTTGACTCAAAATGTTGCTCTTCCCCTAATGATCCCTCTGCAAAATAGCAATTTTGGAAGAAAACATGGAGGGTTTATAATTAAGAAATGACTGTAATAATCAGATTACTTTTATTTCAGAAATGCATGTAGATTATTTCATTTTGTCAGCTGCTCAAGTTAGCAGTACTAATATTAAAGTGTCCCTTCTTTGACAGGTTCCCAGCTGTATTGTGTTGCTATTTTATATTTTTACATCACATTTTTGGTCCATTTTTCATAAAATTGTGTTTTTTTTTGGCAAATTAGTGACAAATAATTAAAGACTGAAGTTAGAAAATAATGACAGACATTTGAGTTTCAGATTTCATACCATTCAGAAAATTCATACTAATGCAAGACCTCTATTAGCTTTCTAAGTTTATAAGAGCAATATTTTAAAAAATGTCCTTATTTTTGGGCCTTTGTCCCATTTCTTTGTATGGCTTTGTCCAGATTTCTTGCTCTGTGGTTGAGAGGTATGACAAATGTGTCAGTGCCATCACAAGTCATCCAGAGACATTTCAAACTGTGACATACTTGTTACACCCCACTCCCCCATGTAGTGACTCTGGATGTGTCAAAGTAAGGCAAGGAGTAGTTATGCAATGTAAATGTGCAGAGAATCCCACCCATCCAAGGTAGACACAAGTACTAGAGTGGCTTTTCATCTGTCCTTGATTTTTACAGAATGGTCTGGTTTCTGTCATATTTTTTGTACTGTTGATTTATGCTTATTACTCAAAGTGCCTGTTGCTCTGTGTTTAAGTAGCAATACTTTAATGACCATCAGGTAAGCTTGGCTGAGATTACAAGATGCAAGTAAGCTTTAATAAGCATACTGTTAAAGAATTGCCAACATTGAAAGCCTTTCTGTTGCCATGTAGAGAATACTTAACTAGATAATGTATAAGCCTTGGGTATTAAAATGCATATGCCAGTATTTGTAATAAAGGACAGAATTACATTATTTTAAGAGTCTTATTACACTTGGAGACTTCCAGTCATCTCTGCAGGCTTTACCCGTAAACTGAATGCCAATCACATGGTCCATAACCTGTACAGTAATCCTTTTAAGCAATGTATCTTGAGCTTCTTTCTTGTTTGCTTTTCATTTTTACTTTGATCATGTTTTCCCCATGAAACAAGTAGATGTCAGGCAGCAGGTCTTTTTTTGGATAAGGAACATTTTTACAAGTGGGGGCATCAGAGATTTCTACTTTCAGCATATTACTTGTTACTTTAATAAAGCTGAATATAAATTATAATTAGAACTGCAGTGCAAGAAGTGGTTTGAGTTGAGTGCTGCTTGTTTTTCTTATACTTGATTTTGACTGGCGTTCCATTAATGTATTTAAAAAAAAGTAATTTATTTTTTCATGCCTCACAACCTTTTTTGTTTCCATCTAGATAGTAAGCTGTCATGCAGCCAATGCATTGAAATATTTTTATTCTTCTACACTTCATTTTGTCTTGATTGGATTCTCATGATGACTGTTTGGCACCCAGTGCAGTATATTTAGTTTTTGTGGTTTGCTACTACAGGTGTGTGTGTGTGTGTGTGGTAGGGAATACCTCAGGTTTGAACCCTGTACCTTGTATGCAGGTGTTAAAGACCTGAATTCCCTACCCACCACCATTTGTAAAAAAAAAAAACTGCAGATTTTTGCCTCATATTTGATCTGATCTGTTCCTCATAATATATGTGGTTTGTAAATGTTGCAATGCTTGATATTTGATGGTGCAGTGGTAGCACTGTACAGCTGCAGGTTCTCAGGTTTGCTTCTTGGCTGGGGTGCCTTCTTTGTGGGGTCTTTATCTTCTCCCTGTGTTTGTGTGGGTTTGTTTTTGTGTCCTCCCATGTTACAAAGACATGTCTGCATTATTTCTTCCAGGGCCTCTGCTGAAATTTTTTTTTTGTTCCAAGTCAGACTGTCCTGATTAACAAATGTTAAATAAAATTGACAGGCATTTGAATTTCAGACTTCAGGTTTCTGAATGTTTAAGTCCTTGCATATTTGATGGTGCAGTGGTAGTATTGTTGCCTCACAGCTATAGGTTTTCTGGTTTGATTCTTGGCTGGGGTTCCTTCTGTGTGGAGTCTGCATCTCCTCCCTGTGTTTGGGTGGATTTGCTCTGGTGCCCTGTCATTTTACAAAGACGTGTCTCCAGTATTTCTCCCTGGGTCTCTGCTGAAAATTGTTTTTATTCTGTCAGCAGTAAAATTGACAGGCATTTGAACTTCAGACTTCATGTTCTTCAGAAAATACATAGTAACACAACCGTAACACAACCTTTTATTCTAGCAATTTTCTAAGTTTATAAGATGAATATTTGAAATTTGTCCCTATTTTTGGGACTGTATTCCCCCATTATTGGCTTCGTCCAGGTTTTTGTGCTAAGGTTGACAGCTATGGCAAGAACTGAATTCACTGAATGTTTGAGGGCTGTATTCCCTCATTACTGGGTTTGTCCAGGTGTTTTGTACTAAGAGGTTGACAGCTATGGTGAGAACTGAATTCACTAAATGATAGCCATTTAAGTTTCAGTCTTCCTCTTTTACAAAGCAGCTGATTTGGCGTAGTGGTATGTTGCTCTGACTGTTTTGCACAGGGAGCTTGGCAGTAAAATGTATGGTTCTAGCAACTTTCCAAGATTATACAAGCAATGTTTGTGTCCCTGTTTTTTGGGCTTTTGACCCCCCCCCCAATACATTTTGGCTTTTTCCAGTTTTCTTGTGCTGCAAAGTTGAGTATTGAGTAGATTTTACAAGGAGCTGAGAGCTGCAGGGGAACAGAAGTTTAGTGTTGCTTAAATGAAGTTAGTTTGCCTTGTTAATAGCACAACAGGTTGTGTACTTGCCTTTGATGCAGAAGGCTGTGGGTTCTACTCCCACAAGGGGTGGATGCTGCCATACTGAGAATGTTCTCCTTGGTGAAGATACTAACTATGAGTCCGTTATCATTTTGCCATCCATTTCCTCTTGCAATATTACTAGATTATCATTTTTTTAATGTAATATAGGCAGTTTATTCCTGAGGGGCAACAGACACTTTATTTTTCGATTAAACCATGAAATATAAAGGTGTTTGCTAGCAGCAACCTCTTCATTAGTTACAGATTTCTTTAATGTGGAATTATTTAGATGACTTTTACTTCTTCAGAGATAGTGCATATTTACTGATAATGGACTGTGTAGAATAGTGCATATTTACTGATAATGGTGGACTGTAGAATTGTGCATATTTACTGATAGTGGTGGACTGTAGAATTGTGCATATTTACTGATAATGGTGGACTGTGGAAGTCTGAGTAGACTTTTATGATAAATGTTCTGAACTGGGCAGTTTTGTCATTATGGGTGCATGCATTTTGTTTCATTGCTTACTGGAAAAATGTTCAAAACAAATTTAAGACGCCCTCTAACAACTGTAATACATTGTACAAGGAATATAATTTAGTACAATGAGGACGGTGTATCAAAGAGCACATGTATGTTTCATATGCAAGGGGCCTATGATTTGAAAACAGCCCAAAATTAATCTTTTATCTGCCACTGGCAAAATGTATTTTCTTTGAATGTGGGTTTCAATACTGTTTCAATGAATGTGAGTTTCAAGGGCAGAGAAGTTTTAATGCTAAGTTTTCATTGTGAGACTGCATTGCTTTGTTTAGTAGATGACAGTGTTTGTGCTGTAAAATACAAAATAAAACTTTCAAATGAAGTCCAACTCATCATAGAAGTAAAGCAGTATGCACATTAGTGTTTATGGTAAATGGAGTGAAATAGCCAAGTAATGGTTCATTGGAATGGCTGCAGAGGCTCCATTCAACCATGATTTTGTCAGGGGGGAAGGGCAGCAAACTCAGACAGGCCCAGCTGAACTATACCTCCCAACTGTCCAGATTTTCAAAGAATGAATAGATTTTTGCTTCTTATTTTTGGTTTGTTCTTCATAAAATTTGTAGTTTTCTGGCAAATCATTTAGAAATTAAGTCACTAAATAATGATACACTGAGTTTCAGACTTCATAACCTTCAGAAAAATGCATGCTAAAGTAAGAACTGTTATTCTATCAACTGTCTCAATTTATACAAGAGCAATTTTTAGTACTGTTTATATGTTCCCGCAATATATTTGGCCTTGTTCAGATTTACTGCATTAACAGGTTGAGAGGTACATGCAAATAAATTGCTTTATAGAATTAGGCATAGCCAACCTCTCAACTGTCCCCGATTTTGGCTCAAAATGTTGCTCTTCCCCTAATAATCCCTCCGCAAAATAGCAATTTTGGAAGAAAACATGGAGGGTTTACAATTAAGAAATAACTGTAATAATCAAAGTTATAGATTACTTGAAATGCATGTAGATTCTTTTATTTTGTCAGCTGCTCAAGTTAGCAGTACTAATATTAAAGTGTCCCTTCTTTGACAGGTTCCCAGCTGTATTGTGTGGCTATTTTATATTTTTGCATCACATTTGGTCCATTTTTCATAAAATTGTGTTTTTTGGCAAATTAGTGACAAATCACTAAAGACTGAAGTTAGAAAATAATGACAGACATTTGAGTTTCAGATTTTATACCCTTCAGAAAAGTCATACTAACGCAAGAGGGAGCTTGGGAGGGTGGCCTAATGGCTAAGGTGTTTGCCTTACAAACACAAGGTGCAGGGTTTGAGTCTCACAAGGGATAATTGGCTAGGCTTAAAATGGCTCGCAAGAGCAGTTAGCTTAGTACTAAACTATGAACCTTTGAACAATATTTAGCCTTACTGAACTAGAGTAGTCCAGTTTCAGAGTTGCTGATCCCTGGGCTTTGTTTTTAGTTCCTGTTACTGATCCATTGCCTTATTAGGAAGGAGGGAAGTTTCTTTGCTTACCAGTGGGAGTGGGAAGCACTGAGCAGCCTTTCTGTCCGATTTGGTGAAGTTTCAGCCAGAAACTAGTAGTCCATTGGTCGTTTTGGGCCAATTCCTAGCTCCTTTCAGCCCCCTGCTATAAAACACGCTAAACACGCGTTTTCCAGCTTGTACCAACTCAGCACAGATCCTCGTGGTGGCCTGCAGAGTGATCTAAGCAGCAGAGAGCTAAAAGAGTGACTTTCTACCAGATATAAGTATTTTTTGTGGCTTTCCCACTGTTATTTAAGCTAGCGACTGCATTTCGCCTGTTTTACTGCTACTTTAAGTGATTTCTGCATTTTACACTGTTTATTGCACTTTAAGTTACTAAGTGTTGCAAATTGTTTCTGTAGGCTACACACTAAAGTGCGCTAGCCGATTTACAGCATTTATAGCATTTACTGTCTGTTTTTTTCCATGTCTCTGTAATAAAACAAAAAAAAAAAATCTCTTGTTTTCCTGCCTTACTGAACTAGAGTAGTCCAGTTTCAGAGTTGCTGATCCCTGGGCTTTGTTTTTAGTTCCTGTTACTGATCCATTGCCTTATTAGGGAGGAGGGAAGTTTCTTTGCTTACCAGTGGGAGTGGGAAGCACTGAGCAGCCTTTCTGTCCGATTTGGTGAAGTTTCAGCCGGAAACTAGTAGTCCATTGGTTGTTTTGGGCCAATTCCTAGCTCCTTTCAGCCCCCTGCTATAAAACACGCTAAACACACGTTTTCTAGCTTGTACCAACTCAGCACAGATCCTCGTGGTGGCCTGCAGAGTGATCCAAGCAGCAGAGAGCTAAAAGAGTGACTTTCTACCAGATATAAGTATTTTTGTGGCTTTCCCACTGTTATTTAAGCTAGCGACTGCATTTCGCCTGTTTTATTGCTACTTTAAGTGATTTCTGCATTTTACACTGTTTATTGCACTTTAAGTTACTAATTGTTGCAAATTGTTTCTGTAGGCTACACACTAAAGTGCGCTAGCCGATTTACAGCATTTACTGTCTGTTTTTTCCTTGTCTCTGTAATAAAACAAAAAATCTCTTGTTTTCCGCCTTACTGAACTAGAGTAGTCCAGTTTCAGAGTTGCTGATCCCTGGGCTTTGTTTTTAGTTCCTGTTACTGATCCATTGCCTTATTAGGAAGGAGGGAAGTTTCTTTGCTTACCAGTGGGAGTGGGAAGCACTGAGCGCCTTTTGTCTGATTTGGTGAAGTTTCAGCCAGAAACTAGTAGTCCATTGGTCGCTTTGGGCCAATTCCTAGCTCCCTTCAGCCCCTGCTATAAAACACGCTAAACGCGTAGCCTTGATTTAGCTGAGTTACCACTGTTGCACACAAGAGCAGTGGCGGTTAAACAAGGTTAAACTATTTGGGCCATCTAAATTCCACTCTTCCAATTTTCCCTTAAAACTACCTTCCTCGAGCTGTACTGCTGATCTAACCAGCATATCCTATAACTGAAAAGTTCATCTCTACTTGATTCCCAAGTAGACTATTCTCTATCTGTAAAGCCTAGCTCTTACTCCTACAGTACTTGCACCTTGATAAAGCACTCTTATTATAGATAGTACCCCACCAGCCTAAAACCCACTTCCCCCGGAGTCCTTTGAAAGTCTCTTTATCTACTACTTCTAGTATGTCGAGGGATCAGTTGCTAGTGTCCTCTCCAGCTCAACTGGTGAACCTGGGAATATTGAGGCAATGTTACAACTGCCTCATGTACACAGACAATCCTCTCCTTCTCCCACAAAACACAAATACATGCGAGAGATGCAACTATACGGCTAAACTGGAGGCTGAGCTCTCTCAACATAGGACTGGCAAGACCAGACAGGAGGAGAAGGTAACCACACACAATACATACCCAGTCACACATGGTACCATCACAACTTCAAATCATACACATACTCACACAAAGACATACTCGGAGGCTCTGATCAAAAATTTACCAAAACAGCAGAGGCCACCAAAGCAGACACCCAAACAACTACCACCTCACGACCCAACACATGAAACACATAGACCACACAGTCAGAGTGTCAAACAGTCACAGCCCTTAAGGCCAAACAAAATGCCAGACACACTTGTCATTGGTGATTCCATAGTCAGACACACTGACGTCCCGCTCACCAGACTGAGTAAAGAGAAGGTCACAGTAAGCTGCCTGTCGGGCGCTAGAATCCGCCACATAACGCAAGCACTCAGGTCTCTCAACAGCAGGTACAAGTACGACTCAGTCATTGTCCACGCTGGTGTCAACGACCTGAGACGTACCTCCTTGGACTACATGAAAAGGGACATCGAGGAGCTCTCTGATTATGTTGCCCAGGCAGGTATGACCCTGACCTTGAGCAGTATCCTACCTTCACCTAGAATGATGCCACAATACAGTGATAAGATGATCAGCTTTAATAATTGGCTTAAATTCTGGTGTCATTCAAAGGGGATCCAATGTCTGTCTGCCTGGGATGACATGCTGGACAAGCCACGCTGCTTCGCAAGGGACGGCTTGCACCTGTCACCCCTGGGCTTCCGGATATTGGCAAAGGCTCTTGCCACCCCCATAGTGCCTTTTTAGGCAAGGCTCAAATTCTAAACCTACCACCCTAGAACACCAAAAGGAAAAACTAAGGGTAATGCTGCTCAATGCCAGAAGTCTAAATCTCAAGATGCACGCACTCGAGGCCCTTCTCAATATGGAGAACATCGATGTCTGTGCTGTGACAGAAACCTGGTTCAAGGCTCCTGAGAGCACCCCAGCACTAACAGGTTTCACCTCATATCATGCGTTCCGGCCCCAAAATCCGGACAACACCAAGAAAGGAGGGGGGGGGTGTCCATATTCATAAAGGACACCCACACCTCAAGGTTGGTGGCAACGCACGATGCATCGGAGACCATCCAGGTGCAATTAACCATAGGCAAGACTGCTCTGCAATTTGTAGCATGTTACAGGCCACCCTCTCAAACTCAGGAACCTCACATGGCCTTCCTGAAAACATTGGAGTGGATAAATGTATCTCCAAACACCATCATACTAGGTGACTTCAACTACCCTAATATAGACTGGGAACACTACTCAAGCCCGAACACTCTAACCCAAAGATTCCTGGAGTTCATAAACTCAAATGCCATGGAACAACTAGTCACCATCCCCACAAGAGGAGAAAACATACTTGATCTCATCATCACGAACATGGGATCAAAATGTTCAACACCGAAGTATACCCCTCACTGGTGAGATCAGATCATAAACTAATCTCGCTGGAGGTCCTCATCCCGCCCCACCTGAAACAAAAAGACCACAGTGAAAAACTTCTCAAAAGCCGATTTCACACTTCTAAAAACTAGTGTGGTCTCCTTTAAGGCCCCTGAGCCAGTGGTAAACATTACTCAAACCGCTGAATCACTTACAAATGCCTTCTACCAGCACCTACAGGACTGCATGGATCAGGCAATCCCAAACAAAACTAAGACTCTCTGTACCAAAGGCAAGCGTCCAGTCTGGTGGACCCCAGCCATAAACAAGCTCTACAACAAAAGGAGGAAGCTACTACAAGATAGAGCAAAATCCTTGAAAGGTAAGACACCTTTGATCATTATAAGTAAAAACTAAGAGCTCTCATAAAATCATCCAAGGCAAATTTTGAGAGAAAAATCGCCAAGGACTCTAAAGAGAATCATAAGGCCTTCTTTAGCTATGTTAGAAACCTAGGAGGAAACTCCCAGATATGCTCAGAATTAGTTCAAAATGATGTGAAAATTACTGAACCTACACACACTGCCAACATACTGGCTGACAGGTTCAGTGCAAACTCCCCCCCCCTCCCCCCCAAAAGGAGAGATATCTATTCCAGAGGATTGTAGCCGACCAAACATCTCCAACGCCCAGGTGAGAACTGCCCTCACTAAGGCAAAAAACACAGCATCCATGGGACCAGATGGTGTCCCCGGCTGTGTGCTTCATGAACTCAACGAGGAATTAAACCCACAGTTAGGACAGCTGTTTAATCTTAGCCTCACCTCAGGATACTTACCCAAGGAGTGGCGCACGGCGACTGTGGTCCCACTTCATAAGGGCGGTGCCTCCACAGACCCTGGAAATTACCGCCCCATTAGCTTGACAAGCCTTATCTGCAAAGCCATGGAGAGGATCATAATGGAACTCATAAATAAAGACATAGGGAACTTGCAGACTTTGGATCCAACTCAGTTTGGCTTTGTCAAAGGCAGATCCTGCCTCTTAAACTTGGTTGACTTTTTCGAGACAGTCACCAAGGCCATTGATGAGGGAAAGGCAGTCCATACAGCCTACCTCGACCTGGCAAAGGCCTTCACACAATACCCCACTCAGGTATCATCGAAAAACTCATCAGCTTGAATGTAAACCCATACATCACAAGATGGGTTGCAAACTGGCTAAGTGACAGAACCCACAGGGTCAGAGTTGCTGGAGCCATGTCAGACTCAAAGCCTGTCAAAAGTGGTGTCCCACAGGGCTCAGTCCTGGGTCCACTCTTGTTCGGCATCTACTTTTCTGAAGTACAAGCAAACACAGGAGGGTTATGGCTGACAAAGTTTGCAGATGACTGCAAACTGGGCCATAGTCGAAAACACATCTGACACAGATATCCTCCAGAAGGGCCTCACAGAAACGGATAACTGGTGCCAGAGCCATGGCCTGAAGTTAAACGCCAAAACATGCATAGTCATACCCTTCGGGAAAAACAAGGTTACCCCTAGCTACCATATAGGTGGCAATCCACTGAGCACAGAAAAAGTCATCAGAGATCTGGGGACCCAGGTTGACAGTAGCCTTTCGTTTGACACTCATGTTGCTAAAGTAGTAAGGAAAACCTTCTATATCACCCACCTGATCATGAAGGGATTCACATCTAGATCAAGGGAGGTCATTGTCCCCCTGTACTCATCACTTATTAGACCTATGATTGAGTACAATGCCCCGTTCGGAATGTATCTGACCAGACACCTGCTGCAGCTTGAAAGGCCCCAAAAGTTCCTCACCAAAAGGATAAAGGGTCTCAAAAATATGTCTTATGCTGCTCGACTGAAAGAACTACAGCTCTATTCAGTCTCATACCGCTTGCTCAGAGGTGACCTGTGCCTGACATATAAGGCCATGTCAAACCCAGATTTGATGAATATGCTTCACCTCAAAAAATCTAGATCCCTCAGAACCACAAGGGTGGGAGACTTAAACCTTGACACGGTTATAAATAGAACGTGCTGGAGGGACAGATTCATCACCCAGAGACTCCCTATGCTGTGGAACAAAATCCCGGTACATGTGAGGCAGAGCACCTCTCTGGCCTTGTTCAAGAGGAATCTTGACCAATGGATGGGAGATTGCAGATATACCCCAGGGATTACTTCAGTGTCACTGCTTGACAGAGGCACAGCAAAATGATAGGCATAGTTTTTATTCAAACTAAAGGGGTGGCGAAAGCCACATAACTATGGGCTAGGCTTATAAATGCCCTTGGGCAGATAGCCTAGTATGAACCTATGAACCTATGAACCTATAAGACCTATTCTATTATCTTTCTAAGTTTATTAGAGCAATATTTTAAAATCGTCCTTATTTTTGGGCATTTGTCCCACTTCTGTATATGGCGTTGTCCAGATTTCTTGCTCTGAGGTTGAGAGGTATGACAAATGTGTCAGGGCCATCAGTCAGCCAGAGACATTTCAAATTGTGACATACTTGTTGCACCCCACTCCACCATGTAGTGACTCTGGATGTGTCCAAGCAAGGCAAGGAGTAGTTATGCAGTGTAAATGTGCAGTATGTCCCCCCCCCATCCAAGGTAGACACAAGTACTACAGTGGCTTTTCATCTGTCCTTGATTTTGCAGAAAGGTCTGGTTTCTGTCATATTTTTGTACTGTTGATTTATGCTTATTACTCAAAGTGCCTGTTGCTCTGTGCAATGCTTTAATGACCATAAGGTAAGCTTGTCTGAGATCGTAAGATGCAAATAAGCTTTAATAAGCATACTGTTAAAGAATTGCCAACATTGAAAGCCTTTCTGTTGTTGCCATGCAGAGAATACTTGACTAGATAATGTATAAGCCTTGGGTATTAAAGGACAGGATTCCATTATTTTAAAAAGCTCATTACACTTGTTGGAGACTTCCAGTCATCTCTACAGACTTTATCCGTAAACTAAACAGAATGCCAATGATCATGTGTGGTCCATGACCTGTACAGTAATCCTTTAAGCAATGTATCTTGAGCATGTTTCTTGTTTGCTTTTCATTTTTTACTTACATGTTTTCCCCATGAAACAAGTAGATAGTTGTCAGGCAGCAGGTCTTTTTTGGATAAGAAACATTTTTACAAGTGGGGGCATCACAGAGATTTCTACTTTCAGCATGTTACTTGGTACTTTAATAAAGCTGAATATAAATTATAATTAGAACTGCAGTGCAAGGAGAAGTGGTTTGAGTTGAGCGTTTCTGTTTTTTCTTGTACTTGATTTTGACTGGCATTCCAGTAATGTATTTAAAAAGTAATTTATTTTTTCATGCCTCACAACCTTTTGTTTCCATCTAGATATTACATAAGCTGTCATGCAGCCAATGCATTGAAATATTTTTATTCTTCTACACTTATTTTTGTCTTGATTGGACTCTCATAATGATGGTTTGCCACCCAGGGCAGCGTATTTAATTAAAGTTAGTTTTTGTGGTTTTGAGCATAACTCCTCCCCTTTCCAGTTGGCCACACCCCTTCCCCTTGACCCCACCCATTCAGCTGTCTCCTGCAGCCCCCCTTTGATTTGAAGTCACCAGCCGCCACTGCCCTAACCACAGCAGCACACTGACAGTCATGGCGGAGTAGATCAGTGCATCAATGTCGGACCTGCACATAACTGCAGTTATGCAGGCTGACATCATTTACCCTGTGGACAAGATCATTCCATAGGGAGGTCCTCTCCTGCAGATCATGGACTGTATGCCCAAACAGGGTGTTGTAGTGCTGCACCAGGTATGTGATGATGACATCATTCTCCTCCGCTGTGTACATAGGAAGTCTCTCCCTGGACATATTGTCTGAAAGACATAAAGAGGGAAATAGGTCTGAAGACCTCATACTGCAAGGATATCATAGTTGTTAATACACATCTCTGTCCCCCCACCATATCTACAACAACAATCTGATCACACAACTCAATGTGTATGTTTACAGAAGACCTACCATTGGGACATATATTGTATTGTACATGTAGTCATGTTCCATGTTGAAACACTATCATTGGTGGCCTGTTACGAACGATGTCACTTGCATGCCATTGTAAGGGCCACTATGGTTCCATATATGCATGGGTTCTGTTTGCTATGTGACTGCTGCACATCTGTTGTTTTGTGTTAATGGGGATATCTATGCATGCTGTCAGACATAATCCTGGAATGTGTGGACTATTACTACCTACATATGTTCTATAACAGTGACACAATAGCATGTTTGGGAAACAGTTGCCAGCAGAACCATCTCTCCCACTTCATCTGGCCATGTTACCAGGCCATATCACATCTGGGACCCACCCTGGGACCTCATCATCTACTGGTCCTGCACTATCTTCAGGTGGAACCACCTCAGGGGATGGTGTTCACGCCCCCGGGAGCCTACACAGACAGGATCCAGTCACTCGAAGTGAGGTCCAGGGTCTGGTGCATAGGGAGATCCACGGAGACTTAGGGGGATGTGCTACAGCACCTTGAGGCCCTCAGTATGCAATCACAGGGACTGCATGCTCCTCCTGCTCAGTCCCCAGCCCAGGGACCTTCAGGGGCGTGAAGATGATGTTGTGACTGGCCATGGGTGGGGGCCTTGGTCTCATTGTTTCCATATGGGGGATCATGGGCTTCCACATTCCAGACTATACTCCCCATCCAGGATGTTTACCCACCACATGTGACATATACCACCCCTGTATGCTGTCTTGTCTGTCTTCCAACCCAACCTACATTCCCAAATATACCTACTATCCTTCCCCAAATTACCAATCCCAACTTCATAAACAAGGGCAGTATGTTTCCGACATGGGGTTCACACCTGACATAACTGTCCATTTTGCACCCACTTACTGCTGTGCATATATATATATATATATATATATATATATATATATATATATATATATGTGTGTGTTATATTGATATGTGGGATGTTCTCTCACACATATCATGCAGCACTGTCGTTCAATAGTAGGGGACATGCATTTATATAAATATGTGTGTGTGTTTGTATATATATATATATATATATATATATATATATATATATATATATATATATATATATATATATATATGTGTGTGTGTGTGTTTGTAGATATATATGTGTGTCTGTGTGTGTGAAAATATATATATATGTATATATATATATGTGTGTGTGTGTATGTATGTGTGTGTGTGTGTGTGTGTGTGTGTGTGTCTGTATATCTGTAGACATACATGTGTATATATATATATATATATATATATATATATATATATATATATATATATATAAATATACACATATGTATACATATATGTACATATATGTATATGTGTATATATATATATATATATATATATATATATATATATATATATATATATATATATATATATATATATATATATACATATATATATATATATGGGGTGCATTCAAACATCAGGTCCACACTCTCTAACTCTCCTTTTTGCACAACTGTACTGTTCTGCCTTGCTACAACACAGACAGGTGTCACATGTGGACACAGCCTAACATTAGGGTGTATATATAGGGACAGAGTGCAGGTAAGTCTATTACACACCTATGGCATTTGTGCATGCTACATTACACATTAACATGACTGTCCTGCAAGTGGTGGGCTCTGAAACTCATGTATCCATCATAACAGCATTACTTCAACCACCAGCTATTGGCCACACTGATATACATGTCTTGCAGTACGCAACACACACTATGATGGTTTACATTTGGCATTCCATGCTGATCTGCACAGTCGACAGGTATGGTCCACTGCCCACAGGAACAGACACTATTGTGCATAGCAGTTGTTCAACTGGACATCATTACAACAACACCTGATGGCACATATAAATCATTCCACATCATCTATCCCATTATTATCGACCAAGTACTACATTTAATTACATGCATATATGCATCACATACCTGTTGTGGCATTGTCGTCTCTTCTGGATACAGTTTGCTGTGTCCCCTTAGTTAACCTGGCTGTAGGTTCAGTTTTTGAGCAACTTTATATTTACTGGAGGGATGGATGTTTGTTTGTTTTTTTTTCTTCCTCTCGCTCTCTCGCACTCTGTCTCTCTGTCTCTCTCCACTACATGAATTGAGCTTGAATAGATTGCAGCATGGATTCTGTAGATGATGCACATGATCAGGTGATGGCCTCTGCACCAATCAGTGTCCACCACTTTCTACCTGCATGCAACCTGCTGTGTAGTACTTCAAATTACCACTGTCATGGCAACCCACTACTACAAATTCCTAAATCATGTGGGTATGGTCCCATTACCTTTCCTGTATGGAGGACATCCTTCCTGTGTATGGACAGCAGTGTTGCAGACAGCAGGTAGCAATACCTCTTACAAGAGGACTTGCAGATACAGGCCAACTACATATTTGTATAAGGTTCCAAACCTACAGACAGTGTGAGTAGTGTTGTTATATGCATTGTATACCACTGGTGTTACAGGGTTTGTGTGTACATTCTAGTTTAGCATGGAATGCAGTCTGTCTGCATAGCTTTCAACTGTGGGCCTATCCACATGATGGCCAGAGGACTGGCTGTTATGTTTCGTCTTGTCTCAGATATATCACTGGCATTCTATCTGTTGAGGGATATCAGTACATGGCTACATCCATTTGTATTTCTGACTTCATATTCCTGACTAAGGGTATGTTGCAACCAATCCTTTAACACCAGCAACTGTCTCAGTGTATACCAACAATATTGCAGTTATGGCACTGCGTTCCAGTCTCTGTCTTCCACCTATATACCAAGCTTTGTCCATATGTCATGCAGTAAGAGGTTGTTAAGTAGTGGCTTATGATTATATTGTGCTGCCATTCCTGCCACTATTACACTGATTTTGTGGTCCCCACACATATTGTAGGGTAGAGTCCATATATATGTGGGCTACAGCTGGACAAAAAGTGTGTGCCCTTGTGCAGCCCAGAGGTCAGTGTATGTAACACTGTTAAATGCCCCTGTAAGTCATTCTGTGAGGGAGGGGTATGCAACATATATAACCTAGGCTGTTACAACATATGAGGGATATCAGTAGTAAGACACCTTAAGGTATATGGCTGTAAATGTTCATACATTTCACCTTGGGAACATTGCTGGGCTAGTGCTTACTGTCATACAGACCGTTCTGTTTGTCAATGTGATCTTTTAAGTTAAGCATTGTTATTTAACAGATAAATCTTCATTGTGACAACTTAATTCTTTTCCCCCTAGGGGTTGAGTACAGAGTGTAATTGGAGGCTGCAGAACTACATCTGCATTACTTGCTGTTGATTGATTGTTATGTTCTGGCCCAGTGTTTCTTTACTGTTGTACTACTTGAAGGCCTTGGCCTGGACAGCAACATATGCTATGCTTTTGGATCACTGTATAAAATGTTATGCTTGACAGTTGCATTACTCAGTTAGTATGTATTTCAAACACCTAACAGCTATATGGCAAGGCATATACAGCTGTAATGTTACACAAATAAACATTGCTTATGTATGAAAACCTGTGTGTGGTGTCATATCCTTTGACTTCTCTGTGGGTATATGTTTCATGCAATGTATCATTTGTATGAGAGAATCATACACTGTCCATTTTAAAAGGTGTCATGTGTAGGAATACTGACTGTTCAATATGCTGTGCACCCTCTAAATATGTATCTTTCTATACATATCTATACATAGTAATATAT
>NC_056746.1:540509366-540539366 GCF_019279795.1 Protopterus annectens
CTGAAATTTTATTTTTTCCCTTGGTCCCTCTCCTTTTACCCTTTTTATACTCTACTCCACAGCCCTCTCCAAGAGTTCTACTCATAAATACTATCTATTACAAGTTGCCAACTTCTTCCCTTGTAGACATCTTCTTTCATTCTTTCTTAATGTGTCTATTAGAAAAGTTAATTGTGCTCTTGGAGAGGGCAGGGGGTACAGTTTCTAGCTACTTCAATAATATTACTTCTACTGCATGATCCCTGGCTTGTAAGTATGGTGCAACCTCCCTTTTTCCATAAAAACAGGTCTTTAGTCAGGTTCATCCATTCCCCACAATTTCCTCATTTCAGTATCCCTCTTAAACTGACAGTTTACTACTGTCCCAGAGTATGTGTTCTTATGTGATGTTTTCCACTTTTTGGTGCCTCCTACAGTCTATGCTTGTGCCAGAAAACATTTTGGCCAACCTTACTGACATATGAAAGAATTTATGCTGAAATTTCCACCAAAATATCCTAAGATTCTTTACTTTAATTGCACTTTTGGGTATCTCCAAGATTTTCTTCTGAAGTATATCTGGCAATTCATTGTTTAGTGCACTTTCTCACATGATTATCTTCTCATTTAAACACACTAATCCTCTAGCTGTTTGATTAACTTTTACCCATTTGATGACTGCATTATCTCTGATTTCCTTTTTATCTCACATTTTAGGATACTACCTTCTGAGGTTTATTACTTCCAGCAGATTCACATCCAGTGAGGTTTTTTAAATATTAATCTTATGGCATGAACTTTGGTCAAAGTTTTCCAGCACTTCCCAAAACTTGGGCAAATACTGTTTTGGTTTAGACATAGTAATCACAACATCATCTGCAAATATAGTTTCATATCAAACTTCCCCCTTTTTATGCCCTGTTATGTCAGAAATATGAATATACTCTTCTCATGGCTATAGGTACATGGCAAACATAATTAGGGGACAGCCTTGTCTGGTCCCCCAAATTATTCTGAATTCTCTAGATAAAGTAGCTTTCACTTTAACTTGCACCTGTGAACCATGTAGATTTCTTTAAGCAGTTCTATCCAGACTCATGGAAAGTTCGTCTCCTCCAGCACTCAAATAAATATTCCAATTCAACCTAATCAAAGACCTTTTCAGCATCCAAGCATATCAGACCCCACAGTCATTTTTTTTACCTATTTGCATGTTGCAATATCATTAAACTATGAATCACATTATTTAACATTTATCTACCTCCCATAAACCCTGTCTGGTTGGTGTCAATGAACTTTAGTATTATTTTATGCAATCTGCTTCCCATTATCATCATAAATAATTTATAATCATGATCTAAAACTATAACTGGATACTAGGAGTGAATTAATTTGTGATCTCTTCCGTCTTCTGGTATAGGGGAAATAAATCACTGCTCTTCTAAATGAGTCTTGAATTTTCTTAGTCTATAAATAGTGTTAAATAGTTCCTGCCCCATATTGGAATCATATTATCCCCCATTGCATTCCAGGCTACTATGGGGAAGCCATCTGTGTCAGGTGATTTTTCTGATTTTATTTGCCAAGAGCTTGTCTAATATCTAGATCAGTGATTTGTTGCAGAACCCCCTGTGCTTCCTCTCCATCAGTTTCTTCAACTTTAACTTCTCCAAAAGCTGCCTGACTCAGTCTTGTATCCCACTTTTCCCCAATTCTGCTCAGTATAGTGAATATCTGAAAATTTTCAGTTAATTGTGTTACTTCTTGCCCTGACTGCAGTTGTATCAAGGAACAGACTGCTCTTGGTCATATCATCTAAGCCTCACTGCCAAAGCTCTAATGCTTCTTGGGGTATTTGAAAAATGAATCCCATGCACCAAATCTCAACTAAATTGATTTATATAATCTCTCCTATCTTGCACATTTTGCTTCAGTAATCATAATTCCTTCCCTTCTTCCTTGGTTATGCCCCTCTCCTTAACCTGCAAATCTCTAATTCTGTCATATCTTTGCTCTGTTGTGATTTTCTCTTCCATTCTTGTCTGCCTCTCATTAATTTGTATTTTCTCCCTGTTTCACTTTTGCAATCATTCCTTCCTTTTGTTGTCATACCTTCACATTTTCCTAAATGGTCTTTTAACATTTTTGAGACTCACTCTGTGTAGTGCCCCTCTTCCAGTTTATATTGGGGAAAATCCGATGTCTATTTCCTGTGGGTTCATTTGCACAATTGCAATTACATGTTTAAAAATGAATGATCTGAAAAAAAAAATAATGGGCTGACCTCTACTATTTGTACTTTATTTATATGTTCACTAGAGATGTATCATTTATCAGTTTGGGACTGGCAATCATGTTTGTTGGAATAATATATAAAACCCAGTAGACCTCTCTCTCTCTTATCCCCTCCTGCCAGATATCCACTATTCCTGTTTTTTGTATTATGTCACGTTTTTCTGCTCTAGTTAATTTATATCTTTGCTACCCCATTGTACTTCTTTCCTGCTATGGATTTGAATCAACATTCTATAATCTCTGGAATTTCTTCATAAAATATCAATATGTCTTCTATAATTTCCCCTCATTTCCTTATAGCCAGATCTAGTTGCATATTACAAAGTAATAATAAGTTTGGGCTTTCATATAGTCCTTTATTCCTGGGTCTACTTCACGTTGTCGAAGGCCGACAATATCGAAGCTGATATTGTTGCACCAGATTAGCGAAAGCAAAAAACATTGAATGTTTAAATGGAAATCTCTGTAAGGGGAGATTTCCATTTAGTTCAATGTAGTGCGTTCTCGGAGTTGGGATATTTAAGTAGGGGGTGTGGGGGGCACAGGGAGGCTTGCCCTCCACTTGCAAAGGTAAGTTTTTATTTATTTTTGTTTTTAGGCATTTTTTTTTAACTTTCGACATTTCAGAATTCGATGAGATACGGTGTCGACCATTCAGATTCGATATTCTGGAACTTCGATAAGATAATATAGACTCTTTATTCCTACCTATCTGATGTTCTTATCTTCAAGAGTCCCTACAATTCTGTACAGAATTTGCTTTGTTATAAAAAAACTACTACTCTCCATCTAGCTCATTTAAACTCTGAGTCTACGATTAAGTCATAACCTTTCCTTCCCAGTTTTAAATGATCCTCATGGGACAGATGTCTTCATAAATGCAACAATGTTTGCATCTTCCTTCTCACTATTCACATAATCCTCTCTCTTTAAACAAGGTTTATTAACCCATTCATGTTCCATTGTACTATTCCCAGGTCTCTCCATCCTGTTTTAAATATAAAACTCTCCTTCTGTTTCTATTACGATTGTATCCATTTTTATTGGAGACTGCTTGACAGTTTTACTTTTGCTTTCAGCTTGTGTTGGCTCCTCTGCCAGTACCAATGACTGTACTTCACTTGTACATCTGTGTCATCCTTATCCTTTTATGACCATACTGTTTCCTCCTGAATACAATCCCAGGATTTGATACTTCTTGAATAGGAGAAATAATTTGTCAGTTGTGTTGCAAAATTCTTTTACATCAGCAGAGGTCATTACATGGGCTTCATTTTCTGCTTGTCTCTCTGCCTGCTATCATTGATTGCTTGTTGCATGCTGTTCTCTTCCAGCCAACACATTGTCTCTTTTGGTTCTTCTATTAATCTTACACTTCTGGTAAGAAAAAGCTTGCAGATGGCAAGGTATTTAACCCTCATCTTCACATTTTTTTCTAGCTAGTCTAATTGTTGGTATAAAAGGTTGTAAAAATTGTTGGTTGAAGGTCCCAACCCCCTCCCATCTCCCCTCCATTTGCTGCCTAGTGTATTGTTCTAGCCAAATTTGGTCTTTACCTGTTGCTATACATTCTCTTCTCACCCCCCCTCCCTCTATAACATCACTTAACTTTTAAATATACCGTCTCCCCTACGACGCCATCTTTACTCACCTACTTAGCCCTAAGGTGCAATGTGTTCCCTGCGGTGGAGTAAATAGGGTTTGTAGGTAAGCTTTCTTTATTTATTGCTTATTTGAGTCATACCACTGTTAAAAAGGTCAAAGAAGAATAACTAAATGTGTGCGGCCAAGGTTTAAAACGACTGGTATGAGAAACTTGTGTAGTGGTTTTTATCCCTAGCCATTTTTAGCAATATTACAAAGCGTTTCTGCACGTGGAATGCATGTGGGAATGAAACTGCTGCTAGGATACTTAATGACACCGCTAGTATGCTTAGATGTTCTTTTTCACGTATATTTAAACTGATAGTGTGTTTACTGTGTAGCCTTTTTCGCTAACCTGTTAGAGTGGTTTTAGGAGCTTTGTAGTAGATTGTTTATACTGTGTAAACTGTTCAGCTCCTGTGGCACACTAACAATGCTGTCGTATCTCAGCATTCTGGCGTTGCTAAAGACCAGCTATGACTGTTATTGTTGCTGCATAGAGCTAAGTGATCTGTATTTTACTACTGAATAGTCTAAGAGAGCTGTATTATTTGTCGCATTCTATAACTTTAAACAATACAGCAAACATAGCATCTTCTGCTTATGCACCTTATATTAATTAGCCTAATTAGCTTACTTCCATCCACTGATTGAACAGGGTTGAGTACAAAAATGAGGGAATTATTTGGAGTCTTCCTTTTTTAAAAAATAAGGGGATTACATAATTATTTGAACCATATTGTTCCTGTGCTATTTTTTTCCCATGTGTCTTGCTTGATTGTTGTACCTAGTCTCATTATGTTTGCTGTAACTTCAATAGTTGGACTGAAGGGGGTGTGGCCAAGGATGAACACAGGATAGCAGCAGATTTCTTCAGTTCCACCAATTTCATTACACTGACAGGAATTAATTACTTAAAAAATTATTTTTTGAAGTAATTTTCTTTCTAAATATGTTTGTTTTATATAGTTCTTGAACTATATCTAAAAAAGAAAGGAAATTTTAACAATATTCCTGTCAGAAATCACTTTGGAAATTTTCCTGTCAATTTATCAGTCTGAAATGAGTTCCGGTAAGACAAATTCTCAAGACTCCAGCATCAAGAAAGAACTTCAGTCTCTGATAACTATAATCCAGCAACTTACTGCTAAAATGGATAAAATGGATACCAAAATAGATACCTTCATAGAAAAAACTACAAAACAAATAGACTTGTTACATATAGACCTGCAACAACAGAAGATCCAGATGACAGGCATAGAAGAAGCTGTGAATGACATGGAAAATAGAATCCAAGAAGAGGAAATCAACATTGAGTTGCTGCTGAAACAAAATACACATTTACAAACAAATCTGGATGACCTGGAAAATAGATCTAGGCGCAATAACATTAGGATTTTTGGACTGCCAGAAAATATTGAAGGTAACAATATTACTTCTTTTTTAACAACATGGCTCCCTAAAACTTTAGACTTACCAGAAGCATTCTCTTTTGGTATCGAAAGAGCACATAGATCTATAGCTAATACTAACTCTAACAAAAACTATCCTAGATCAGTTATAGTTAGATTTCTATCATCTTTTGATAAAGAGATGGTTCTTAAATCTGCTTGGGCTAAAGCTCCTGTTAAGATTAATGAGACAACTGTGCATTTTGACAATGACTATTCTTCCTTGGTAATAGCTAAAAGAAAAGTTTTTCTGCCACTAATAAGGGAGCTTAAAAAGCACAGTTTAAAACATACCTTTGTTTCCTGCCAAGCTAAAAATCTTCCTTCCTGATGGTCCTAAAATTTTTGATGACTTAGACTCTGCTTTACTGTTTATCAAAAAATAAGATTTTGGATAAAATAGAGGAAATGGAATGGGCTAGTCCTTCATTAAAGAGACTGGCAACTGAAACTTCGTGGAAGACTTCAGAGAAGAAGAAGAGACTAAAAAACAAATGATTTGTTCTATGTTTTTTTTCTTTTTTTCTCTCATCATTTTACTTCATTATTAATCTTTTTAAATATAGTTCCTGCATTTCCAGAAAGCCACAAATGTTCTGAAAAAAGATTTAATCAAAGTTATTCTCTGTGTGCAAAGAAATGTTTTGTTTCATAACCAGTCAAACTATCTGAGGAACTAATAACAAGCTATTATTCAATTTGTTTCTCTTTCTGAAAAAGAGAAGTAAGGTCAGTAATTTGATACATTTTTTTTTCTTTTTTTTCTCCTTTTCTTCTTTTCTTTGTTTAAACAATGACATTCTATTTAGATTATGTAGTGGGTAAAGGGTGGGGGAGGTCAGAGAGATAAGAGTAATGAAAATATGATTAATAGAATAATAACATATTTATTCCTTGTAAAAAGTTTATATGTTCTTCAAATGCTATTCCTAATTATACTTTCTTGATTATACTGCTTATGCTTGTTTGTAAATAATCTGTCATGATTTAACTAATAATAATTAGAACTAAATAATAGTAAATAATATGTTTTATTTTTAACTCTATTAATATAAACAGTAAGTAATATTCCATTGTATATACTTCTTATAGATTTCTCTTACATTTTTATTACTTCTGCCTTACACTCTTTTATTTTCTACTCTCTTTTTCTTTTCTTTATTCTTTCTCTTTATTTTTTTTTTCATATTAATATATAGAAATGCTTTTGATCATATAGACACAGTAAATAATAAGATTTGCATAAAAATTGAGTTGGGACAAAAATATTGAGTTTTATTACTTATTAATAACTTTGGGCTTAATTTCACTTACATAGAGGCTGTAATAACCTGTAAAATACATTGTGAAGGTTTTGTCATATTTAGATGCATTTACACTGCTAAATTAATGTTTGTCACTAGGTTTTAACAAGTTTCCCACCAAAATGTTAAGGGAGACAATCTGGGATGTGGGCTACCTCATGAACAGTGTCCTCGAGTTGTTTTAAAAGCTTCAACTCTCAGAATTCTCACAGAGAAGCTGAAAGCAATCAATCTGACCTTTGACCCAGATATCACACTGACACATTGCAGATTCAGGAAGAACACTCTACCAGGAAGTAGAACTGATGCAAATGCGACTATGTGAAGGAAAATGAACTCTTTAACATCTAAATGTGAGTTATTTTATATAATTACTTAAATATCTATGTTATAATTCATAAAATATGTCAGTTATAATGATTTTAAATTATGCAGTTTCTTGTAGTAAGTAAATGTCTTATTTTAGAAGGCATAGAAAATGAAACATTTATTCAAGTGTTTTTGAAAATCTACTTGACTGCAGCATACTAATCTGTGTTAAAACTTATGTTCCAAACATATACATTACTATAACTCATTTAATTCATCTGATTGACAAGCATAAATAACTTTATAACTCTATTCTGGAAGAAATTGTCATGTGATATATTTTAAAGCAGTAGTATAGACATACAAAATACAGATGGCTTTTTTTACAATAATGCAAGTGTTTCTGAGAATTTGCATAACTATGCAGTATGATTTATAACAATTTCTATAAATATAATATTTTATTCTATTGACAATAATGAGTATGAGTAAAATGCTCATATACAAGCAATTCAAGGTTTTTTTGGAAGCTGTTGACTTCATTTACATGACAGAAAATAGATGCATCTTAATATATGTAATGTCTGAACCATATTAGCCAAAGTTTTTGATTTAAATGAATGTTAGAACTTATTTTTACATACTTTGAATAAATTAATATATAAATATGCCTTCCTTTTTTTTTTTTTCTCTCTCTCTTTCACTCTCTCCCCCTCTTTCACGTCTTTTATTTCTCTCTCTCCTCTCGGTTCCTAATATCAAGATTATTTGAATGCTATTTGAATACAAGTGTATTATATTACATAGATGTATATAGTAGTATGAATAGTTTTAAAAAAAAAAGTTTATTTTAGTTTATATGATGCTGTTTTACCAAATGTGTAGTCTTGTCTTGTTAGATAATTGAATTGAAAGCTGTTAATTTAAGTTAAATATAACCAGTATTAAATTGATAAGGTGGTAGCTGAGGTACTGCTGCTTAGGGTAGGGGTTAACTTGAGTGGTAAATACTACTCTAAGTTGGAGTTTTTAACTCCAGGCTGGATGCAAGGTTTAATCCTTACATTATTTTCACTTGTTCATTGTTATATGTATATAGTTTTGACATCCACAATATATTTTGTACACTCATTGTCACTACAAACAAAATTGAATCCTATACAAAATCCCATAAGAGATTCAATAAATACAGCTATATTTAAAGGTACACCTAAAGGAGGAGATGTAACATTACTTATGTTGTTATTTGTTATTTTGATCATAAGATTCTTAAGTTTTAAAAATGCCAAATGACATCTTTAAAAGGAATTTCTTTAAACATTAATGGATTGAATAATCCATGTAAAAGGGCAAGCCTAATAAGATACATTAATTTACATAAGGCCAACTTAGTCTTCCTGCAAGAAACCCATCTCTTGAAAAAAAGATATTGATAAACTAGCCACAAACAAATATACAGTATTGGTTAGTTCAGACCACACTCAGAAAAAAAGAGGAGTGGCTATTTTATGGAATAAAAGTATGCCCATTCCTAAAACCATTAAGTCTTATCAGGATGACAAAGGAATGTTTTGTATGGTTACAATACAAATTAATGGGAAGACTTACACTTTAATTAATGTATATTGGATACCTGGAATTGGTATTCATACAGTGAAACATCATCTTGATAAGATCATATCATTCTCTATAGGAGATATTATTTTAGCTGGTGACTTTAATTGTATACTACATGAAAGTGATACTACCACTATAGGAAAAAGAAGAATTACATCTAATGCAAAACATTTAAATGATTTTGCTAATTCTTATCATTTGAATGATATTAATAATCAGATAGATTCAAAATCATTACCATACACCTTTTTTTCTAACAGATACAAAACTTATTCAAAAATAGATAGGGTCTTTATTTCTAACCAGATGATAACAGATTTAATTAATTCCAAAATCATTTCATGTCCTATATCTGATCATAATTCAATTGTTTTTGAATTCATGATAAAAAATACTCATAATGTTCAGATCAAAAGGATACCAGCATACTTAACTCAACTAAAAGACTATAAAGAATATATACTTTCAGAAGTAAAACATTTTTAGACATAAATAATACTCCTGAAGTCTCCATTGTCTATGTTTGGGATGCCTTAAAATCATATCTATATGGACAAAGTATCAGATGGTATAATAATAAAAGGAAATCTTGGGATAAGGAATTGTTAGATATTCAAAGTAAATTAGACTCTTATAAACATAATAATAAAGAAAATATTATGGACAAGAAAGTTATTGAAGAAATAAACAAACTAAATGAGAAATACAAAGAAATTTTAACTCATAAAGTTAAAATAACTTTAGAGAAATACAAGTTTTTGTCTTATTCAATAAGCCCCAAATACTTACATAGACTTAAAAATAAAACAAAAAGGTTGAATAAACAAAACCATATCAAAGAAATCTTTCTCTAAGGAAAAAGAAGAATGTTTCTAGTATACCAGAAATACTAGATGAATTTAGAAATCACTTTCACAAAATTAACCATAATAACATTAACATGGAACCTAAAGGTAAAATAAAGGAGTTTATAACCACAAACATGAATAAAAAGCTTAATAAACAACAGATTAAACGATTGGACAAAAGTATTTCATATACAGATATTATTACACAAATAAATAAGCTTAAATCAAACAAAGCACCGGGTAATGATGGTATTATACCAGAGATATATAAAATCATTTCTAAAAGTACATATTCATTAATACATAAGGTTTTTATTTTGGCCCAAACTGAGTTAATAACCCCCCCCCCCATCTTGGCAATATACATTTATTTCGCCAATTTTAAAACCTAATAAAGATCCAACTAGATGTACTTCATATCGGCCCATCTCATTACTTAATGTTGATTATAAAATGTTTATGAGTATTTTTGCTGATAGATTGAAGACAATCATCCCTGGCATTATAGATATAGATCAGACAGGCTTCATTGTAAATATAAATACTTTTGATAATATAAGAAGAACTTTAACATTAATTGATTTTGCAAATAGGAAAAGAAAGATTTAACACTTATTAGTCTTGATATAAGTTCAGCATTTGATTCAGTAAGTTGGGACTATCTGTTTACCTTACTGAAGTGCACAAACTTCTCAGATGCATTTGTAAATCTAATTGAGCATTTATACAAAGGAACATTGGCTTATATTAAGGTAGGAACATATGTTTCACAAAAATACCCATTTTTAAAGGTACAAAACAAGGATGTCCACTTTCTCCACTATTATTCACTTTAGTAATGGAGCCTTGGGCTAATTTAATCAGAAACAGTACTGACATAGAGGGTTTTGAAATAGATGAAAATACAACATCCAAAATTCAACTTTTTGCAGATGATGTTCTAATTACATCAGCAGGATCTAATTCTTCTATGCAGTCTCTATTTGATAAAATGATGAATTTTAAAAGTATTTCTGGTTTAATATTCAATGAAGAAAAAAATAAATACTACCTATATATATACACGAAAAAATATTCTCATTAGTGATTTTACTAAATATGTACCCAATTCAGGTCAGATAACTTATTTAGGTATAATACTATCTAAAGATATTAAATCTATTATATTTAATAATTATAATACCTGTTTTCTTAATATACAAAACCTTTTAATACCTGGAATAATATGTTTTTTACTATGGAGGAGAGACTTACAATTATTAAAATGATAATATTCCCTAAGATTTTATACTTAATACAATCAATAATACTTCCACCTACAAAAATAATTATCAAGAAACTGAATACACTAATGTTAAATTTCCTATGGGCACCTAATAGACCTAGGATTGCATTAAAGAAACATACTAATAGCTGGTCTCAAGGGGGTATTTCTTTTCCAGACTTTAATTTATATACTGTCTCTTCTATTGTAAAAGTTATTACTTTATTAATAGATCAGTCATATGTTGCAAAATGGAAAGATTATTGGGAGCTAATTAGTATGCACTTCATGAAAATCTCCTTAACACATAAACATATGATTGTAAATAACTCCATGTTATGGTTACTAAAGGAATTTTGTACTTCACCTATTACACCTAAACATATGGTTTGTTACCCATTAAATATTATTATTAGCTATCGTAACTTTATATTCATGCACCCTAAGTATAGGGAATAGAATTTTATTATATTCCCTATAATGTATACTCAGGGTATGCTTTTGTCATCTACTTCTGAAGGAACTCATTTAGCTATAGATAATGATCTAAAGTACTGGTATCAGTTGATATCTGATAATAATGTTAAAAATCTAGATTTCTTAAAACAAGAATTTGATCTAAGAGAAACTTGCTGGTTAGAGGTTCAGACCTTTAGACAACATCTCATTAATAAAATAGATCTAATGTCTATAACAGTTAAAGAATCTATTCCAACACTTATTGATTACTTGATATTAAATTTACAACATAAAGTTTCTGATAAAGGTAAACTTTCATACATACGTAAAATTATCAGACAAGAAACTTTTTACAGTGTAGATTCATACTGGAATTATTTCACTTCTATTAATGGGGACCCACCAAATCAACAAGATAAACAATATATATTGGAATCTGCCTATAGAACTATGTCTTCCATTGTCTGGAGACTTTATACATGGAAATTTTTACATAGATCTTTTTATACACCTTTGATGATGAATAAAATAAATAATAAAGATAATCTATGTAAGAGATGTAATGTAGAAATTAATGCTGACTGGGCTCATATGTTTTATGACTGTATAAAATTGAAAGAATACTGGAAGTCAATTAATGAATTTTTGCAGGCTCTTTTTACAGATAATTTCATTATTTCTAAATCTCTTATATTATTCAACACACCTGTACCTCAAAGTGTTAAAAAGGTTAAGCTTCCCTTGTTTTGGTCTATTCTAGCAGTGGCTAGGAAAATAATAACCAGAAAATGGATTTCAGATACACCTCCTTCGTTCAATGAATTTAAAAATGTTATGAATATAGTGTGCCATATGGAAATAAACACAATTAGGTCAAGAACAACTAGAAAAACATCTTATTATATTGTATGGGATAATTTACAAAATTTGTTAAAAAAATCCTAATTTCAATAGCATGGTATTTTAGTTTAATTAATTGATCTGATTGTAGTGGATGTCTTTGTAAATACTTTAGTTGTTTTGTTGAATGTTATAATCATATCTATTTTTAATTACTTGTATAAAATTGTTATGATATTTCTCTTGTATGTTAAAACAATAAACCTGTTTTGAAAAAAAATAGTTGGACTGAACATGCCATGTTAAATTGCACCTCTGTATAGCACTGCATTTCTCATGTTCTAATATTATAACAGTGTTCTTTGCTCCCTATATTAATTTACTGTTAATACGGAGCTGTGCTGCTATATTTTCTACTGATAATTAGCATTTGGGCACTCCCATATGCATCAATATATCTTCTAGCCATAGAACTTTAGAATCTGAGCCTAGAATTCTGTCATTTACAGTTGGGTCACACTGATTATAGCCTGTAATATCATACCTATATACTTGTGCTTTACCGATGGTTATCATTGATTAGAGTCATATTAATACTGGCTGTTATGACTGTACTAGTATGCTAGTATATTCTTTACTCTGTTGCAATTAATATCCAATAAGCTTGTGTAACTGTGTGTTTATTCTCTCTGTGTGTCTTATCACTGTCTTTCTTCTTCCTTTATATTCCCAGCTGCCCAACCTGGTTTGCCAGTAGTAATGAGGACTTGCCCTGCCTGCTGAATAACAACATTTTCCACATCATACTGCGGTCTCCCCATACTAAGGATCTGAACCCATCCTTCCCTCTGCAACAGTCTCCCCAAGGGAACAAACTAAATAAGTGAAAGTATGTACTTTATATCACTGTCTGTAGACATATAGTGTGTTATATCCTAGGTTGTAAATTTACTCTCACCAGCCAGGACAGTCAGCAACCAATACTATCTCTTCCTATACCTTGTCTCCCTTCTCCTACTTACACTACTGGTCATTAACTCGTATCCTATCCAACCTGAATATTAAACTTACTGCCCTCCATTCTTTCTCTCACTATACATTACCACTGCTATTCAGCCTTTTGTCCACTAGAAGGCAACATTTTCCTTAGACATTCATACTGGCTCTAAACTTAACTTACAGGCTCTCCGATTCCCATATCCTGTAGGAGCTTATAATCCCACTCTATCCCCCTTTCTTCTTACATTCCTCACTGCCTGTCCTCTCAGTATATTCTAACTACTATCAAAGCTTTGTGTCATCTCACCCTCCCCACCTATACTTACCTTAGCTTACTGCTCCTCTGATTGTTCTCCCAGGGTGCACTTCTCTGTGGCTCATCCCACTCTGTTCACTCTGTGGGCTCACTCCACTCCCCTACCCTGCCCCCAAATCTCACCCGCCCCAGTGACCCTAAACTTATACACAGATTGCCACACCCCTGTACATTAACACCAACCTCTAACTCCTCTCCCTTAAAGTGCTATCAGTCATCTTCCCTTATCCATTATCTTATCACTCTATCTACAAGCATCCCTGCATTCTATCTCCTATGTCTCCACTAATGGCCCTAACATACCACAAACCATTACCTTTATTAGTACTCCTAACTATACTAATTATACCCTATCTACTTACTCTCTATGAACACCATACATATCTAGGACTTCACACCCACAACAGGCAAACCTCTATTCCTACACTTAGCCTACCTCACAGTCTTAACAACTCTTCTTGCCCAGAAAAGTATTTGTCAGCCAAGTTTCATAGAATCATTCACATCTCTCATTATAACCCAATAGCTAGAAAAAACAAAAACCTAATTTTTAAACTTTTACAACTCACCCTAAAAGTGCAGGTCCACTCCCTTTTAGATGGTGATATACACCCAAACCCTGGTCCTACCACAAGCACAGTTACACAGCCTGATACACCAACTCTTACTAACACACACCTGCTTACCAGGCCCCCCAACTCTCTCCTGATAGCTCATCTTAACAATTATAGCATCAATAATAAAGTCGCTCACCTGCATGCCCTTATAGATGTACATTCTTTTGACATCCTCTGTCTGTCTGAAACATGGCTTAATCCATCAATACAAGACAGTATAGTTCTACCCCCTGGCTACAATATCTTGAGACTTGACCGTAATACTAAGAAAGGTGGAGGCATAGCCATACTTTATAAGAATGGATTACAAGTTACCTCGCTAGACCCCAAACCTTCACTTTCCAACAATGCAGAGATTCTTCTATCTATGATTCAGCTTAACAAATGTAAAGCCATATATATAATCTGTGTCTATCTTCCCCCAGGCAATAACATCAACACATTAGAGGCTATCCTCAGCTGGCTCTCAAGCAACTACCCCCACAAAACCATAATACTTGGAGACTTTAACATAAACTGGAACTCCTGTATATCTGAGCAGCCTTCTACTCATATCAACCTATATGGTTTTACCCAAACTATAACATCCCCTACCCTTACTAATAAACTTAACAGCAAAACAAGTACCCTTGACTGGATACTCACTAATGCTCCCCAACAAAATTATAAAACAGGCACCCTCCCAGAGGACATAAGTGACCACTTACTTATCTCTCTAATCAGATATAAAACTGAATTCCCAAACTCAACCATCTGCAGAACTATTCGTACTAACAAAAATTTTAACCCTGCTTACTTTCAAACTAAACTAAGCGCCTGTGACTGGTCACCCCTGAAACACCTCCCGCTAGATGATGCAGTTAAATACTTTAATTCGAAATTCCTTTCCATTCTAGATTGCCATGCCCCATTATGCAAAGTTAGATTCAGAACTAAACCAGCACCATGGCTCACTAAAAATACCAAACAAAAAATCCTCCAAAGAAATAAACTATGGGCCAAATGGCATTCAACAAAAAGCCCCTCAGATCACTTACAATTCAGACAGCTAAGAAACGAAACAAAAAAAGCCATATTGTCCGATAAAAGAGACTATTACTGCCAGTTTCAACAAACCCACCAAAATAACCTCAAAAATTCTGGTTAGGCATCAATAACCTCCAACACCCCGGACATTCATGTACTCCTACTCCCTCTGGCTCTGTTCACAACAATCCCATCCAAATTGCCAACTCATTTAACACATTTTTCACTGAAACAATCCAATCCCTAGCTAACCAGCTGTCCCCTAGCACCTCATGCTCTACCACAACCTCTACCAATAATCCTCCTCTATTTCATTTTCAGCCAGTGCTCACATCGCTCATCTGTAACCTCATCCAGAAACTTAAACCCACCACACTCTCTGCAGATCTACTTCCTGCAGAATACCTGCAAAAAGCTGGTAAAGTCATAGTCTACCCCATATCCATCCTCATTAACAGAACTATTTCTGAATGAATTATCCCCTTAACCTGGAAGGTCTCTCACATCATCCCCCTGCACAAAGGTGGTAACTCCAAGGAGTTCTCCAACTACAGGCCCATAGCCATACTATCTCCTTTGGCAAAAATAATGGAGACATGCATTAATTTACAACTGTTAACCTACTTACTTGAAAACAATTTACTAGCTACCTGTCAACATGGCTTTAGACCATTTCATAGCAACACCTCTGCTCTCTTATCCTTCACTAACTGCATTAATAGTAATCATAATAATGACACTCTATCCTCAGCCCTTTTTATCAACCTGTCTAAAGCATTTGACATGGTTAACCACCACCTCCTCATAGACACACTCAAAAACTTGTTATTGTATGCCCTTACTATACAATGGTTCCAGTCATACCTAGATAATAGGCAACAGGCTGTGCTATGGGATAATACTTTATCTTCCTAACTCCCAGTTACCCTAGGTGTTCCTCAAGGATCCATATTGGGTCCTTTGCTCTTCTCCAGCTTTACAAATGACCTCCATTCTGTAATTCCACAAGCTGGCTGTATCCAATACGCAGATGACTCCACACTTATATGCTCTGCTACTTCCCAATCAGAACTTCAGTCACTGACCCAAAAGACCTTTAGCACAGTCAAAAATTGGCTCCTACATAGGTGTCTTATCTTAAACCCCCAAAAAACTAAAATGCTATTATTCACCTCCACTCGCAGAACCTCCCCACTTAACTTTACTGTCACTTCAAATAATGGAACTATAATATCTCCTGAGCCAACCACCAAACTACTCAGAGTAGTAATAGATAATAACTTGTCTTTTGAGCCTCACATTAATAACACATTAAAAATAGTGACTATGAAACTAGGTTCCCTGTACAGGATCAAACCCTTTCTAACTCCTCTAGCCAGGGTCACCATTGCTCGCACCCACCTTCTCTCTACCCTGCTCTATGCCTCCCCTATCTATACCAAAATATGCAGAAGTAATATGAGCAAACTGTCATCCTCCTACAACAATATTGCCAGATTTGCAGCTGAGTCCTCCTATAGAACTCATCACTATATCAACCTGAATCAACTTGGATAGTTAGACTTGCCATATCTAATACTTTATAAACAACTAATAGTAGCCCACAAGATCCTGTATCTACCTCAAAATACACCCATACTTACATCCCTAGTCACCCCCTATAACAATCTTAAAACCTTACACTCATCTAACAAACTACTTGTACAAATATCTAAATCCAACAATTCAGCTGTGACATCCTGTTCTCCAATACAGTAGGAAAAACCTGGAACAGCCTCCCAAGTCAACTAACCTCACTATCTTCAGTTAACCTATTTAAAAGCAAGCTCAAACCCTACCTCAAATCACACTGGCTATGCCCCTGTGATAACCCAGACTAACCACCATACCCTTTTCTAGATTCCCTTGATTGCTAGCCTCTTATGAACATTATCTTGTGCTTACTTACTGATAATAGTGTGCTAGATCATTCTGAGGATTATTCCTCATGTAAATATGTATATACAATTGAATATGACTAACCATTTTCATATAACACCAGCACTCTTGTGAGTCTGAACATTATAATGGTATCCTTGTACTTTGCTTTTGAATACTCTATCCACTTAACACTAGCATTTTTCTTTTGATATTTTTGTGTGACTTTAGAATCTATAGTATCTCTTAGATATAATTTGCATTATTAATACAAACTACTGTTGCATCTAGGTTTATTTGCATCAGTTTTTTCCCTATTGGAATACAGAATATAAAATCCTAGATATGTAATATGTTATAAAGCTTTGTAATGTACCTATTTCTATTGTAAATATAATTGTTTTGGCCTATTTTTGTTGTTTGTGGAGCTTTCCTCCCCCAGCCTCCACTGAAAATGGACATATATCCAGCTGGACTAGCCCGGTTAACAAATGTAAAATAAAATAAAAATAAATAAAATAAAATAAAAAGCTGGCTGCCCTCTTCTGGGGAGGAATACTGGCCAAAAAAGATTCTTGATGAGTTGCACATCTATTTACCTCCTAGCTTTTACAGAAAAGTTAACATTTTCTATTTCAGTTTATAAGTTTCAGAATGTACTGTTATTTGCGGATGTCAAAACCCATGGTGTCTTGTGAGTTCTTTCATTTGCTATACCATCAATGGCATGCCTGGGTTGTGTTACAAATTTCTCACCATCTCTTTCTACTCCAGACCCTCTGGCACTCCACTCATCTGGACATTTTATGTCATAGACCTATCCTGTTGATCTTTTAATATTTCTTCCATGAGATCTAATCTTGCCTCTGCCACTTCTGCCCTTAAGTATAACTGCTCTGTTTCTTGAATTCTATCCTGTATCACATCTGCATGATTGTTTAGCACTGCCTCCATCTCCTTAGAGTGAGACAATGTTTCCATAATGAATTTTTCAAGTGTAGTGTTCATTAGGCTCCTCCAGATCTCCAATCACAATGGCCTGCCCATCAAACCCTGACTGGAAATCTCAAGTCTATTTTGTAATGCTTTTTTCTTCTGTATTCTTCTTTATTATTTTTAGTTTACATGGAAAAGTCTCTTCAGATTGGTTATACTTAATTTTAACTTCTTAATCAGTGGACTCAGGTTCTAGTAAATCTGTTGGCATCTCAATTAAATATATGGTTAAACCTGCTGGGGACTATATCATTTAATTGAAGTGACTACCCCTCTGAAATCTATTCATCAAACTTAATCCATCAAATGCTAATTCCATTGAGCATTAACTTAAGTGAATTCCTTCTGAGGGGAAAAAACTTGTTGGTCATCATCGGGAATTTGCCCCTTTCCCCACTGTAGTGCGATCTCAGAGTTAGTACATTTAGTTAGGGGGTGTGTGGGCTAGCTACCCACATTGGTGAGTTTTAAATAATGTTGTTTTTGTGATGGTTGCTAGGTTGGCCGAATGTTTTTTTTTTCATTGGGAAGAAATTCACTAAAATGAGCGCTTGATGGATTAAGGTCAATGAACAGGTGTTTGATGGGTAGTTGCTTCAATGAAGTGATATAGACCAAACCTGCTGACAATGTAAGAGCTGCAGCTGTCTATGGAATCATACCTGAAGTACCTCTCACTTTCTTTTTCATGTACCCTTTCTTCCTTCAGCACCAGACATTGAAACCCAAAAATGGCCAGATGATTTAAATTTCCCTCAAAATGATCCACAGTTTCTATTAACATGGCCTTACTACCACATTGCCAATATCTTCTTTTTTATGATTTCCTAAATATAATGTTTTTCATTTGCACCATAAAAGCATGCCTTAGTTTGACCCCAGTACCTAACACTTGCCCTTTTCCCGTTCACTATTATATTATTTGAATATGCGATAATATGTAATGTGACTTTTACTTCCCACCCTCCTGTCCGTACATTTCTGCTATTATACATTTTCTTTATGCCATGCACTTTATTATATATTGTCAGAAAAAAAAATTGAAGTTCAAATTCCTCAATTTCTGAAGTTCTGAATGGCCTTTTTTCATTTTAACTGCAAGGTAACATTCCAAAAAAAACAAAGGATTTCCAAAGGCTTATGTATTTCTTTTCTTTTTTCCTATTTCACCCATAAACATTTCTGAACCTGAAAAAGACTCAAAAATTTCTTTACAAAAGTCTCCCAACCCTAAATGTGTCATAGCTCTTAAGTATTAAAATAAATCCTAATGACAATATAATATTGTTCATAATGTCATACCTGTATATAGTAGCAGTGGTTTGGCTTCTTTTTCTCGACACCAGTCTTTCTCCTGAAGGTGCTGTCCTTCTGCTCCTGACCAGTGCCTCTCTTTATACTGTGCACTGCTTTTTGCTCCTTGACTCTCAACACTTGTATATTTTTTCCTTGCTTTATTTCAGTAGTCTATAATACCCTTTCGCAGAGGTATATTCTTAAAACTAATTACTCCATCAGCCAGACATGCCTCTGTACTTTCAACCTTTGTAATCTGCATTTCTACCACATTACAAGCTTAATCATTTGTCTGCTCCTGCAAACTTGATCTGTCACAGCAGTCCAGCTCACCTCCTCTTCTTTATTTGGTTCTTCTTCCTTCATTAAGTTCTCCAAAATCTCTGTCTCCATACCTTAACTGTCTTAACACCATAGCTAGGATTTCAACTTTTAATTTATCTTTTATTTATTAATTTCTGGGGAGAAAAGCTCCAGCATATTGGAAACATTTATAAACAGACATTGACTAATATATATATATCTATATATCTATATCTATATCTATATCTATATATATATATATATATATATATATATATATATATATATATATATATATCATTTATTAAATAATATACATAATGAACTTTTATTAATAATATACTTTAACTTGCTGTGATTCTTTCACCAAATTTTCTCCATTTGAATGGTTTACTTCATTTTCCATCTTGGAATTCTCCATGTATTAGTGACAGCTGTCTGGTGCTACCTAGTGCTCAAAACGTGTATGGGAACTTCTCAAATGCCCTGGTCAAATTTCTTCTTGTCACTATGAATACCATCTCAGGCAACCCCTTAAAAAGATGTTGTGGCTCTACTGGGCATAACAGTCAATAAAGCACAGATACATGCATAAATAAATAATTAAACATTTTGTATTCCAACTGGCCATATTAGATGGCTGCACACTATATTTCTGAAAGAATATTCACAAACTGCTTTCATCTGGAGGAAAACATTCTTAGAAATTCAAAAATCAGTCCATCAGTTCTAGGTTGTTGCATTATGACCTTTAAGTGTATTGAAGAAAAACAATTAACATTTATGAATTAGTGCTGTGATGCCCGTACCCTGGCCCAGCAATTAGGGAGCCTCAATCCTCACCACTAACACCACAGAGGGCGTCTCATATGTGAAGAACGGATAACAGATACATGCAGTAAAGTGCAATTTCCCTTAAGAGCACACAGAGATCACAGTCAAGTCTGGGGCTAGTCACTCCCTTGCTCCCCAGGTTCCCAATAAGACTTCCCACTGGCACAGCTATAGGGTCCAGATCTCAGCCTAGCTGGCAAGCTAAAACCTCCAGTACCCTCTCTGTCTAACCAGTGCTTCATGTCCCTGCCCAAGTAACTGTAACACACACACACACACACACACACACACACACACACACACACACACACACACACACACACACACACACACACACACACACACACACACACACACACACACTTTGAGATAAGTATTTATACAACTTCACAGACACTCCTGGGAAAGGCTGACACAGATTCTTCAGCTGTGCTCCTATACCTAGACTATATGGTAGTAATTACTGCCACCACCAGCTAATAATTATCAGCTAACCAAAGGCCCTTAAAAGGGTGTCCAATTATTACTGTGCAATATTAATATCCAATAGTAGTGTAACTTAAGCAATCAAGGCTTATTAGAAGGGCTTAGTCTAGGATCACTTATAAGCATGCAATGTACTCTAGAGCTTAAATTATCTCTACATAAACCAGCCACAGTTGAAAAGGGTTCTAGGTTGTTGCATTATGACCTTTAAGTGTATTGAAGAAAAACAATTAACATTTATGAATTAGTGCTGTGATGCCCGTACCCTGGCCCAGCAATTAGGGAGCCTCAATCCTCACCACTAACACCACAGAGGGCGTCTCATATGTGAAGAACGGATAACAGATACATGCAGTAAAGTGCAATTTCCCTTAAGAGCACACAGAGATCACAGTCAAGTCTGGGGCTAGTCACTCCCTTGCTCCCCAGGTTCCCAATAAGACTTCCCACTGGCACAGCTATAGGGTCCAGATCTCAGCCTAGCTGGCAAGCTAAAACCTCCAGTACCCTCTCTGTCTAACCAGTGCTTCATGTCCCTGCCCAAGTAACTGTAACACACACACACACACACACACACACACACACACACACACACACACACACACACACACACACACACACACTTTGAGATAAGTATTTATACAACTTCACAGACACTCCTGGGAAAGGCTGACACAGATTCTTCAGCTGTGCTCCTATACCTAGACTATATGGTAGTAATTACTGCCACCACCAGCTAATAATTATCAGCTAACCAAAGGCCCTTAAAAGGGTGTCCAATTATTACTGTGCAATATTAATATCCAATAGTAGTGTAACTTAAGCAATCAAGGCTTATTAGAAGGGCTTAGTCTAGGATCACTTATAAGCATGCAATGTACTCTAGAGCTTAAATTATCTCTACATAAACCAGCCACAGTTGAAAAGGGTTTAAAATATTTAATAATAAATACTAAAAATCTAAGACAATACTACTATACCACAGTGCTATTCAAGAGTTCAGAGATCACACAGAAAATTAAAGCAATTCAGCAGTACCGTTCTGACATAGCAGAAAAACACTTAGTCCAATTATTTTTCTAATTCCTAGCTATTGCTACAAGAAAACATACTTCTACAATAATGTACTTAAGACACAGGCAGTGCTAAGTTGGATAGCAAGACAAAAATGCTTAACAGTCTCTGGTTCTCACTGTTTAAATTGAAACTCCAGTTCTGATAAACATTACATCATCTTTTTCACCCTTCCTGGAGTTCCCAGGCTACACATTAACTGCATTTACATTCTTTTTCACTTAGAGCAATAAAGGACATTCCACATGTAAATTCTGGTCATTAACTTTAGCTTTAAAACAATAGGCAGGAAGCCCCCATCCAGCCGGACTGGAGCCGACTTGTAAAACATCAAAGGCAGTGATGAAATAATTTTAATTTCAAAGGACCATCAAGAATTGCTTGACTTAGCTTTCTTTACAGCAGATGGCAATGTTGCCACATTGTTTTAAGTTCAACATTTACAGTATTTACAAATAATAGAATTATGTACCAAATTCTATTTGACTAGGCTGGCAGCCTTCACCCATCTCTACCAATCTTCACATTTCTCCACCCATCTCTACCCAATCTTCACAAGTGTTACTTCAGAATAATTTATATATCCTTTTTTACTACATAATTCCTTAAACAATCAATATTACTGCATATAATTAAGTATCATTATGAACAAATGGTAGATTTTTTTTCTTCATTTTTTAAACATATAAACAAATGTGCATTTAGTTGCAATAGCAACAATACAATTGTAAAGAAAAGAAAATAGTCTTTTTTCCAAGGGGAAAAACTTTATTCAATATATATAAAATGGCAGTGAGATATAAACAAAACAAACTGTGGTACTCCAGAAACTAAAGTTTAGCATAGTAAGTAGTAATATATGTTATATAAACAATAAACACTTTGAGAAACAAACTCTGCAGAGAGAGTTCTGCTTACATTTGTCCAAAAATTCTTGAAAAGTGTCTTAAGAAATAACTTACTTTCCTTTATTTTAGTCTCAGTTAAAGCTACTTCCTTTAAGGAAGACAAAAGGTCTCAAAAGGATGGAAGTGAAATTGATCTCCAGTGCTTAATGACACTTTTCCTTGCCACTGCCAAAGTGGTCCAGAGCAGGTAGAGATTTTCATTATTCAACTTGTGATTATCATTTATGTTAAACAGAACTAAAAACCTAGTTAAAGTAAAAGAAAAAGAATCAAACCATACAACTTTCTTGAAATCTTCTATGGAATTCCTAAAATGTTTCAAAGAAGGACCGTCAAAAATATATGCATCCAATCTATATTACAAAGGTTGGTATAGCTCCAACATCTAATGGTACTATTTTTATTTTGGTCATTCTATTTAGAGTCAAGAAACAGCTGCATAAAAAATTTCTAAGTAAATATATGCCAATTTTGAGACCAAGATGTATTTTAATAGAATTACTATTTGGGATTTCTGCTCTTGATTAAGTAAAGAGTTATGATTCAATGTTATATGCTTCCAAATATTTTCATGTAAAGTAGTATTGTTTTCTATCAGAATGCTATATAGTTTAGAGATATGGTTTTTCTACCTAGATATGTTCCACAATATATCATAGAAAAGCTGAATTAGTTTAGGGCTTTCTTCATGGCATGTGCAGGAAATAAACATTTTTCTTGAGCTTGCATTTAATATTCTGTAAAAGTCACCAATCCTGAGGATCATAATCATAATCATTTATAAACTGTTGAAGATATTTTACTTTTAGATCTTTAAAACATTGATACCAGCAAGAAAACCCTCTGGTCACCCAGATGTTAAGTTTTTAATTGTGGAGAATTTATTAAAGAAATATTTGGTTATACTAAATAGAATGATAGTCTCAAACCAAAGTTTTAATTCTATTTTGCTAAATTTGATAGTTTTGAAAAAAATGAAAATGTTGTTCATAAAAGAAAAGGATGATGGGAAGAGATAATTATATTGTATGCTGTTACAAATATAATGCCAAAAGATTTTACTTTGATTTATACTGTTATTATTTCCTGTTAAGTCATCATTAGACTTAAGTAGGTCACAATGTAAAGTTTTCCAGTATGAGTTATAATTAGGATCAATCCAACTTAGGATATTTTTAAATATGTTGCTTTAACATAGGTATCTACATCAGGAAAGTCAATGCCTCGCAAGTTCCAAGGTTTGGTATGATGATGCAGGTCTATCCTAGGTTGGTATGTGAAAAATTTATTTTACATATGCGCTGCTTCTATGCTGTGCTGGAATTTGCTGGACTGGACTTAAAGTCTTCTTAAGACGCAAAGTCTTGCTGACTGTTTACTGCTGCAATCAAAGTCTAGTTATCACAGTCTTTTGCCCACAGAAACATGTAGAATATACACTGATGCAGCATCTGACTTTAAGAGCAGTAACCAATCAATAGCCTTTTATAAACAAACCACATGTACTCTTCTGTTAGTTTGTAGCATATATTTACAAAGCTTTTCTTCACAAACAGTATAGATGATGACTTTCCTTTCTCCATACAATACCTCAAAACAAATGTGTTTCTACCAAAATGCCTCTAACATATCTGAATTAATAGTTATATACAGTTCTAGTCACGCACATAGATTTTGTTTTTTCCTCTTGCTAGACTTTTCTATTGTCCTTTTGTGATTTACTTGTAAGCACTTTTGCTGATGTGAGGATGCCATTAACAGAAGTCTGAAAGGAAACATCTGTACAAGCTGTTCTGCTGCTGTTCCTGTCTGTTAATGGATATCTGTAAACTGTTCTGCAAACATGAGAAAAACATATAATACTTGCTTTCCAAAATTGCTTTTCTAAGCTTTTTTCTGATGATTCTATAAAAAGCCATGTCCATTTATCTGTGAGGAATTGCGTCAATCTTTTCTTAATACTGTGACAAACATGTATCTTGAGGAAAACACATACTATAAAATATGTCCATTGTCAGTAGTCTGAAAGGAAACAAACTGCTCAGAAAATATATTGTGTTCATTAAAATACCTTCTTTGTTTTTCACTTATTTCAGCCAGAGTTATGTCATACAATATGAATGCCATTTTTAAATTGCTAAGCTATATTCCTACATTAAAGCAAACTTTTTATTTTATTCTTTATCTTTCATATATTTGTAGCAGAATTAATTTCAACCTTATATTCACAATTCACAAATTCTAACAATTCCCTCTTTTTTAATAGGAAACACATTAGGAAACAAAACCGTTGGTCTTTTTTTGATTCGAGTCAAAATGCAATTTTACATAGTTAATACAATAATATAAACATATTACTACCAAAACTGAATGTATCGAAGAACTTTTTCTTTTGCAGACCATTCTGTGAAAATATTTTATCAGTTATGAGCTGTGTCTGCTTTAGTTTTATTTTTTAACTTGATTAATTTATTCTTTTGCAATCACAGAATTTAATTTATGACTAAGAACTGTTCCATTTACTCTTTGCAACTGTTGAATTAACTCTTTACTTTTATTAATAATTTTATAAAAAAAGATTAGAAATAGACCAATATCTATAAAAGACAAGAACTATGTGCTACTGCAAGCATTTATACACTGCTGAAAATATACAGTTTCAATGTCATTTTAACCATCACCTTTCTAAACTGCCCATACACTTTAGTTGACAGTGAAATATACTCTGAAAATGCTGTTTACACATTAGTCCATTAGCTGCATAAGTACAATATTTTTATATATTTTTTCTCTAGCTGGGGTAACCAATGCTAGTAAAGATAAAATGATGGTCCAAAAACCAGTGATAAAACTGCAACTTGGAACCAGTGATAATATTACAACTTGACAAATTACTTTTGAACTTATTACAATGCATCCTGTACAGTATGTAGTTACGCAGACTGTTTGCTATTCATGCATTTCAATCTAGTAGGTACCCTGGACCCATTTTTGTAAACATGTTTTTTACTGAATCCTTTTGTATTTGGACCTACAAAGACTGTAAAGTACACTTAGTCCAATCTTACAAACTTAGTAACCTTAACATCAAGCAAAATCTTGGAAAATTCTTATGTCTCTTTAGAAGTATTTAGTGGGATTGCCACCAGAGGCAGCTATGCTTTTTGCATACCAACATTGTCTTGCCAAAAACATATTAAAATACTGACCATTCTTGTTCAATTTTTTTACATATCTTTACTCTCGCTTGCATAGCTGTAATAAAGCAATTTTAAGCCATCTCTTGTTTTTTAAACCATCTCTTGTATAGCTTTACAGTTTAACAGGTTGTAAATACAATTTAATACTAAACAATACAATAATAACCAGCATGATAGCTATTAACAACTTGTAAAGTATCTTATCCTGTCAGGTTTAATCCAGTATTTCTAATGCACTAATACCTGTTTTCCCCTCCCCCCTGAAAGAGTATTGTCAAGAAGGAATGAGATATTATTTTCTTTCTGTAGCTTTATTTTAGACCCTTTTGCAATACATACTCACACAGTCAGCATAAAACTGTAGTATTGCACTATTGTTTATCTGCTTTATTAGGTTAACAAACTATGGACCTTTGTCTGATTTGATCATTTTTTTATAAAGCTTTTGCTGTTTATTACCACTAGTAAGTATTTATACCTTTTTGCATAATTGATTTAAACTGTATGCATATTATGGCCTGCTTGCTGTCTATACTTGATGTAACCCAGGTTTTTTACTTTTAACATTTACTTGCAAACTGATTATTAAGAACATGTTTGCACAATTGTGACATTTTACTACAAATACCAAATAGTGCTACATGTAAACATTTAACAATTATATTTTAATAACAATAATAGTTTAGAAAAATATAAGCCACTTGTCTGGCAATCAGTCTTGTTTTTGATCTTGTTTTTACAACATTTCCTGTAACTATTTATCCAGTATGGGAAGGTCTGAGTTCACATTTTATGCTCTATAAACTATAGTTAACTTTTTTAGCATTGCTCTTTAAATTATCTGTTAATACTCTTACAGTTTGAAATTAGAAGGTAGTTGTAAAACATTTAGAAATATAATAAGTATTTGTGATTTGTATAACTATGCATTTATACTACATAACTAGATATTATTTTACAATTAGCTTACATGGATTTCAGTATTTTTTATTTATTTAACTGCCCTGCCATTAATTTTACAAAAAACTGTTTGACTAATACCATCTGTGATTGTATTTCTTTTTAAAATTCAGAACTTTAACTGTTTGGTATGGTGTTACTATATAATTATAAAAAAATAGTAAAAAACAAATAGATATTAGCTTAACTAACATATGTTTATATTTACATTATTCATATTTGCTGTTGTCTATCTGTTATTCTTGTGCATTGTAACAGATGTATTTTAGATGAAAAGAAAATACATGCATGTCAGTCTCATGACTTTAAATCTTTATTTAAGCATGTCAGTCTTGTGACTTTAAATCTTTACTCTTATTAACTATTTTTATTTAATTTTATACACTAGAACTGTTTAGTGTAACTATATTTAATTTTTATACATTAGAACGGTTTTGTGTACCTTTTGACTATGCTATTAGAATAGCAGTTATATGGTCTACTTTACTGTACTACTGATAAATGTCTTGCTTTAACTGCATGAAAGTAAAACATTTAAGAATGATTTGTCCATACATCAGATCTTAGCATGTATGCTTAACCATTTTCAAAACATAAACATATTATAAAATATATTTCTTTTGTACAAATCAGCTGTAGTTTCCTGTTCTTTTTAAGCTCAGCTGTTATATGGAGGAAGTCAGTCTCTGTCAGTTTAGCTAATTTATTTTCTTTATCCTGCAACTGCTGTTCAAGAATTTCATCATAGTCTGCCTGATATGTCTCAGGAGCCTGTTCTGCTAAATCTGAAACTCCTAAGCACTTTTGAAAAAATGTATGTATAACTTGTCTAAGCTTCCTGAACTCACTGTGTCTGTCTTTTAAAAGTTTACTAAATTCTTTTATAACAACTATAGTTTCTGTCAATAATTGATTTGACTGTTATTGCAACTCTGAAATAAACCGTTCACATCTGGTGACAGAACATAACTGTCTAACAGTTGAATATAATGTCAACATATTAACTTTTTCTGGTTCTTTACCTTTAAAATTTTTGTCTGTACAGTCTAACCTTTGAATAATGGCATGCATTGTATCTTGACAACATTGTACATACAATAAACATTTTTCATACTACACAATACCAATCAAATACTGTAATCCATTTGCATAATGCCTTACTATCAACTTGCCCTAATAAGGTTTTACATTTGCTAATATGCTGTATATACATTTCATTCTGTTATTATTATTATTACCTCTATGGCATTCATACTGTATGCAACATAGAAACATTTTCTTACCAGTCAACAGAGAAGCAGATGGCCAGGCTGCTTTACTATAGATGGTTGAAAAGTCTCTGTAGTCACTTGTGAAGTTGGTATAGCAAAACTGGCAGTTTCAGTCTTACAACTTTGTATTGTACCTTTTTTGGAGAATTTATGGCACTGCTCACCTTCCTGCACTGCAGTCTCGCTCCACATTCAGACATCTGATGAACTGTATTGCAATAAACTGTAGAAAACTGAAGTACTTCACATAAACGTTAGTTACTGTGCTTTTACAGGAGTGACCTTATACAAGGCATTACCCACCCCCCCTGTGTTCGGATACAGGCTAGGAACATTCGTTCGGGTCACCATTGAAAAATGCATTTTACATATGCGCTGCTTCTATGTTGTGCTGGAATTTGCTGGACTGGACTTAAAGTCTTCTTAAGACACAAAGTCTTGCTGACTGTTTACTGTTGAAATCAAAGTCTAGTTATCACAGTCTGTTGCCCACAGAAACTTGTAGAATATACACTGATGCAGCATCTGACTTTAAGAGCAGTAACCAATAAATAGCTTTTTATAAACAAACCACACACACACTCTTCTGTTAGTTTGTAGCATATATTTACAAAGTTTTTCTTCACAAACAGTATAGATGATGACTTTCCTTTCTCCATACAATACCTCGAAACAAGTGTGTTTCTATCAAAATAACTCTAACATATCTGAATTAATACAGTTATATACAGTTCTAGTTATGCACATAGATTTTGTTTTTTCCTCTTGGTAGACTTGGTAGACTTTTCTATTGTCCTTTTGTGATTTACTTGTAAGCACTTTTGCTGATGTGAGGATGCCATTAACAGAAATCTGAAAGGAAACATCTGTACAAGCTGTTCTGCTGCTGTTCCTGTCTGTTAATGGATATTTGTAAACTGTTCTGCAAACATGAGAAAAGCATATAATACTTGCTTTCCAAAATTGCTTTTCTAGGTTTTTTTATGATGATTCTATAAAAAGCCATGCCCATTTATCTATGAGGAATTACGTCAAGCTTTTCTTAATACTGTGACAAACATGTATCTTGAGGAAAGCACATACTATAAAAACATGTCCATTGTCAGAAGTCTGAAAGGAAACAAACTGCTCAGGAAATATATTGTGTTCATTAATAAATCTTCTTTGTTTTTCACGTATTTCAGCCAGAGCTATGTCATACAATATGAATGTCATTTTTAAATTGCTAAGCTATATTCCTGCATTAAAGCAAACTTTTTATTTTACTCTTTATCTTTCATATATTTGTAGCAGAATTAATGTCAACCTTATATTTACAATTCACAAACTCTAACAGCATGGAAACCACAGGAATTTTAGTAATTGTTTTTAATGTCTTTAATAAGATATCAGGATATAGAGTTAAAGCTTTTATTATATGTGGTAGTTTATGAAACAAAATCACTTTGATTAACTGTAATCTATCATCAAGGGTATTAATGTTTTGGTCCATCTATTAGTTAGACTTGAGATTATGTTTATCTAGTATTCATTATGGTTCTATATTAGAAGACTGAAGCTTTATTTAATTGAATAAGTAAAGCTCGAACTTGTAATATCGAAACCGTAAATTGTTGAATGACCAATTTAACCCAGGGAAACACTTCCCTTGGCTCTTCTGTGGAGTATGCCCATTTCTCCAATTTGGAGCGATCTCGGAGTTGATATATTTAGGTAGGGGGTATGGGGGGGGGGGCGAAGCCCACCACTTGATTTTGGATGTAAAGTTTTTTTTTTTTTTTTTTTTG